>NW_027466051.1:927500-937500 GCF_046127955.1 Nelusetta ayraudi | reverse complement strand
GTCGGAGCTGCTGCTGAGATTTAATTTTTACAACATCGTGAAAAAAGAAAAAAAGAAAATTAAAAAAATCATACACACAGACAAGGACACACTCTCACACACACACACACACACACACACACACAGAACACATTTAACCAAACCACCTTCTGAGCAATTTGGCGTCTTCAATCTGTAATTCAATCCCTTTTCTTGCTTCCCATTGTTGCAGAAGCACGGTTTGCTGCACTCCTATTGGTTGATTGGTCGGATGGTCGGTATCGGACCTCGAACGGGGGGGAAAACACGCGGCATCAGCAACGGGAGGAGATGCTGCGGCGCGCTCAGCTTTGAATAACGGCCGTTTTAAAAACACACATGGATGCTACAGTGGCTCCGCCAGGCGCTTCATCTCAGGCCCGCCCCCCCGCCCTCATCCTCACCCCCCCGCCCACCTCCCTCCCCAGCACCCCCGTCCCCCCACAGTTATCGGAGCGGCCACTTCACTCTATTACCCTTCCTCGGCTCCACCTTTTGTTATTTGCAGTCATCTTGAATTACGCCCTCAAGGCTGAGCGACTACTGTAGACTCTGGCGGCGGCGGCCTAATACATTTTTATGCGGCAGGCCTCGGGCGTCGTCGCCTCCGCAGCCGTATCTCTGCATTTGGCCGACCAAGGCCGGCAGTCGCCGCCACCGCCGCCGCCGCTCGCTGCCCGAGGACGTGAAGGTGAGGAGGCTCGATCTGGCGCCGCGCTGATAATTCTGTTAGCATTGGCGGCTAGTCGCCGGGCAGCATTGGTGCACGGCCAGCTTTTATCTATTTATTTATTTTTTCTTTTTAAGACCCTCCAGAGAGGACGGAAGGATTGTGAAGATGGAGGAGAATAAAGAAGGAGATAAAAATGAAGGACAAAAAAAAAAAAAAAAAGAGTTCTCCATTTCCCCAGCGGAGGACTGAGGGATGGGAGCCGTCCGGCGGTCGGCTGATAGCTGGGACAATATGAGGGAGGAAGAATAGAGGAGAGGAGAGGAGAGTGAAGAAGAAGAAGAAGAAGAAGAAGAAGAAGAAGAAGAAAAGGAAGATGAGAGTCGAAGCCTGGTTTCAAAACCTGCTATAAATAAGGACACACCTGTGTGTGAAATGTTCCAGACAAGTGGTTGGTCGGAGAGGGTGCGCTAGATAGCTCGCTAGTTGTGTAGACATGACAACACAGGGACGAGATGGGAGGAACGATAGAAGAAGAATCTGAGGAAAGAGACATTTTACTCATTTTCTTTTTGTAAAAAAAAGACACCAACAATCCAATATGTGGTTTGAAAAAAGACAGAGCAAAGGTGCAACTGAAGTTATTGCGCAGGCCTGCAGGGGGGGTTTGGGCTCTCGATGAAAGGGAGAGAGAGAGACAGAGAGAGAGAGATTTTTTTTTGTTTCATATGATTACAACTGAATGTGTCCTGTTGGGTTCAAAGGCTGTCGGCAACATTTTGTTCCGTGCGAACTTGAGGAAAGTGAGTCAGCAGTTGAGGCTGTGAAAAATAATATAAATATTTGCTTTTTGGCACTCGATGTGTCACAAGATGTGTCAAAAATTGGGGGCCGCAATGTTAACGACTGTCAGCTTGGAGGAGATTTTTTTTTTTCTCTGCGGTTTATCGCGAACTGGCCACTTGTCCAGGGTGTCACCCTGCCTTCGTCCTATGACAGCTGGGAGAGGCTCCAGCAGACCCCCGTGACCCTGAGCTCGGGAAGAAGCGGGTATGGAAAAGGAATGACTGAATGGTTTATCGCTAAATTCATGTCCCTTTAAGGACGTGCAGGGTATTCGAGTTAGCTACCTGCGGCTACAAAGCCTGTGAGAACGCCTCCGGATTTTCTGCTCTTTTTTATTGATATCAAAGTGTCTGAACTCGAAGGACGGAAGTTGAACCGTGAACAAAACTGAAGAAATGATTCAATTCACTTCTCAAAGTTCTACTGGCAAACAAATAAACAAACAAACAAACAAACAAAAAAAACATCAAAGCAGAAGGAGTTTTGCTGAGATTCCGGAGATACTCACAAAACTGTTTCTGTCCATCCGCCTTGCCGAGCTCTCAGAGAGATTTCTAATCTCTGAGTGCGAGACCGATCAGATACGTTTTATGAAATTCAATTTGATGCAGAAAACAAGAAGTTACTGTCGAGAGCCACGCAAATTCATAAACCACAGAAGACGATCGACAAGAGGAAGAAGGAAAAATGCAGGACGAGGCAGTGTTAGCATAGATGCTGCAGCAGCAGCAGAATCGCTGAAGGCGCTCTTCAACTCGACTGTCAGTGGGCGGGGCCAACACCGTGGCCTCACTCCAGTAGAAGAAAACTATTCACTTCACCTTCATCACCTTTCCAAACGGCTCTTAAACCCAGACGCATGTCTGAGTAAAAACTGTGAGAATTCAGGCAACCGATGGCTGTTGGAGATAAACAGGCTAAATCCTCGCGTCTCACCAGCAGAACAGAAGAAAACGGAGGAGCATAAAAGTTGTGGAGCAGCAGAGTCGGCCGGTGAACGACAGGCACAACATCATGGTTCGTCCCTGGACACAGAGCGGCTGTTTGCTGGGAAATTAAGTCCCGTAGTTTAAAGTTAATTGGATCAAGCGGCAGTGCACCTTGGTGGCCACCGGGGTCGAGCTGCTTTATTCATGTCCAGGCAATTATGCACAACTACAGGAGCCAGGAGGTTAAACTGGCCTCAGGCGGCGGCAGGAAGCAAATAAGGTGAAATATTATTGCGTCGCACCGCTCCGAGTTGAGGTGGGAGTAGGGGGAGGGGGTGGGGAGGGGAGGGGAGGGGCAAGAGTGAGTGATGTCATCAGGCTCCTGCCCCAGCCCAGGGACTCTGATAACTCTGCATTTTTAAAAATATTATATAACATTCAAATGAAACTGTCCCCTTGCAACGCTGCTGAACTCATAATTAATGTTTTCTTTTTTTTTTTTTTTATGTCAGTCCAGATTGCGACTACACACAGACGCACGCACACGCGGGCGGGCGGGCGGGCACGCACGCACACACACACACACACACACACACACCTACACAAACGCACACACTCAGCCGTCAGGGTGTCGGTGAATAAAACTGCCATCATTCAGCTAATTAATAACTTAATTAAAGTTCTCCGGCACGTCAGTCGCGCTTGATTACATCATTATCAGGAGTAACAGGGGGGTTTCTTTAACAGCCCCTCCAGAAGGGTGAGGGAGTGGGTGGTTGGGGTGGGGGGTGGGGGGGGGGGGGTGGTGGTGGGGGGGTGGGGGGATGCGGTACAGTGGCTCGATCTCCCTCGGATGCACCAAATGAAGGTTTTGACAAACAATCTGCAGCTGAAAGAAGCAGGGGGCGACGTTGAGGGGGCGACACTCGCCGAGCGGCCGATAAATCAGCCGCCAGCTGCGGTGACGACGCCGTTAGTGGCGGCGGCGGTCACGTGTTACACTGATAGACAACGGAAACAAACAACAACAGCAACAACACTACTGAGGAAGTTTCATTCAGTGAGTTGCATTCAGGGACATGTCAAAATGGGCGGGGGGGGGAAATGAAAGTAAAAGTAAAAAAAAAAAAAAAAAAAAAATCCTACAGGACAAAAATGACCTCTTTTTCACGCCTGTTTTGTTTTTCTTATTTTTTTCTTTAAAGCTCCATTGGTCCATCAGCGGACAATGACTGTATTGTTTTTTTGTTTTGTTTTTTAGCAGAGCTACTGAACCCTGCTGTTAGCTCAGTGCCTCCTGCTTGACGTCTGCCGAGAGGGGAGATTATTATCACGGCTGCTCCCGTCAAGACGTCTGTCACCTCAAGTTTCTCCTGTGTGAGTTCAAGTGTCCACAGGGAAGGAGGGAAATCAGACTGAATGGAGAGAAAAAAAAAAAAAAAAAAAACAGCTGACAGGACGTCTCGGCCAGCAGGAGCTGCTCTTCTTCTTCGTCTTATTTTTCTTTTAATTTTCCAGACTGCATTTTCAAACCGGATTCTCAGTCCCCCAACGCAACCTTGTGTGTTAGTGCAGCTCCATATAGCAGGAGAAAATGCTGCAGACCTGTGTTTAAAATGTGCATCCATGTGTGTTTGAAGGCAGCTGCATACAACAGCATCCGACAACATCCAAAAACATCCAACAACATCGGACAACGTTCAACAACGGTCAAATTTGCCGTCTGGTCACGTTTAAGACGTCTCGGCGGATATATATATATATATGTATATATATATATATGTATATATATATATATATATATATATATATATATATATATATATATATATATATATACATATATATATATAAAATATTTTTTGGGAAGTTAAAAAAAACAAAAAAAACAACAACAGAAAAAAAACATTCTGAATCATGGATGAGCTGATGAAAGGGAGGCGGAGACTTGTTTGCGGCTCCTCCTGTCAGAATGATTACAAAAATCAATAAACACTGTCGGGCAATAAAAAATAAAATAAAAAAAACGCCTTGCTCAATATTTTTTTTTTTTTTTTTTTTCCAGTTTTTCCGGGCCTGGCTGAAACATCAGGAGGAAGCTTCCATAAAGCGGCTAGAGGGCTGAGTGGGCGAAGCTGAATTGAAACATGTCCAAAGCTGCAGAGCCTCCACTTCTTCTTCTTCTTCTTCTTCTTCTTCTTCTTCTTCTTCTTCTTCTTCTGACGAAAAGTTTCCCTGACTGTGTTCAGACGTCCATGTGGACACTGACACTGCTCCCACTGGTCGCGAGCTGCTTCCTGTTTCCACGTCAAGGCCCAACCCTGGCAGTAGCTCCGCCCTCTCCCTCCTCCTTGGTCCACTCCTACTCTGTCCTGGCTGGAGTCAAACTGAGGTCAGTCTGAGCTTTTCAAGGTGGCTCTGAGTGATTCCAGACTGTCTGGTTGAGGTTCATTGTCATTTTTTGTTTTGTTTTTCTGCGACAAACGGCAAAGCAAAATAGCCCAAACATTTTTTTTGTGACTTTGTTTCTGTTATGCTTTTGACAGATTTGGCTGACAGTGCCACCTGTCAGTCTGGGAGGCTTCACACCAGAAATAAAGTGTGTAGCCGCAACAGCCTGGACACCTCTGAGCCAACCGAAAAAATCTGTCTCTCGACAAAAGACCTCCTATTTTTCTTCCTCTTCTTCCCGAATAGAAACTTGATAATTCAGCCTTTTGTAAATTTCAGCGTCACTACAAACGGTAGCGGCTGCCACAAAAAAAAAAAAAACGTTGTAAACAAGTTGGAGGCAAAGAGCAGCTCCTCCGCCAGCTGCCGCCGGTCTGAGCTAAAAACGTCTTCAGCTCCCGACAATGTTTGTTTCAGTGAACTCGGCTGTTTGCTTTTTTTCCTGCAGGTCGTGATGAAAAATTCACCGTCACCCGCCGCCGCTCTGCCTGCTGCTGTTTTGGCCCCTCCTGCTGCTGCTTCCGTTTGAAGACGGGACAAACTTCCTGTAGCTGGTCATCTCCGGTCGTCGCCTCCAGGTTGAAAACGTCGCGCTTCACGCCAACGGCCGTTTAGATAAACATGCAGGAGAGTGTAAGACAGCCGAGCCCTGGCTGTGGCCCCGCCCCCTCTCTAAGCGGATTGGTCGGGACACATGTGACATTGACGACCACTTTTGCTTCTTTTGTTTGTTTGTTTTGGTTTTTTTTTGGACTCAATGACTCATTTTCACATTTGGTCTGAACACTCACACTCTCTCTCTCGCTCTCTCTCTCTCTCACGCACACACACACACAACTACACACATATTTCTGATTGACAGCCAGTCCTAGGCATAGGCTCCTCCCACTGTTATAAGCTTCTCCCACTGCTAAAGGTTCCTCTCACTGTTTTAGGCTCCTCTCAACACAATAGGCTCCTCCAACAGTTATAGATCCCTGGCCCTGTTAAATTCTTGTCCCACTGCTATAGGCCCCTCCCACTGCCAAAGGCTTTTCCCGCTGATATCGGCTCCTCCCACAGCTATAAACTCCTTCCACAATTTTAGGCTCCACCCACTGTCATAGGCTCCTTCCACAGCTCCTGTCCCAGACTAAACAGTTTGCAGAGTCCCTCTGATTGGCTGTAATTCAGTGGCGGGATGCAGATGGAGATGCCGGCGGATGAAGTCGTCGCCCATGGCAGCAGATGGGAGCAGTCGCAATGATTTCCAAGAGAGATCAAAGTCACAGCGGCTGCGGCAGAGAAGAAAAGGGCATCGCATCTGCACACGTGCAAAGAGGATTTTTTTTTTTCTATGACTTCTATGACACACAGCGGGCCAGATGTGGCCCGCGGGCCACACTTTGCCCAGGTCTGATCTAGAGGCCGACTCAGTTTTTCTCGTCGCAATAACATATGATAATATATTGCTCTCTGCTGCCTCTGGTGGTTTGAAATAGAGAAAATGTCTCAACTGAGAGAAAATGATCATGATGCAGAAAACGAGAGAAGCGATCTGGAGGTCAAACAAGTAGTTGTATCCTTGAGATATGCGCTTTTTAGAGGGGAAGTCGCCTCCTCCTCTGGCTGAAGGAGGAGGTGAAGTCGCCTCCTCCTCTGGCTGAAGGAGGAGGTGATGTTTCCCCTTCCTCTGGCTGAAGGAGGTGAAGTCGCCTCCTCCTCTGGCTAAAGGAGGAGGTGAAGTCGCCTCCTCCTCTGGCTGAAGGAGGAGGTGAAGTCGCCTCCTCCTCTGGCTGAAGGAGGAGGTGATGTTTCCCCTTCCTCTGGCTGCAGGAGGAGGTGAAGTCGCCTCCTCCTCTGGCTGAAGGAGGAGGTGATGTTTCCTCTTCCTCTGGCTGAAGGAGGAGGTGAAGTCGCCTCCTCCTCTCTGGCTGAAGGAGGAGGTGAAGTCGCCTCGCGTGGAAACGATGGGACGAGTGTGTGATTGTCAAGAACGGCCGCAGGCAGCGATGGGATCGGAGGATCATGAGGAGGACAGGAGGACAGAAAAACAACAACCAAAAAAAACCAGAGGAGGTGAAAAAAAACAACAACCAACAAGCGAGGACACATTTTAAAGAGCCGCAGGTGTGCACAGGTGTCTGAGGTCGACACTTCATCCTGCCTTTCTTCTACATCTTCACACCTCCTTCCTCCACTGTTCAGGAGAAGACATTAATTAGTGTCACCAGGTGGAAGAGCTAAAGGTCAAGGAGGGAAGAAGAGGGGGGGGGTAAGGGGAGAGGGAGGAGGAAGAGGGGGGACAGGGGTGTAAGAAGTGGAGGAAGAGGAGGTGGGGATAGGAAAAGGAGGAGGAGGAGCAGGAAGAAGAGGAGGAGGAGAATGTGGAGGGGGGTGGAAGGAGTGGAGGAGGGGAGGTGGGGCAGGAGGAGGAAAAGGAGGAGAAGGAGGAAGAAGAAAAGGAGGAGACGGTCGGGCAGGAAAAGGAGCAAGAAGAAGAGGAGAGAATCTTCCTGTCCTACTTTTTGACTTTGACTCTTACACTGCCTGAACAACGACAACAAAAACGAGTTGTGCTTCAATGCCCAGAAGAAGTGACGGAGCCAGTCGGCACAGTTCGGAATTACAAACTGACCAAATACATTTGGTTTATTTGTTTCTGTCAACCTTAAAAAAGACAGAGCTTTTTTTCTTTTTCCCTGAGCAATGGGGCCTCATTAGCTGATTAATGTCTCCCTGCTGCAGCCGTAATTGACACAATCTATTCTTCACACACACACACACACACACACACACACACACACACACACAGACACACACACAGACACAGACACACATTATGTCGCTTCACCCCTCATTTAGCCAAGGTGGCCCCGCCCTTCACCCCGGGCTGAACCAGACCAGACCAGAACCTGGAGGACCTGGTCCTGATGAGAGTCATTAGTCCAACGTCAAGGAGGAGGATGAGTACAAGAAGGAAGAGGAGGAGGAGCTGGATGAAGAGGAGGGAGATGAGGGAGAGGAGGAGGTGAAACTCGAGGAGGAAGAGGAGCAGGAGGCTGATGTCTCTGAACTTCCTCACAGAACAAAGTTGCAAAGATCCAGTTTGAAGGAAAAAAAAAAAGGCAAAATAAAAGATAAAAGATGCCTGTGAAAGCGACTCGGCTCTCTGCCTGTTTCTTAGCAACAGCTCTAGTCCAGAGGTGAGGAGGAGGAGGTGGATGGAGAGAAGGTGGGAAGGAAGAGGAGGAGGAGGAAGAAGAGGAGAAGGAGTTGGGGAGGAGGAACATAAAGTGAGGAGGGAGGGCGGTGAAGAGGTGGTTCTCTCTCTCTCTCTCTCTCTCTCTCTCTCTCTCTCTCTCTCTCTCTCTCTCTCTCTCCCCCTCTCTCTCTCGTCCTTTGCATGAAAACCATACTGGATGTGATTTAGCGCTGTACAAATAGAAGTTGATTGATGGATTGATTGATTGACTGAATGACTGAAAAGCCGTCGATGGTCAGTCCGTCGACTCCAAACAAGCCAATGGGCTCCCCCTGATGATCCACATGTTTGGGAGAAAACCTCAACTGGAGGGTGGGAGGTCCACTGGGCCACACACACCACAGAAACACTTCCTTCCAGTGACCACAGACTTGTTAGTTTAACTATTGCAGTCACATATCCGTGGGGAGGACAATGGATCAGCGTTTCTCGTCGCCAATGATCCAACCAGAAGACTGCATCCGAAGAGCCAGAGTACCGACTTGAAGAATCCTCGTCACGGTCCCAAGGCCAATAACACAAATCAATAGGGCAGTAGTGCCGCTGGAGACAGCCAATCAGATATGAGGGAGGGAGAGATGCAGTGGTCAGAGGGCGAGTCCTCCTCATTCTCCTCCTCCTAACCCCGTCCTCCTCGCCCTCCTCTTCCTCATCCTCCTCCTCCCTCTGCTCCTCATCCTCTTCTTCCTCCAACCTCATGAAACTAAAACACAGCGTCTGGGTGAGGCCTTGCAGACAAACGTGTGAGTCTGTATGTGTGTGTGTGTGTGTGTGTGTGTGTGTGTGTGTGTGCGCGCGTGTGTGAGAGAGAGAGAGCTAGCGAGACAGAGAACGGTGGATTATTTTTAATCTGTGTTCTTCTCAACTGCAGATCTCAGATCAGACTTGAGGAAACAAGATGTATTTTTCCTGTCTGAGTTTCAGCTGAACATCAGAGTCGCACATAGACACACACACACACACACACACACACACACACACAGCGGCGTGCTGACGGCTGTAGGAGGCGGATTAACGAGTCGCTGAGATGCTAAACGGCAGAAGGCGACGCAGGTTTTCGCTCCGTAATTAACGACTAAACGTTTCTGCTCGACGACTAGAAACACACGTCAGTGTCAGACTTTAGTTGAGGATGAAGCGGATCTGCAGACAACTTCAGCCTCCTCCTCCGGCGGTGGCGGCGGCGGCGGCGGGAGCGGCGTTTTTTTTAACAGAAGCTTAAAGGGAGAAAAAAAAATGACGAAAGAAAGAAAAAAGGAAAAAATAACAAGTTTGCTTTGATCAGAATCAGTCGGACGACGAGACAACTTGACGGCGGGACGCTCCAGGGGCACAGACGTGTGTGTGTGTGTGTGTGTGAGAGATTTTGTCCACTTGTCACAAAAGCCAAAAAAAAAAAAAAAAGAAAACACACAAAACCCACAACAAATTAAACGGAGCAGGAAGAAACAATGTTTCCAGCAGAGACACCCAGACTTCCCTGGCTCCAGTCACCTCCTCCACCTCCTCCACCTCCTCCTGCTGCTCCTCCAGCTCGTCCAGCTCGACCCCGAGGTCGTTCCCAGGCCAGCCAAGAGACACAGGGGCAGATCCTCAAAGAAGGGCGCGCAGCGGTAAAATGCGGCCGCAATCTGCGCCACAGATGCGGGGATCCACAAAGGCTTTTGCGCTAATGACATGCAGGCGCAAACACGCCCACGAATGCGGCACCTGTGCGCGCCTGGCATTACGATGCCTCCCCCGTCTCCCGAGACTGCTGCCATAATGGAAAGAAAGTCAAGACGCGTCAGTCACCAACACCTGAGTACCGTTTGTATTTTTCATATTTATATTTCAGGCTTT
>NW_027466051.1:865000-922500 GCF_046127955.1 Nelusetta ayraudi | reverse complement strand
CCCCGCCCCACTGCATCCTCTTCACATCCAATCAGATCAAAGGAGCATAACGAGATCTTCCTTCTCGTTAAAAACACATTTGAGCATCGCAGGCTTTTCTCGCATTCAAAGATGAACTGCGTTACACTGCGTTCATTCACCTCACAAGCTGCACTGGAACATCTTTTTTTTTTTCGAACGTTTAATCTTCTTCTTCACGCTGACAGTGTGCGGTCACATTTTTAAAAAAAGGGGAAATATTGTTTCATAATGTGCGCTTTATTACAACTTCCCCCCCCGTCAGCGGTAGCGGCTGCAGTGGACTTTTGCTTCCTCCTTCGCAACGCAAACTGCGTTTTCATTTGTTGCTTTTTTTCATCTCCCTCCATCGATCCACCCTCTCCAAAACACACACAGGCACGCACACACACACACACACACACAAACAGCCTCATGTCTCTCATCATCTGTTTTCATCACACAGCTTCATTTTCGATCTTTCAGCCAATTATTGTGTCCTGCTGTTCCCCTCTGTGGCCTTCGGGGGGGTGGGGTGGGGGGGCTTTTGATGAGCGCAGCAGCAGCAGAGCGCCACCGCTGGCCGGTAGGCTCGGTACACCGCCAACACCTCCCACACTTTCAGAATTCAGTCGTCGGAGGGCCGTCACGGCGGCCAAAACGCTAAAGTGGAACTGGACCTGAGGGGAGATTGGATTTGTTTTGAAATTTCTGAAGCTCCGCCCCATCCTTTTTTCTTTTTTTTTTTTTCATACAATAAGCATCTTCAAGTACAATGGGAAGAGATGATGGATGGATGAGAAGTGTCTCTAGATAATCCGAAGGAGGAATAAGAAGTGGATGACGCGCGATCTGTAGGTGCAGAAAAACACTTTGTGACTGTGACTGCTGCTGCTGCTGCTGCTGCTGCTGCTGCTGCTATAGAATACGTTCATCCTGAGGTCTGGGCTGGAGCAAGGACGTGGGTTCAGTCATCAGACGTCTAGACTGGAGGAAGATGAGGCGGCGAATCCAACGAGCTCTGGTTCAAAGTTGTTCAGGAATGACTCGTTCAGGAGTGGGTGCGGGAAAAAATAAAATAAACTTTAACCGACAGTTTCCGACGCCTTCGCGTTGAAATTCTCCGTCGATGAAGATAAAGATGAGAACCAACCAGAGGTTTTACCGTTTTTTTTTTTTTGTTTGTTTTTTTTGTGACGGGAAAGCTCAGCGTGTCGTAAAGTTAACGGGCGGAGACGTCTGACGGCCTCACAGCATGCAAATGTAATTAAATAAATACCAACACACGTTCACATACGCACACACACACACACACACACACACACACACACAGGGCCAGTTTCCAGTCCGCCTGCAGTCGCTGCGATCACTGACTGAACGAGACGGTTTAATGGTTTAATTCTCTAATTACAGACTCGCTGTTTATGTTGAACTCTGACGTTGCAACACGAGTGGCAACATGCGTGTTTGTGTGTGTAGGTGGGAACACCTCATGGCACATGTTCGCGTACGCGCGTAGGAGTGCACGGTCCCCGCATGACTGACACGCGAGCGAGCGAGTGTGTGAGTGTGTGCGTGTGCGTGTGTGCGTGTGCGTGGGGTTTGAACAAAACATAATTAGCTGCCAGTGTCGAGGGCTAACAAGCATCACGGCTAATTGGCGAGGGCTTCCTCTTTCTCTCTCTCTCTCTCTTTCTGTCTCTCTCTCCCTCTGTGTCTCTCTCCACCGTGATGAAAATGCAGCAGCTGAGATGAAGGGTTGAGGAAAAAAAAAAAAGAAAAAAAAGAAAATTGATGTCAACTAGTGAGAAAACTGCCAACGAACAAAATGGTGAGTTATGTTCTGCTGGAAGCATGAAAAAACTCATTCCAGAAGAAGAAGAAGAAGAAGAAGAAGAAGAGGAAGGAAGGACACAGTGAATGACTACTGGTTGGACACAGAATGGATGTGTTGTGTTTGTTTGAGGCAGAGAGCTCAAAAACCTGAGCGAACAGCTAACCTTGTGCAGCAAATCGCTAAGAGGCGCAGCTAACAGTCAATTGGAGCACCTACTGGTTAACTTGGGCAGCTAAATGCTAAGGGGTGCATCTATCGGCAAACCTTGTCCAGCTAACTGCTAATAACAACTAATGGGTGCACCTAATGGCTAACTGGGGCAGCTAACGGCTGACAGGTGCGGCTAGCTGCTAGAAGCAAGACCTTGCTGTAGCGTTGCGTCTGAGACAGAATGTTTACGTCGACGTCGCTGACTTTCTTACGAACACGGAAACCAGACAGACCGGGTGCAGTACAGCTTACAGCCACTGGGAGCCGCCACGACTGTTAGCCGGGGTTGCGCTTCAAGTTCTATTGACTAGTGGGAGGAATCCTGACACCGCAAACTTTCCAAGCCCGTCCAAGTTTCTATGTAATTCTCCTTAACTGCCGGTACGAGAGCGCCAGCCTTTTACTCCAGTTGGGCAACAAACGACTTCAGCAGCACAGAGCGACTTTATCTGAGGGGCAACTGCAGAGAGCTGCTTCGTCCTCCAGTGATTCAATTCAAACTTTCCTGAACATTTAACTCCCAACTCCGCGACGGAAGAACAAACAACATCTGACGCTCCTTCGCATCCGTTGCCGTCGTGTTCCGCTGCTGCTGCTGCTGCTGCTCGCGTCCGAGGAGGCGGCTCGGCGTGGGGACGAGTATTCTGGGAGTTTGCATCAACACACTGAACGGGATGGACGTGTGCGTGTGCGTGTGCGTGCGCGTGTGCGTGTGTGCGTGTGTGTGTGTGTGTGTGTGTGTGTGTGGACTCCTGACTGCTGCAGCAGTTCCGCTCACCCCTCAGTGAACCAACTTCATGGCTCTCTCTATTTCACATGCACACACACACACACACACGCAAGCGTGCACGGAGTGGCGCTCGCTGCTGCTGCTCCACTTTCCTTTAGTGTTTCTGACTTTTAGCAGTAATGAAAATGAGTCAGAAATAGCTGCCCTATTTTCACTTCAAACCATAATGACACGAGGAGGAGGAGGAGGAGGAAGGGGAGGAAGATGATGATGAAGAGGAAGAGGGGTAGAAAGAGGAAGGGGAGAAGAAGAAGAGGAGAAAGAGAAGGATGGGGAGGTGGTGGAGGAGGAAGAGGAAGAAGATGATAAAGAGAAGAAGGGGAAGATGGAAGAGGAAGAAGAGAAGGAAGAAGGGGAAGAGGAGGAAGAAGAATGAGGAAGGGGAGAAAGAGGAGGAGGAAGAGGAGAAGGTGAAGGAAGAGGGTTTTGGGTTTTTCTCTCACGCTGCTAGCAGATGTCTCACCCATGAAAAGCTGAACTGCATTTCTTTATCACTATTAGCTATCTGTTTGCAGCCTCCCGCTAAAGCTAGCACTCTGTTGGACCTCCTCAACGTTCCTGGTCTCAGAGGGGGCGGAGCCAATGACTGGCTGAGGGGGTGTGTTCACTTCCCCCCAACCCCATGAAAGGCATCGTGCCCTTTGTGACATCACACAGGGCACCTGTGACAAAACCTCCTTCGTGAAGGGAAACCAGAAACCGCAGAAAAGACTAAACTGCTCGTCGCTGCCCCCTCACAGGTCGCCGTGGTACTGCAATATTTGGACCGAAAATCCAAAGTCTTTGGCGGACGTCGGCAGGATGGAGCATAAAATAATGTCACTTTTTTATTTCTAATTTCTTTTCCCGACAGACCAGGATGAAAAGTCAACACTGTTTTAAAGGAGCCGCCGTCACAGCCGTCACAGCCGTCACAGCGCTGAGAAACTGAGGGTTTCACGTTTGTTTTATTTTTTTCACTTGTCTTTCAAGATTCTGCTTGTTTGCCTCAATTAGACTCGATCGCAGCAGAGCGAGTGTGCGTTTTCCCCCCTGCAGAACAGCAAACACAGTGCAGTGGAATCTGCCGTGCGTGTGTTTTAATCATGCTATTTCAACTGAACAAAGGAGCCAACAGCTCCTGCAGGAAGAGGAGGAGGGGGAGGGCAGTAGGGGATACTGGCCCCGCCTCTTTGGCTAATTAGAGAGCGACCGCCGTCGCCATCGCTGCCGCCTCGCTGTCTCCCTTCATTTTAGAAACTCATGTAGAACAACCCCCCCCCCAACAAAAAAAAAAACACACACACACACACAAAGTGCCAGACATAAGTTGTAATGCTGTGATGTCACAAAGGGCAGAAACACCTCTGCCCAGCCAAGGTTGTCCTGGTCATCCACCATTATGCGGAATGTCTGGATGATGGATAATAGCTAATATGTAATATATATGTATTTGTATATATATATATATATACATATATATATATATATATATATATATATATATATACATATATATATACACACACACACACACACACACACACACACACACACATTTTCTTTCTTTATACACACAAAATCTTCCTCTTGTGAGTTAAATCAACCAGAGGCCTGTAGCTCAGTGTAGCAGCACCACTACAAAAGCAGCAGCACCACAACAACAACAACAACAACAACAGCAGCAGCAGCAGCAGCAGCAGCAGCAGCAGCAGCAGCAGCACAACCTCAAGGTCAAGAAGATCTTCATCACGTGGAATCGTATCTCACTACACTTCCTTTCAATTCACTTTTTTTCCACCTTCTTTTTATCTTCCTAACACTGCGTCTCTGCTCCCCAGCGAGAGACGTTAAAATGGCTTTTCGTGTCCCACAATTCCCCCTCCTGCCTCCCCCCCCCTCGTCGTCCTCCTCCTTCTCCTCCTCCTCCTCTGTCGACACGACCGCAAATTCTGAAAACATCCCAAAAAACCCGCGATTGAAAAAAAGGAAGTGAAGTCAAAGGTGACAAGAAGGTTTAGGAAACGTTGTTTTGTCGATGCCGTTTCTTTATTGCCACGCTGCGATGTCATCACAGAAGCTGCGAGTTGCGCTGTGTGCAGCAGCTGTCTGAGACGCATTAGGAAAATAATGAAAATCAATGTCCTTTATTGTTTTTTCTTTCTTTCCTTAACATCATATCCCATCTTTTTACTTTTTTTATTTTTTACTCTTACATAATAGAATCTATCACTCCGGTCGATGGCCGCTCGATAACACTTACACTTTTGCAAAGCTGAGATGTGGAGAAGAGCTTAACGGCCCTTTAAGAGGAGGAGCAGATCAGGAAAACAGCCAATAGGTGGCAGTTGACTTCCTCAGAAGCCCTTTAAAGAAAAATAACACAGCAATTAAAAAAGAAAGAAAAAATAAATCTGGGCATTGCTCCACTTCCTGCCTCCATCTCATCCCATTCAACCCTCGAGTCGACCTCAACACACCGAGGGAATGGGCCACTTCCATCCACGCTGCTCTCTGATTGGACGGAGACGTGAAGCAGGTGTGGACACGGACATGGTTTCCAATTTTTGGTGGCGGTTATTAGGCGGCCAACACCTCCAGTTGGCTCTGT
Organism: Nelusetta ayraudi; assembly: GCF_046127955.1. Taxonomy (NCBI): domain Eukaryota; kingdom Metazoa; phylum Chordata; class Actinopteri; order Tetraodontiformes; family Monacanthidae; genus Nelusetta; species Nelusetta ayraudi. The sequence goes on along the minus strand of NW_027466051.1, from coordinate 917,076 downwards.
CAGTCAGCAGGCTGCCCGTTAGACACACACACACACACACACACACACACACACACACACACACACACACACACACACACACACACACACACAGTGACTGTCTGTCCTGCTGAAACACAGCGACGTCAATAATAATGGCAACAATTTCAAACACGCACTTATATGAAAAAGCACTTCTCGGGTGGACTAGTGGCTATTATGCCACAACCTGGTATACACACACACATACACACACACACACACACACACACACACACACACACACACACACACACACACACACACAAACACAGTTTGCCTGCGAAAAAAAAAAAAGGAGGATTCACGTTGTTAAAAGCTGAATTGTTTATGAGTCTGGTCCTTTAAATTGTGTTTAGCTTATTTTCATCTTCTAATCAGAGTAAAATAACAAAACAAACAAAACCAAAAGCCACGGTCCAGCTGCCCAGAAGGAGTCTGACAGCAAGAGCAAAGAGCAAAGCTATGTCACCTCAACGCCTTTGGAAACACCTCGATTGACCGTTAGTGACTTTGTTTCATTGAGTTCTACTGAAAAGCTGTCCCGAAAACACATCTTGTCCTGTCGCTCTGTCGAAACAGTGTCTTTGTTCTGAGTTGCGGTTGCCATGGAGATTCTCTGGCGAACCTCCAAGAATCTCTGACAAGACTAAAAGCTGCTGTCGGGAGTCGCAGTTCAGACCGGAACTTTGGGCGGGGACGCGTTGTTAGCGATGCCCCCTAGTGGCCGGTGGCAGTAAATGGTAAATGGACTGCACTTATATAGCGCTTTCCAGCACCTTCACGGTAGCCCAAAGCACTTTGCAATGGCCTCTCACTCACCCATTCACTCACACACTTCTACACCGATGGGTGGCTGCTGCCTTGCAAGGCACTGCCAGCCTCGTTGGGAGCAATTCAGGGCTCGGTGTCTTGCACAAGGACACTTTAACATGTGGACGGTTGGAGCTGGGATTTGAACCGCCAGCCAACCAGTACAACCAGTACATGTCAGACACCTCACTTCCTCTGTTCACCACTTGAAGAAAAAACAAACAAACAAACAACAAAATATCTGTTTTACATCCAGCAGATTTTTTTTTTTCTTTCCCCGGAAACCTTGTCAGTTCCTCTCACAATCCAGCAGGGCGGCGCTACCGTAGCTGCGCCCGTCTCCGTTTAGTTCATTGTTTTTGTTTTGATTGGATCATGTTTGAATTCTAACAAACAGGCCGAGATGAAGCGGATGGAAACACCGCGAGGGAGGTACATGAAGGGGCGGCAGAGAGAATTATTTATCTGATTGGAGCAACAAAAATAATGGGCGGGTGAGCGAGTGGGAGAGAGAGAGACAGAGCGGGGAGGGGGGGGGCAGTAAGTTAGAAAAGTTCACAATTTCTCACAGAGGAATGAACATCAATACATATTATTGTGTGCTGACTGGTGTTTGTCCCAGCTTGACATCAACAGACGGATGAGTGACGTGTCTGGGAAGTGGGCGTGGCCAACTCGTGTCCTCTGTCGCTCTTCCCTTTCCTTCCAGTCTAATGCGAGTTTTGTTTTTCATTTCTTTATACCCCCTCAAGGACCGTTCTCATAAATAATTCAACCTGCGTGAGTCAGTCTTTGCTAATATTGGTTCAAAAACAAAAGAGGAAATTGCTGAGGATGAATAAAAATAAGAGTAATAATTGTGTGCGGCCGAGGAAAAGCCCGTCGTCTTTGTCAAGTGCTGACCTCTGACCTCTGAAGTGCTCCTATCCTGAGCTCACAGGAGCTCACAAGATAGCACGCAGGTTCAAACCGTTGCAGTTGCGGCAGAAGGCTGCAAACACGCTGCTAAATCTCACGTTGTGAGATGAAAAAAAAACCAAAGAATTTAAAAAAAGGTTGACATCCAACAAGGATGTTGCAGCTGCCAATAACCTTTTTTTTTTGTTTGTTTATTTTCCTTTATAGTTCCGCTCCCGCAGCAGCCTCTCCCCGCTCTCATCTCGTCTCGAAGCTAATCCAATTGGTCACGCTACATGGCTGGAGATGTTGGAATGAGCCCCCCGCCCCCAGCTTCTTCGCCCTCCAAAACCTTTTAGCCGGATGCTAAAAAGCTAGAGCTAACAAGGCCACGGCTAACGTAGGCTACACCCACCGCCTTTTTTTGCGAGCCTGAAGTAATAAATGAAGGCAACGGGGAATCGTTAGTTTTTTGGGGAAAATTTTCAGGGTGAAGGAAGAAGCAAAATGCAGAACTATGACATTGAGAAAAATGAGATCAAAACTAGTTTTAATCCCTCTCTTTTTTGGATCAACTCGGTCCCTGAGCTAGGGAAATATTTCAAAAACTTCGCCTCCCATGGTGCCATTGAATGTGGGCCGTGAAGCCTCCACTCTTAAATCTTCAAGTGTTTCGTCTTTCTCCGACTCTGAGACGAAGGACGTGGGGTGGTGGGCTGGGGATAGGGTGTGTGTGTGTGTGTGTGTGTGTGTGTGTGTGCGTGTGTGCGTGTGTGTGTGTCTGTTGGGGGGATGGTTTCTTGACCTCGTGCTTCCTCCAGAAATATGGAGATGAATTTATGACCCCCAGGGAGTGTCTCTCTCTGCGGGAGCTTTGAAAGATGGCCGCTGTGACTCCGGGCTTCTCGTCAGCCGACGGGACTGAAGTGGCCAATTAAAGCCGTCAGGACACTCCCAGCAATCAACATCTCACCGCCGCGCTCAGCGGCTAATGCCTCCAGTTTGACAGTGAAGGCCTTTCACACACACCTCCCTCCTCACCCCACGCCCCCCCACCGTTCCATTTGGTTTCAGAGTCTTGACGGGGGGTTCAGGCGCTATCCAAATTGTGAAAAAAAAGTCTTTCTCTCAGATTTTTTTGCGCTTCTTTGTGTCATACATGTCGTACTCAGAGAAACGGTGGCAGTGTCTAGGGTCAAAGGTCAAACCTCCACTTCTAAAGGGTGTGCCACAGGACTTGGAGGCTGGGCTCGCGACCCCTTCCTGTTTGCTAGGTGGAAAAAAATCCTCATGTATGCCGACGACGCTGTTATTCCTGCACAGGGGGACACAAGGCTACGGTAGTTTATTAATTCATGTTTGATGTCAGTGTTTACAGCCAGACTGGAAATTAACCCTCGACAGAAGCTGCTAAGACTAATTTAATTGTTTTACTTTCATCAAGGAGTCAATGTTGTATAACACAAAGCTACGTTTGACCGTGGAAGGTGAAGGTCTCTGTGCAGATCTTCTCAGTGTTGAAATCTTAATTATCTTGGTACAGTATATAAGAGTAATTATTCTCAAGGATTCCTCAAACTCCCCTGGCTGTTGGTACTGGACTATTTTAAGACTCCTGCTGGTGTTCTTCTTCTCTCCCCCCCCCCCCCCAACATTGTCCCATGTAATATCTAATAATGAATTACACTCTTTTTTTCATGCTATGTAAAACTTGCTCTGCATTTGTATTTGCAGTGTTTTAACTAGGACGTGTTATATAGGCTCTTTACTCTGGTTGCAAACTTTGGTCTTTTACTTTTGGACATTATTTTGTCATTGTTGACTTTACATTATGTTATTTTTACATTTTTTGTTGTTTTATGTTTCATGTTTCAAGGACCAGACACAAAATGTCCTCCCTGCTAAATTAGATACATTAGATTGCCATGAATTCCAAATTCTTCTGATACATAACACAACTGCACACTTTGCTTATCTGCTGTTTTTTTTGGGTGTTTTTTTTTACTCCCACTCCCAGCTGCTCGCCTCAATCCTGCACGTCCGCCAGCCGCCTCAGAGATCCCGCTGACAAAGTTTACAGCTGCGCCGCCGCCCCTACGCGTCGTGACAGATACGCAGGCGGCAAAACACCTGAATGATGCGACTTGGCAACACGTCAGGCGTGTTTTCAACGTATTAGCATTCATTTTATGGAACCACCATGTTGTCAGTCGCTGTCGCATTCGATTTGTTTCACAATGTTTTTTTTAGTTCCTGCAGGTCTGACGTGAGCTTCATATTTCTCTCTCTCTCTCTCTATATATATATATATATATATATATATATATATACATATATATATATATATGTATATACATGTATATACACATACATATATCTGAATTTGAAATCTTTTGATTCGTGAATTTTAGAGCTCACTCAAGTAAAGGCTCATGTTCAGTATCTATCAATCTGAACTCTCCCACGTGGCCTCGAAACTCAGAGTCTCTCTGAGTTGATTTTCCTGCACCTGACCGTCCCGACCTGAGCTGCCTGCGCTCCCTGACCTCCAGCTGACGCCCGCTGGGACACTAAGATAAACCGCTGCGGGACATAGTGGTGCTCGGGTCCGGGACACGCAGGGCACCATTTAAAAATCACACACATTCAACGAGGAAAAACATAGTCAAAGAAACCGCAAGGTTAATAAGACCCAGTGAGAAAACAAGCTTGTCTGATTTAGAGCAACATTTTTTTTTATTTTTTATTTTAAAAAGGTCAAACCAAGAAACTGAAAAAAATAAAAGTATAGCCATGATTAAATAAAATGTGAGGACGATGAGTATCTCAAGTGTCTCCAGCCAGAAGATTAATCAAACCGACGGCACTAATCTGTGTCTTCTGCCCCTGAATTAACCTAAACAAGAGACTCGATGTGTATCTGTAGGATGGAAATGAACCCAAGGGACAAAAGGGCCAGAAGGCATAAATACACCTCAGAGAAAAATTAAAAAAAACAAAGAAAAACAAATCACTGGCAACAATCTCACCACGCCTGAACCTAATTAGCATTAAAAAAAAAAATGCACTGAAATCACAGCCAGTCATCAGCCTAAAGTCAAGATGCAAGATTCAATTCAAAAATTTTATTTGATTATATGCTCATAGGATGTGCAGTGAAATGTAAAGTCAGCCAAGTTTAAAATGAATAAATATATATATATATATATATATATATACATTGTACTGCTGCAACGTGAATCTGAAAGAGGAAGAAAAGAAAGAGCTACAGGAAGCTCAGCAGATTTTGACATGGACCTGAACCAATGTGGCTAATATCTAGAATAATAATATGAAAACCTGAATTTAAAAAAGGAAGAAAAAGAAAATAATAGATGAATTCCTTTTCAAACCACTCATAAGCAGTGGGTGAGTGGGAGTGGGACTTCGCTGCAAGATTTCCCTGGGGTGAGGGCCCCCCCAACACACACACACACACACACCTCCTACTCCCCCACCCTCTGACATTACTTTAATGAAGCCGTATATCTTTCCTCCACGTATATTCCTTTATGACAGCATATACTGCACATATCAAATGGCTTTATCGGAGGAGAGAATGACACGGGATTCAAAACACGCCGAGCGCCGGTTTGATGTGTTTGTTGGCATTTTTTCCAAGCAAACGGTCGCCTTTTTATCTTGACAAAATCACTTAGAATCCACATTTTTTCGTTCGAGTGGCTTCGACATCGACGGCTCCGAGAGGAATGCAGACTTGTTTATGTCGTTAAACGTCTGTCAAAGGGTCGGAAACCTTCACGTTCATCCCTCGCTTTATCTCTCTCTTTCTGTCTCTTTCTCTCCGCCTCTCACACCACTCGTCTAGAATCACAATTGCAAATTATTTCCCCAACAACCCCCGCCACCAAACTAAGAGGCCATTTACACTGTAACAGATTTTTTTGTAGCCACACATTTTCGTAAAACGCTCTTGAAAAAAAAAAATCAGTTTACACGAAGCCGTATACCAAAGAAATTCCCGTTTACACGCTGGGGTCGACACTATAACTGGCCGCTGGCCAAGGCAAACTTTAAAAAGCGTCAGGGCCACCAGAGCGCTCTGACCGCTGGCCCAGTGGGGCTAGTAAAAAATAATGCCTTTAAATTTTTTTTTACAAAAATCTAATTTCACATGAATTACCTGTGGGTCTGTGTTTTGCAATTACTTCTGCGAAATCGTCTCGATAACGATCACTAACACGTTACGCGATCCCAATCAAAGACAGCCAGCGCTGTGCTCTCCGTGGCACGTAAACACATCTCGCCTTGCCCGGCTTCGTGTGAACGCCGAAACTGATCGTTTTTGAAAACGCTGAGATCAGCTCGAAACCCCTCCCCCCGCCTTGCAACCTGAGCGGCTGTGAGGTGCAGACAACCACTCACAACAGCAACAACAGCGTCGGGCAGTGGACCTGTCGGTGCTACTACTGATCAGCCTGCAGTCTTCCCATTAAACCTCGATTAGAATAAACCGCAAACAATAGTGAACAATAACACGGTGCTCGTGGATCGATCATGGACTGTGTGCAAAGTGAAAATAAACACAAGATGAGCGACTTGCAAACCTCCGGTTTTAACCTGTTTTACTTTTATTGATTTTCTTTTGGGTCGGCGGACTGGGACATTGAGGCAGGAAACTTAAATGACAAAGTTCACAAACTTTTACTGGCACGACTCCCAGTCAACCTTAACATGGACCTTTTAAGGCTTGCTGTTCTAAAATAACCCAAACCCTGTCATTTATCCACACCGTCTTTTCACCAGCGATCTTTCTTTCTATTCTCGGTGGTGCTCATGTTATTAGTGAGCTACTGCCACGCCAGGCCGGGCACAGGTACTACATCGTCCTCAGTCGTTTCCAGCGTCTCAGTGTAAACGGAGAAGACGGCTTTGAGTGAAAGCGTTTTGTTTTTGTTCGTTTTTTTTAGAGCGTTTTTCGAAAATGTGCGGTTTCAAAGAATCCGTTCCCGTGTAAATGGCCGCTTAAAGAAAAGTTAACGTGTATGAACATGTGATAACACATACGCATTGCTGTGCAACTACGGAGAAAATAGCGTCACCAATAAAGTTTTATCTATCTATCTATCTACCATAACAAGATCTGCAAGCACTATTTGTGACACTGTACATTGGTGTTTCATCATTCATTCATCTTCTATACCCGCTTATTCCTATTCAGGGTCAGGGGGGTCTGCTGGAGCCTATCCCAGCTGTCTTAGGGCGAAGGCAGGGTGAAACCCTGGACAAGTCGCCAGTTCATCGCAGGGCCACAGAGAAACAAACAACCATTCACACTCACATGCACACCTACGGACAATTTAGAACGTTCGATTGACCTCATATGCATGTTTTTGGAGTGTGGGAGGAAGCCGGAGAACCCGGAGAGAACCCACGCAGACACAGGGAGACACAGGGAGAACATGCAAACTCCACACAGAAAGTTCCCAGGTCCGGGCCCCGGAATCAAACCCACGACCTTCTTACTGTGAGGCGGCAGCGCCACCGTTGTCGCCCCACATTGGTGTTTGTATTATTATTTCAATTTATAATGTTGTTAGTATCTTGGAATTATTATCATACAATTATTTTAATAGTTAATTAACGATAAACACCTCCTGTTTAAGCTGGTGTGCATGTAAACTGTGGGGAGGGCTGTTTTGAGCTGGTGGCTGTCAGGGCCCAAAAGCAGACGCCCAGGTTATACTGGCTGGGCATCAGGAGGGGGGCACAAAAATCAGTCAACTGAGGAGGAGATGGAGGAAGAACTTATTTATTCCACTGTTGGAATAAATATATTTGCACTTTTGATTTATGTAGTATATTTATGTATAATTGATTGATTTATTTTTATCTCCAGATGGTGAGCTGTGCCAGTGGTTACAAGAGTGGGGCCAGTGCTCTTCACATTTGCCACTGGCCCTCGGCCGTGTTTGAAGAAGCAGGAGTTTTAGAACACAAAGCTTTAAAAGGTCCATGTTAAGGTTGACTTTGGCAAAAAAAAACAACATTTTTGTCATTTAGGTTTCTTGCCTCAAGTAAAACAAGAGGTTTGCAAATCGTTTTCATTGTGTTTACGTTCACTTTGCACACAATTCACAATCGATCCATGAGCACCTTGTGTTATAGTTCACTATTGTTTCCTTTTTGTTGCAGTGAAGGTTAATGGGAAGATTGCAGGCTGATCATTAGAAGCAGTAACAAGGCCGCTGCCCGACGTGGTTGTTGTTGTGACTGTGAGTGGTCGTCTGCACCTCATGGCCACTCAGGTTGCAAGGCGGGGGCGGGGTTTACAGCTGTGACATCAGTGTTTCCCAAAAATGATCGGTTTCAGCGTTTACAGCAATCCGGGCAAGGCAAGCACTCCTATTCACCCTGAGGAGCGTTTTTGAAAAAGTGCGGTTTCGGTCTGTGCGGTTCCAATGAAAATGGCGGCTTTGTGTAAACGCAAGGCAGGACCCTAGAAATATTTGTGCGTTTTCAGAGAAACCCATCTGCATGCAAATGGGGCCTAAACCTGTCCCTCTGTTCTTTGTGTCCTTTGCTAGTGTTTTTATCTTTTTATTTTATTTTATTTTTTTACACATGGGTAGGGTTCGGCACCCCCGATTAACCCATGAGACTCCCTGAAAGTCTCAAATCGAAATTGTAAGGCGAGTCTCATATTTTTGTTTTTTGAAAAACGCTGCTGCGAATGCTGGCCCTGTGTGGAACAATCAGAGCCTCCCTCCCACTCCCAACCCAACCCCCCCCCAAGTATTGACTGGTATTTCACACACTGAGCGACAACATTGTGCTCTGCTGGATTCGCACTGTTTTTCTTTCTCTGTGGAACAAATTACCCGTCAAGTGCGTGTGCGTCTGCCAGCGCGAACTGGCCCCCCCGAGTCCAGATTAGCCGACATTAGAGTGGCTGGATGACGCTGTAAATAACCCCCCACTCCCACCCCCAGCACTGTGTCACTCAGCATCGTGGTAATAAGTCTCAGCCGTGCTATCCGATAACCCTAATCTGACACGGGAAAATAATTCAGCGTCTTCATCCCGACAACAGCTGGCTCTCGCCGCCGTCATCGCCTTCGCGCCGCCTTCGCCTGCTGCTGATAGTGTCCCAGGAAAAGAGCGAGGGGCCGCCGCCGCTGCCACCCCCGCTGGATTATGTTGAGACAATTGACCCCCGGCTTTATCTCAACACTCCGACTGAATGAAACCATGCAGATGTATGTTTTTTTTCTTTTTTTCCTGAAATATTTTTTTTAGCAGTAGTTACAATTACAATAGTTACAATTCTAAAAGAGAGAGAGCAAGAGGGGGAGAGGCAGTAGCAGGTGGAGCTGCTCAAAAAGAATGACAGAAAAAGTCTTCCAGGAATCCAGCATCATAAATACACTATATTACCAAAAGTATTTGCTCACCTACCTTGACTCACACATGAACTTAAGTGCCATCCCATTCCTATGATGTCGGTGCACCTTTTGCAGCTATTACAGCTTGAACTCCTCTGGGAAGGCTGTGCACAAGGCTGAGGAGTGCGTTTATGGGAATGTTTGACCATTCTTTCAAAAGCGCATTGGTGAGGTCACACACTGATGTTGGTGGAGAAGGCATGGCTCTCAGTCTCCGCTCTAATGCATCCCAAAGGTGTTCTATCTGGTTCAGGTCAGGACTCTGTGCAGGCCAGTCAAGTTCATCCACACCAGACTCTGTCATCCATGTCTTTAAGGACCTTGCTTTGTGCACTGGTGCACAGTTATGTTGGAAGAGGAAGGGGTCCGCTCCAAACTGTTCCCACAAGGTCGGGAGCATGGAATTGTCCAAAATGTTTTGGTATCCTGAAGCATTCAAAGTTCCTTTCACTGGAACTAAGGGGCCAAGCCCGACTCCTGAAAAACAACCCCACACCATAATTCCTCCTCCACCAAATTTCACACTTGGCACAATGCAGTCCGAAATGTACCGTTCTCCTGGCAACCTCCAAACCCAGACTCGTCCATCAGATTGCCAGATGGAAAAGCGTGATTCATCACTCCAGAGAAGGCGTCTCCACTGCTCTATAGTCCAGTGGTGGCGTGCTTTACACCACTGCATCCGGCGCTTCGCATTGCACTTGGTGATGTATGGCTTGGATGCAGCTGCACTGCCATGGAAACCCATTCCATGAAGCTCCCTGCGTACTGTACTCGGGCTAATCTGAAGGCCACATGAAGTTTGGAGCTCTGCAGCAATTGACTGTGCAGAAAGCCGGCGACCTCTTTGCACTATGCGCCTGAGCATCCGCTGACCCCTCTCCGTCAGTTTACGTGGCCTACCACTTCGTGGCTGAGTTGCTGTTGTTCCCAAACTCTTCCATTTTCTTATAATAAAGCTGACAGTTGACTGTGGAATATTGAGGAGCGAGGAAATTTCACGACTGGATCTGTTGCACAGGTGGCATCCTATGACAGTTCCACGCTGGAATTCACTGAGCTACTGAGAGCGACCCATTCTTTCACAAATGTTTGTCAAAACAGTCTGCATGCCTAGGTGGCCAGGCCAAGTGATTAGGACACCTGCTTCGGATCATTTGGATGGGTGAGCAAATACTTTTGGTAATATAGTGTATCTATATATGTATGTGTATAAATATATATATACAGAGAGAGCGAGAGAGAGAGAGAGAGAGAGAGAGAGAGAGAGAGAGAGAGAGAAAGTAAAAATATGAAGCTCACGTCAGACCTGCAGGAACTAAAAAAAAATGTCGGTCTAGATTAGGAGCTCTCTCAGCACACGTCCACGTCATTTATTGTCTTTACTACACCAGCAAAAAATTAGAAATAACAAAGTTATCCCGACTGAAGTTCAGCTCAGCGCAAAACACAAACAGGAAGACAAAGCACCCAACTAATGATAATAATAATAATAATAATAATAATAATAATAATAATAATAATAATAATAATAATAATAATAATAATAGTACAACCTCAAACATCTACCTTCCAAATATGGAAATTTTGAATATTGAAAAGTCTCCACAGGTCTGTTGAATCAATTCAAGTGTCTCATTAGAAATAAAACACTTCTAAGTAGCTGCAGCTTTAGCATTAGCAGTGGCATCAGAGGGAAAATCAGCTAAACTTAGTGAGAGGAACCACTTGGCCCTCCTGCTGTTCCTCTCGCTGCCTCGCCACCACGACCTCCTCCTTCAGGGCGGCGGCTCCGTTTTATATCATCGCTCGGTGCCACTGAAGCCCTGAGTTGAAATCCTTCAATCACGGCGGGACCTTGCAGTACTGTCACTCATTCCCCCCGGGGCCGAGTTCAGCGGCCCTGAACTCCACTGAGTCACAGCGTTTTTGTTACGTTGGCTCGGAGGAGTCGGAAAGCACTGACACCCTGCACCAAAAAATAAAAGGTCTTTTCATTTTTCTAGGTCTGAAAAAGGGGCGACCAAGGTCCAAACAACCTGTCGGGCAACTGAAAAGCTGCTGGCCGTCTCTCTGAGAACTGCTCACCGCCGCCACCTGTTGGATCTTTAGAATCCAACAATTACACAACAATTCTAAATTTTTATTTTAGCAGATGCTTTCATACGTTTCCTGGGTCGACCCCAAGAGTGAGTGAGAGAGCAAGGGGTGGGACGGAGGTAAAGCTATAAATAGTGCCATCTGCTGCTTATGTAATCATCAGCTCAGAGAGAAGCCTGAGAGAAGATCAGGTCATCAAACATGTCCTGGTCGTTACTCAGGATCTCATTTTGTTAGAATCTAAAAAATACACACGTAAAACAGTATAGTTTTAACCTGTCGAAACAGCCAGACCAATCAGGACGCTTCAAAACGGGGTAGTAACTGGTGGGCGAGGCTTTGGCGAAAGTGAGCAGCTACCAACAGGAAGTGGCAAAAAAGTGGCCGAAAACACAGCGTGATCGTTTACTGATTTGTGTTCGTTAAACAACAATAGTCAAACACCCAGCCAGCTTCATTACATGCGACGTGGCACCAAGGTGGCGACACCTGCTGGCCGGGTGTGTAAAAGCAGCCCGCGGTCGCCAGAGGGACGGAAGGAGTGAAAAACTCACCGTGTTCGCTTTCCAGACAGCAGCTCGAGAGAGAGAGCCGGCCTGCGATTTACTGAGTACACAGAAAAAGGAGGACAGCAACCTCCAGAGAGAGCGAGCGAGCGGGCAAGCGAGAGAGAGAGAGAGAGAGAGAGAGAGAGAGAAAGAGAGAGAGAGAGCGCGAGTGAGCCCGGTGCCTTTGGCAGGCAGTCAAACAAGGAGACAGGCTTTATATCTGCCGCCTCCCTCCACTTCCAATCCATGTCACACACTCTGCATCTTTGTGTCTCTTTTTTTGCAGTTTGCACACACACACACACACACACGCCTATAGACCTCCACACACACACACACACACACAGGAACTAATTTACAGCACACACGCGCTGGCACGCAACGTCAGAGTGCAAACGTATGCCTGGCCTGCAGGGCACACTCACTGACTAATTCCTCACACACTCCAACACACACACACACACACACACGCGCGCGCGCGCACACACACACATGCACAAACACACACATGCATACACACTCTTGTGGGCCCTCAGGCGCTGGTCAGGAAAGACGGCAGCAGTGACTTTGCCAGCAGCACCGAGGGGACGAGCTCAGAGCTGCACAGATTAATGATCTGCAACTCTCCATTTCTCTTGAGCACGAGTGTGTGTGTGTGTGTGTGTGTGTGTGTGTGTGTGTGTGGTGGCATTAGAGCAGGGCTCTATCAGGGGGGTGGTCCTCGTTTAACAGTGAGAGGCCGCCGCTGCTGAGAGTCTCTCGCTGAGAGCAGATGCGAAAAGGGCTGGACTCGCAGGCGCAAACACACACACACACACACACACACACACACACACACACACACACACACACACACACACACCATTGCCACAGGGGCAATGTGGGGTGTTGCACAAAAAAGCCCCGCCGCCCCCATCAGGTGACTTATTAGCCTGCAGCCTGTGTTCTTAAGCTAAGCAGGTGAAACCGGGCAGGAAGCACCATCGGCTCTCTCTCTCTCTCTCTCTAGCCAGCCCGCTCCGTTGCTCACTTTCGTAGGTGTGTATGTGTGTGTGTGTGTAAATAGAAACACGCACTCAGGTGTCCATCTCAAGACCTCTTTCATAATGATCACTGACCGGCATCTCTAGGATCAAACAGACGTATTTTGATCAAGTCTTGCTCTGTGTGTGTGTGTGTGTGTGTGTGTGTGTGTGTGTGTGTGTGTGTGTGTGTGTGTGTAATCTCTCTCGCACTCTGATACAATGTACTGACAAATATAACATACAAATATGATCAAATTTGTCATTTGTTTTTTTATTTTGAAATTAGCTTATTTTGAAAATTTTTTTTTGAGCGACTTCCTGCACTATTGACCAGGATCGCTCGCGCACAAAATAGAGCAGACGCCGAAACGACAACTGCATGCCGCCTGCTCGCGTCTAGTGTGAACCACCACATTGATTAACGTGGGCGCCGAATGGAAGCGCTCGGCGCTTCGCGGCGCTTCCGCGTCCAGTGTGAACCGGGCGTAACTCTCACTCACACCCACACACACACACACACACACACACACACACACACACACTCTTCTATTCAAGTCAAATTCCAAATATCTTATCAAACTGCACAAATTGTCTCACTTTCTCTCTTTCGTTTTCTCAGACATTGTGTTTTCACCAGTTTTTCCAAGCCTCGTCTAGAAATCCAAGACATTTTTGACCTCTGAATGTCGAAGCTGTCCTTGACCTCAGCCATCACCCCTTAACGCTGACAGTCTTTCAGTCTAAAACTAAACAGCAAAGTCGTGGTGAGAACGAGTCGGCAAAAGTAAAAATAAAAAAGAAGGTCCTTACTCTGTTGGTTCTAAACGACAACACCAGTCCTGACTTCCCAGCCTGAACCAGTACACACACACACACACGCACACACACACACACACACACACACACTCACTCACAAACGCTTCCAATCAAGTCAAATGAAAAATTTCTGACTAAAGTACACACTCACTTCTCACTTTTTTCCTTCATTTTTTTGTCGTTAGATTTGTCTTTTCAACAGTTTTCCAAACCTATCGACCTTACTCTCACACACACACACACACACACACACACACACGCGCACACACACACACACCCTTGCCCCTGCTGCTCGGTGGCACCAGGCTACATGCTCCCACCCCCCAGCCAGGTGCTCTGTGCGATCAGAGGCTCTAATCCCATGAATTAAAGATCGATTGGCATTTTGCCGTCTTCCTGTTCCGTCCTGTTCGACAACCTGTTCCGCCACTTCCAACTCAGCCCCCGCCCTTCCAAACACGCTGCCTTTCTGCGGCGCTCCCTCCGGCCCACCGACGCTCCTTCTGCAAAATCGGATCATATTTTTATGTGTATTTCAAATATATATTTTTTCTCTCTGTGTCTCTCTTCTCTCTGCGGGAATGTGGGCGAGCTGGCAGCCTGCAGAAGCAACATTATGCAGCCGAAGGTCAGCGGCAGCGCTCGGCGCCGCAGCTGGTTGGAAGGTGGTGGGAGGAGCTACGGCGAACGGCTGCAGCTCTCCGCCGCTGCCGGTCCTGGCAGGGAGCTGCAAAATGTATTTTAATATGGAGAGCTGAACCTTCACGGGCGGTTTAGGGGGAAATTTAAAGCACTTACCGAGCCGATATATCCAACTTTTTTTTTTTACTTAATCGAGCACTATGATGATGAAAAAAAAGAAGAGTTAATTTCACTGCTATGAAAGTCTGCAACCAAAATTTATCAGGAGAAATGTTCAAATATATATATATATATATATATATATATATATATATATATACATATATATATATATATATATATATATATATATACTGTATTTATAACCTGTCCTGCCTGTCAATCAAAACTGGGAAAACACAAGCGTGACACAATAATCCTTTCACTCTCTGTATATTGTGTCCCAGCAGTCTTATTTGTCACCTAAACACAACTTAACCTAAAAAAAAACTATTACTACTCCTACTCCTACTACTACTACTAATAATAATAATAATAATAATAATGGTAGGATCAAAGCACATTTATTTTTATTTACAATTTGGCAGCTTTGACTCAACCTCAGCAGTGATAATTCACCCTTCAAACCAGCCAATTAGCCACTAACAGCCATCCAGTTAGCGTCCAAACAGCGAACACGCTCGGATGGAGCCGTCGTTCAAAAAAGGGGATGGCGGCTGCTGCTGGCAACCAAGAGGCTGGTTTCATCTCCAGACGAGTCGATGAACATGACGTGAAATGCAGCAAACATGCAAAAAAAATAAAAATCCCCTAAAACCCTAAAGAAAACTGGACCGTTTTTGTCTCGCTCGTAACTGCCAAGTCTGCAGAGGGCCTTTGCAGAGGAAGCTTTTTATTATTTCCATTCTATGTTATTTATTTATTTTTATGGTTCTGCAGATCTGAGCGACTCAAACGACACATAAGTACAATCGAGTCTGACGGCCTCAGTGAGACGAGAGAATCCAAATAAACGGCAGCCAGCTCGGAGCTTCTCTTCATTACAGCCTGGTTGTCACCTCCGCTGAGTCCCACTGGCAGGCAGGCAGAATCACACACACACACACACTCACACACACACACACACACACACACACACACACACACACACACACAGTTAGAAGGCGACAAATTGGCATTTGGGAAAATATCAAGAAGGATCATGTTGCCTCTGATTGGCTGGTAAAAACACAGGCAGCCACGCACACACGCACGCACGCACGCACGCACGCACACACGCACACACGCACACACACACACACGCACACACACACACACACCTGTTTGGCACAAACAAGCAGAGTGAAGGGGAGAAGATTAAGGTTCCGAACTGGAAGGTTCTGATCTGGACCAGTTAAGAGGTCAAGGTCAAGGTCAGTCTGATTCAGTCAGACGCCTTCATCTGATTACCTCGTCATCCAACCCATTTGTTGGGACGTCTTCACCACATTTACCACTTCAATTAAAAAAAAAACAAAAAAAAATGGATTTCAGAGGATGTGGTGAAAAGAGGAAGAGGAGGAGAGAGAGGAAGAGGAGGAGGAGGTGGAGAGGGAGGAGGAAGGAGGGGAAAGGGAGCGGGGGGCGGGGGGTCCGGATCAGCACTCCGCCAGATGAAATCCATCTCCATAAAAATCCAATCCTCTTACTCTGCAATATGCTCCCAATGGCCAAATTGACATAAGGGGTCGTGACCCCCATCGTCACCCCAGGCAACCGCTTCCTCCCCCGCATCCCCACCCCCACCTCCACCCTTTGGCTCCGGCATCTTACCCTTCACCGCTCTTATTGCCCCGCACGCCGCTGCCGCCGCCGATATAAAACACACAGGCAGCAATTCACTCTGACACCAGGCGCACGGCCGGCGCATTAGGAGCCTCCGCCCCCCCAACCCCCGTGCCCCCGCCCCCGTTAATGATGAGGCCCGCGACCTCGCTGAAGACGGAGCGGGAGGAGTCTTGTAAAATCTGTGCTTCTACAACGTGTGTGTGTGTGTGTGTGTGTGTGTGTGTGTGTGTGTGTATGTATACATCGTCTTTTCACCCCCTGTGGTATAAAGATGAAACTAGAAAGTCCTTCTTGGCCTTCTTCCAGAGGAAGCAGCCAGAGTTTCCTCTGGCTACCAGCATTCCAGCCAGACTCTCCGATGCCGCTGGCGCACTTTGAAAAGACCTCGGCCCCAAAAAACACTTTTGCACGGATGCAAACAACACGACAACTCGCGACCAGCTGACTGCGCGAGGGTGCTGTCCTTCCACCGTCTCCGCACGCTGGAAGTCTCTGACGCACTTAAGCGCACAGAAGAGGCTTCAATGAGAAAACAAGGAAGGAAAATTCAGTAAATATGGAAGAAAATTCAGTAAATATGGAAGAAAATTCAGTAAATAAGGAAGGAATTGCATTAAATAAAGAACAAAATACAATAAATAAAGAACAAAATTCATATCAAAGTTTAGGATGGAAGTGACCACCGAGGTCGGACAGGCTTCCTGTTTGGCCCGATCCCAGTCATGCATGAACACCCTCAAATGTCCCAAATATCCATGAACGCCTCAGCACGTCTCCCATCATAGCCAGAAGGGTTTCTCCCGGATGATTCACGCAGGACGAATCCTGACACTGCTTTGAAAGAGGCTTTGCCCGATTTTAAATGGACTAGAGAAAGAATTACTACCTGCTGCCGCCACCCCCACTCCACCTCCCTGACTGAAAAAGTCTCTGATTGCGGCCCCGCCTGACCCCTGGGAGGTGATGAAGGCGGGAACGTTGCCGTCCGCAGGTGAAAAACGAGCCCCGGCTCGGCTCTTAAAGACGGCGGAGGGCTGCCGTAACTCAGCTCCAACGGTGCGAGGGTCCGAGGGGGGCATCCATCACCGGGGGCCGTCCAATCGTAGGCGCTTTGGGGGGGGGGGATTAGTGGGGTGGCGGGAGGGGCTGTGATTGGGTCAGAGGGGGCGCAACTCTTGTGCCACATCATCAATTCAATCAGTGTAATGCGAGCACGGGGGTCGTCGCCGGACGGACGATGAACTAGCAACTAGCACAGGCATAGGCAAACTGTGGCCCGGGGTCCACATGCGGCCCACTGAGCTGTTTAATCTGGCCCACCGAACTTGGAGAAACAATATTAATAGTCAGTAAGTCATAAAGTAGCTGCATTTCATCCGTCTTTTCAGTGTTTTAAGAGTCGTTTCAACAAAGCTCCCTGGGGCTTCATGGATACATATTTTCTTGTAACTTTGCTTTAGTTCATTTTCAATTGACTTTCAAGCACATGTTTTCTACATATCCAACAATATATTTTTTCCTCCTATGAGGTGGGTTACAAAATCACTCTATCCATCTGTTTCTCCTCAAATATTAGACCCCATTGTGGACCCACTAGTCGAAAAGTTTGCCCATCCCTGAACTAGCATCTCCAAATGCCAAACATGAGCACCGCCGTCTGTTAGCGAGCGAGCTAAACCAGGAAACAGGATTACGCCAGCGCCACTGCTGCTACATCACCGCCACACAAGCGCTGACGACGGTAAAGAAGAAGAAGAAGAAGAAGAAGAAGATGGAGTGAAAAAGGTTTCGGTATCTCATTTTATTTTATTTTTGTCTCCCTGTCAAAATGATTATTTTTTCCGGTTCCGCCCACCACGCCGACGGATCCTGTTATGGCGTGACAGCGACCCCAGGGGGCGGCGCTGAGACGATGACGAGCAGGACAGAGGCCAGGATGGAGGAGGATGTGGTGGGGGTGAATCACAGGCTGGCGGAGAACCCCGGAGTCGACGTTCCTGTGTGGCAGCCCGGGGACGTCGCACATCCAATGACATTACGTTTTTTTTTTGTTTTTTGTTTTTTTCTGGTTTTGGTTGATCGTCATAGCTGCGTGTGGACCAGAGCTGAGGTGCAGCAGCGGCAACAGCAGCCTGTTTTCAGTTGGCTGTCACACCAAAATCTTTCGTAGCATCAATTCATAAAATGTGTGCACCGCCGTGGCGAGCCAGCATCCAACCCATATAACCCTAGCGGAAAGAAGCGGGCCGAGCGGCGCCGCATTCCGGTGGGATGCGCCCATAAACGCGACGGACGAGTAGATAAGAGTTACAACTCCACTCCTGACTAGGAGTGAAAAGAGCCGGGGAGGGGGAGACTGAGAGGAGGGGTGACGGGCTAAGATGTGATGTCATTGGCTGATTTTGTACAATTTTGTGTTAACGTTGGGGGAAAGAAAATAAATACCTACAGAACCGCTCCCAGCCGTTCTGGAGCGAATGGAAGCTGCGTTAGCCGGAAATGCCGATGTGTTTTTTTTGTTGTTTGTTTTTTTAATCTGCCGAGTCGTGCACGACAGCGTCTGATATATTTGCCTATTTTTTCCCCCCTCCCGATCTCACATTAGGTCATATGTGGGGCGACTGTGGCTCAGGAGGTAGGGCGGGTTGTCCAATGACCGAAAGGTTGACGATTCTAATCCCGCTCCATCCGAGCCCATCGCGGTGTCCTTGGGAAAGACACTTCACCCTAAATTGCTCCCAATGGTGCTGGCAGTGCCTTGCATGGCAGCAGCCACCCACTGGTGTGTGAGTGGGTGAATGAGAGGCCTTTGTAAAGCGCTTCGGGGTACAGTGAAGGTGCTAGAAGAGCGCTTTATAAGGGCGGACCATTACGATCCATGAACCATAGTACAAAAGGACGCTGGCAGACTCCACCCACAGCAGCTGGGTGGCGCTATGGGTCGGGGGCTAAGATGAAAAACTCAGCATCTGAAAGTGAGAGTCTGCTATGGGGAAAAGCTGCTGATGATGTCACCGGAAGGTGGGGCATTGGGGTGCGTCCCATTTAGCAAAGGGGGAGATTTTAATCATTGTGTGACTCAGTGCCAAGGACCACAGGGTGAAAAATGAGAAATGGGACTGAGCCAGGAGGGATCTTTTGTTTTCTTTTTTCTTTTGGAATGCCAATGTTGTTGAACGTTTGTTGACTGTGTGTGTGTATGTGTCTATCTGCTGCTGTCAACAGTTGAAAACACACACACACACACACACACACACACACACACACACACACACACACACAGAGGGAAAACACATAATCGAAAGTTCACTCAAAGTCAATGTCAAATTTTTTGTTCCCTTTTTCATCAAATATTCCGTGCGTCTCTATATGTCACATGACGTTAGAACATCAGGCCTTGAAAAAAATAAATAAATAAAAAAAACTAATATGTTTGAAATTCCACAATAATCCAACAACTTTTCTGAAAAAAAAAATGAAATTGAGCAGGTCGTCCTCCATCATAACCTCCATCAGGACTTCATCCCACCAGGAGTTGGGATGACGATGGGGAGTTTTTTACTTCTCTCAGACAGGAAGTGGCACAATACAGAAGTGTTAGGCTCCGTCTCTTTGGAATGCGGATGATTCCGTTTCATCTCCGGCTAAATAAACGAATACATAAATAAATTAAACTGCGTTCAGAGTTTGAGGATTCTTCCGGCCGGGACGTGGGATTGGAAAAAGCCAGTTGGCTGTTTAAACATTCCCCCCGTTTATTGTCCGGGAACCAAATGAAAACAATATTTCACAGTTAAGTCCGAATAGAGAGAGGGACGGAGAGAAAAAAATGGATTTAGAATTACATAAACCAAGAGTCTGAACAAACACGAGCGGAGCGGCAGCAGCTGGGAGGTGGGCGGCCAAGCCGAGTGTCAGGATGCAGCAATGCAGCATCGAGTGAAAAAAATCTAACGCCTCTCTGTCTCCACTCTGCCCCCCTCACTAACCCTCCCTCCAACCACCATCATGTAAAAGCCAGATTAACGTCCAACTGCACCTGAAATATTCCAGATGATTCATCAGAATGTGAAGATTTTTCCAACCAGAGAAAAACAAAAAAACAAAAAAAATAAAAATTAGAATTTCCAGCCTTCAGTCGGACGCATCCATCCTGCAGAAGCTCCAGTCCGCCTCCTTTCAGCTGGGACCAATCAGCTTCATTTGAGGGGAAGAGGAGGAGCTACAGTTGAGGAAGTGAAGGAAGTGAGGCGTCGATATTCTGCTCGTCTTATTAAACTCAGACTCTGACTCATTTCCTTAAAAGAAAACTTCAAAATCTCCAGAAAACAGCGTCCTCCTGCTCTGTCACACAAGTTTCCACGTGTTTGGAAAAGGGACAGAGATGAGGAGGGCTGAATAACAGACCGAGCGGATCCGTGAAACGTTCCACCACAGACGCCACAGGCAGCTGAGGCCCCGCCCACTTGTCCCTCACCGCCCAAAGAACATTAAGCACAAATTATCGTTAAAAAATAAAAAAAATAAAAAAAACTCATAAAAGCAGTGTTTTGTAATGCGGACGCAGAAAATGAGAAAATCTTATTGAAACATCTGTTGGCCGTTTGGACGTCAAGTCAGAGGCGGAGCTCCGAACTGCAGAGCAGTAACAGCTCCAGTGGGAGGCAGTAAACAGAGGGCTAAAAACGCTGTTTATTGTTGTTGTTGTTGTTGTTGTTGTTGTTGTTTTCTCTTAATAATAAGCTGGTGAGGGCCAAAGTCAAGTCAATTTAATTCTTCATTTTTGGCCTACGGTTGCTAAAATCGAGAAACAGAGACAGACAAAGGAAATCAGAAGGAATTAAAACTTTTCCTTTTAGTGCTTTTTAATCTGTTAATTGCAATTTCAATCGTTCAATTGTTTCAATCGTTCCACGCTTATGATCATAAATATCACAGCTGCTGACAGACCACCTGTTTGCCGCTGCTACGCCACAGAGCGTGATGCTAACAGGTGTAGCTCCACCACCTCCTCCGCCCCACTGGCCCCACCACACCTGCAGTCATTACACCAATAACAAAGGGACAACAGCGTGGTGTTGACGAGGCCGCCGCACTGCGAAGAAGAGGAGAACAGGAAGAGCAGAAGAAAGAGTTGGAGGAGGAGGAGTTGAGGAGGGAAGAAGATGAAGGGGAGAAAACAAGGAGGTCGAGGAGGTGGAGAAAGAAGAGCTGGAAGAGGAGGAAAAAGAGGAGGAAGAAAAGGAGGAGCAAGAGGAGTTGGAGGAGCCACTGGCCCTCCACCTCATTTCCTCAGTTGTCCTCTTGTCTCTCTGAATCAATGACGTCACAGCAGCTGCTCCACACTGCGGCTCGAGCAGCTAAATCAATTTCCTTCAGAAAAAAAAAAAAAAATCACGAGGGAAAAAAAAAACGAAATAAATTAATGAATGAATAAATAAACGTTCTGATCCACCAGTGAAGCTGGCGCCGTCACACCTGCCTGTCTACTTCCTGCTCACTGTACCTGTAAGCCTCGACACCTGGAGGTCAGCCAGACGTTGGCTGCTTTACCCGCTTGAGCTGTAGGAAAAACACCTGTAAGTTGCATTACCCTGGCCAAGATGTGACAGTGGCACGGAGGAGGCCTCTGTGAGTGTGCGTGAGTGTGTGTGCGGTTATCTCCCTGCCGCACCTGAACGCCTCCTGGACGGAGAATTGGATCAGCGATTAATAGGACGTGTCGCTCGTCTTTGACGGGATGAATCACATACTTATGTAAACACACGCACACGCACACCTGTACAGACGTGTGTGTGTGTGTGTGTGTGAGCACTGAAGGAAACCTGAATGTGTCAATCACGACACCCAGAGTTTATGTTTCGTTTCTAAAGAGGAAGATGGAACAAATGGATGAAAATAACACCCTCATCGTAAATGCAACTGTTCAAGGTGCTTTTATTTTGAAGTACAGACTTTTGTTGTGATACTCTCAAGCTGAAAGTAGTGCCTTTTACCTCTCTAAACTTAAGCTAATTTTGATTGTTTGTTATGTACAGTTTGTTGTACATTTTTATTAAATGTCTGAAGAGGGAAGAAACGTTTATGTTCAAGCAAGCTAAGACTGAGAGGATTGCCAGGAAGAAGTATCCAAAATAACTCTGCCGTTGGTTGAGAAGCAGGCTAAAGTGGTTAGCATTAGCTTACATCTTCTTCATCTGTATTAGCTTCAATGCAAAGTAACACTATGTTCCTAATGATTGTACAAGCTGATGTTTTATTTTTGGTTTGTTAGAACTTTAAGTTCTTGGGTGTTCAGTAAACATCAGTAAAAGGAACCGGAGTCTCACATCCAATCAACGCTGACTGAGGACCTGAGACCTTGATGTTGTGAAGAAACTTATATCCATCTGAGGAAAAATCTAAACTGCAGGATTTGACATTTCATCCAAATTCACTTTCACTTGACTCTCCTTCTCCGCTGATGTTCCACTGCTCCATCAACCCTCCACCCTCTCCACTCCACCTCCCAGTAACATCATCCAGTCAGTCTTTCTCGGCTCAGGACTTGAGGCCAGTCAGTGAATCTGTCTGGATGATCACAATAAGACTGAACTCCCCTTTTATCGCTTTTCTGTTGTCTTCAGATGATAGCAGCTCTGCGTTTACAGTGTTTGGATGCAAAGTGATTTAATGTGAATATCTGAGGAAGTCCTCTCTGCTCCAGGGTCCAGTTTTATTCAGTACAACATCAATGTTTATCGCTGTCATTAAGATCTTTGCCTCAGTCTCCATCAGAACTTGTTGTATTTTATCTCTCAGCTTGGTCACAGCTGCTGCTACGTCCTCAAAGTATCTCAGAGGACGGATCTCCAGGCTGGAGGAGTCTGGAGACGGACTGAGTGCTGGCAGTGAGGAGAACCTGTGGAGAAACTGGCTGTGGTCCAGTGTGTGTGAGATCTTCTCCAGCTCACCGTCTCTCCTCTTCAGCTCAGTCATCTCCTGCTCCAGCTTCTTCTCAAGCTCTTTGACTCCACTCACTGCTGCCCCCTGTGTGGATCTGACCTGCTACTGCACCTCAGAGCGTCTCTTCTCCAGCAGACGGATCATCTAGGTGAGGATCTCATCGCTGTCCTTCACTGCTTTATCAGCAGAGCCGTTGATGGACTCCACCTCCTTCTGAAGCACCTTCAGGTCTTCCTCTGTGTGCTGGATCTTCTGCTGGATCTTCTGCCTGGTCTCCTCCAGCTCTCTCTGCCTCCCAGTCCTCTCTGCTGCTGCTGCCACTGTGTCGTGACCATTATGTCCATCCACACAGCATAAACCACAGATGATCCGCTGATCAGTGCAGCAGAATATCTTCATCACCTCATTGTGATGAGGGCAGGTGTTCTCCTGGAGCTGCTGGGTGGGTTCCACCAGCTTGTGTCTCTGTAGGGGAACAGCATCACGATGAGGCTGGAGGTGAGAGTCACAGCCTTCAGTTTCCTCCCAGTGCAGACATCACAGGGCACATCTTCAGCTCCAGCACAGCAGTGACCAGGAGGAGCAGCTTGGAGTCCAGTCTTCTCCAGGGTCTCCACTAAAGCGGCTAACAGAGTGTTCTTCTCCAGGACAGGCCTTGGTGTGAAGGTCCTCCTACATTGAGGCAGCTGTAGACTCTCCTTTACTTCTTCTGCACATCCCAGTGATGATGGGGACACTTCCTGCGGTAGCTGCGTCGACAGGAAGTAGTCACCGGATCCTTCGGAAGATCCAGACAGAGGCAAGAAGAGAAGGTGTGTGGGACCAGCTGAGCTGCTGACTGAAACATTTCACCCCTGAGAGCGACTGAGCGTTCTGCCTCCTCAGCAGTGGAGCTACTAAAAGCAGAAGGGGAGGAAACGCCCAGACAGGGGTGTGATTGGCTGCAGGGAGCACAGGGGTTTGGAGCCTTGACTCATTCCAGGAAGAGAAGCGTCATGGGTGTGTGTGTGTGTGTGTGTGTGTGTGCTACTGAGAAAAAAATAAAAATAAAATAAATAAATAAATAAGCACAGGCAAGCGGCCGTGGCTGGAGAGCGGCGTCACAAACACAAAAACAACCACGTCACTCTTCAGATCTGCGGTTCGGCCTGAGTCGCCGCTCGCTGCGTGGCCATCACCTGGCTGGCACTGGGCTCCAGCTAATCGCTGGGTAGCAGTGCTAACTGCACTCATCCACCTTCATTCCGACATCAAGAGAAACTCGGGACGCAGCGCTATGCACTCGCACACACACACACACACACACACACACACACACACACACACACACAGCAACTTGATCAGCAACAGAGCTCTGAAGTGAGGAACATCGGTTAGCACAGGAAGTGATGTCATCCCTGCTGACCTCCTGACCTCCTGACTTCCTGGGTTAGGAAGTCAGGACCTTGGAGGAGAAATCAAAAAGCGGGAACATCCCCTCTACAGCCAGCTTTTGAGAATGTGTGTGTGTGTGTGTCTGTCTGTGTGTGTGTCTGTGTGTGTGTCTGCATTGGAAAAAATGTGCTCTTAAATTTGTTAAGAGGGAAAAAAACTGATTCGCAACAACGGGATGTTCTGACTCTCTCTCCTCTGTTGATGGGCAAGAGGACGGGAGAGAGAGAGAGAGAGCGAGAGAGGCAGGGAGAAGAAGAAGAAGAAGAGTTTGTCCTTTTCAAAGGATTATTGGAGGTGTGTTGGAATGAAGCCAGAAGCCAGAAGGCAACACAATAAGGGATCTTTTCAGCCACACAATCTCTTTCTAGCGCTGACACGGCGGCGGTGGCGGCGAACAAAAAACGGCAACAACTGCCTTCCGTCGCTCGCGACTCACAGCTTGTGTTTTTGTGTGGAACTTGAACTTGGACTTGAAAAAAAAAAATCATGCTCGATTGGACGCGACTGGTTAAAACAAGGAGAAGAACATCACACGCATGAGCGTGATGTAGTGACACCTTTAGTGTCTTTATTTTTTTCATTTTTTAACTTTTATTCATTTTCCGAGCTTGTTGTTAAAAAAAAGAAAAGAAAAAAACTTTACTGCTGTGAGTTTGCTCCTGTCGGAGATGCTTAATGCAAATATGAGGGGGCTCAGAAGAAGAAGAGGGAATGATTCCACTGACTCAGATATTCAGTTTTGTTAGACTCGGTTTAAAGGGACTCAGTTCAAAGAGATTCAATGTGGTCATTAAAGGATCAAACAATTAACAAATCAATCAAGATACTCTGAGACTTGGTTCAGTGAGACTTGGTTCAGTGAGACCTGGTTCAGTGAGACTTGATTCAGTGAGACCTGGTTCAGTGAGACTTGGTTCAGTGAGACCTGGTTCAATGAGACCTGGTTCAGTGAGACCTGGTTCAATGAGACCTGGTTCAGTGAGACTTGGTTCAGTGAGACTTGGTTCAGTGAGACCTGGTTCAGTGAGACTTGATTCAATGAGACCTGGTTCAGTGAGACTTGGTTCAGTGAGACCTGGTTCAATGAGACCTGGTTCAATGAGACCTGGTTCAGTGAGACCTGGTTCAGTGAGACTTGGTTCAATGAGACCTGGTTCAATGAGACCTGGTTCAGTGAGACCTGGTTCAGTGAGACCTGGTTCAATGAGACCTGGTTCAATGAGACCTGGTTCAGTGAGACCTGGTTCAGTGAGACTTGGTTCAATGAGACCTGGTTCAGTGAGACTTGGTGGCAAAGACTCTTCAGAGCAGAAGAGAGAAGAAGATGACGAGTCGCGAAAGTGTGATCTGCCGACCGTGCGTGGTGCCACCAGGTGTTCGCTGCCGACCGTGCGTGGCGCCACCAGGTGTTCGCTGCCGCCGCTTCAAATCCATCGTAAGATCCGGAGGAAGAAAAACTTTGTCTGGCTGCAACCGTAGCAAAAAGAAACCGCCAGCTCCTGCTAGCTCTGGCTAGCGTGGTTAGCCACTTCGGAACTGAAGTTGTGCTCATGACTGTTGGTACCGCAGCGAGTGGTACCCGAGTACGAGCTGCTGTTAGTGTTTGAGTAACAGACTCTCAGAGCTTCGTCCCGGATGAAAGAGACGTCCGTAAAAATGCATCTGGGGGGCTTATTGCACTTCTGACAACTGCGAGTGTCTCTCTCTCTCTCTCTCTCACACACACACACACACACACACACACACACACACACACACACACACACACACACACAAAGCTACAAGAAGGCCTCCTCCCTCCCTCCTTCCTTGCGCTCCAACTCCTCCAAAAAAAAAAAGAAAAGAAAAGAAAGAACCAAACTTGGTTAATTAAAGTCCGTCTGAAGTATTTTTGGCGCCGCTCATTGTTTATCCGGCGCTCTCGACTCCGCCCCCCTTGCCGCCATTTCTGCAGACGCAGAGAGAAGAGTCCCCCCCGCCCCCCTCCGAGGAAGGAAAAAAAACAATCCCTGCCTCATTATCCATCCTTCCCTCATGCTGCGGAAGCCTCGTCATCATCGGCACGTGTCGCCACAAATGATTGTTCTTTCCAAAGCACCGCCGGTCGTTTCATTTACTCCATTTATTTGTTTGTTTTTTGCTGGGAGACAGAGGAGGGCAGGAGCGGCCGCATTCCCAGCTGTTTAATTCCCTACCAACACACTTTATAAAATGCATTTCTGTTTTTTAAACGGCTTGCCGATGCCTCCGGCTCCGATTTAGAGGTCAACTGGTCCGCTCCGATTGACCAGAACAACTTTTAAGGGAGTGACTTTTCAAAGACTGCAAAGAATACAGGGTTTGTGAAAGATGCATGACGACGTCAGCAGGGGGCGCTGCATCAGCTGAGGCAGCAGAGGCTAAAATCAAATCTTCAAAACTGCAGTGCTGGCCAGCCCCCCCCCCCCTGTGCAATAACGCTTGCTGAGGTATATTGAGCGACTTGTTCAATGGCTTAATATATGCTTTTAATCCGGGCCATTGCCAATCGGTTGATCGATTCAATTGGGACAACGTCTGCTCCAGCGCCAGCCACCTGCGGGCAACTCTACCAGAATTAGCATTAGCTTAAAGGCTGCAATAACGCTCCAAACACTGCTAACAGCTGCTGCCCCGTGAGACGACTTAGCTAGCATTAGCTTCGATAAGTCACAAAACTATTTATATATATCAACAATTAAAATTTAAATTAAAAAAAAATAAATCTGAATTGTTTGCCAAACTATCAATGGAAAGGACAAGGTTTTTTTTATATGCTGGCTGCTTCCTAAGCAAAGTATGCAAAGTGAGTAAATCGTAAAGAAGACAACTAACAACAACAAAAAACCTGCATGCTGTTTTTATTCATGTTTGTCACTACACACACACACACACACACACACACACACACAGAAACTCGTGAGTGAAAGGCGGATATTAGCCTATATATTTATCTTGCCGCGGTTTAATAAGGAAGACAGCCGGTGGAGGAAAAGAAAAAAAAAAGAACAAGAAGGAAAAGAGAAAGGGAGAAAAAAACCCAGCCACTCGGAAGACAAAAGCAACGTGGAAATGAAATCGCTGCAAATTCATCCCCGGCAACTGACAGCGTAATCTCACGTGAGCCAATATACAGCTGCCCCCTGGCTGCCGAGGTGAGGCGGCGCGCAGGAGGAAAGAAATTACGAATTAGACTGATGAGAAGAGAAGAAATAAGATGCAGTAGATGGGGGAGGGGGAGAAAAACAGCAACACAGAGGTGGAAATGAAAAAAAAGAAAAATGAGGGCGGAAGATCCAAGGAGTTATTGCCGTGATGGATCAAAGGGTATTAAAAAAAAAAAAAAAAAAACAAGAGGGGGAACTAGCGAAAGGCTAAAGGCGTTTAGGATGCCGGGGGGACCAAAGCAGGAAATTAATATGTGGAACACGTCGGTGGGACAGCAGTTCAAGGTTTACCAAGCAAAACATTTTAGCATGGATCAAAAGGACGTTTTCTAGCTAGTAGCCGGCTCTCTCTCACACACACTCACCAACAGGCCTCAGAAACACACTGGAGCAGGGAATCAACCACCAGAACCAATCAAATCGAGCTAAGCAGCACCATGGCCAAGCAAAGCATATTGGAAGTTGTCAAAACGAGCCCAGGAGAGAACAATCACAGTTTCAAAAGTTGCACACCTGCAGTTACCAAGCTAGGCT
The DNA here is from genome assembly GCF_046127955.1 of Nelusetta ayraudi. Taxonomy (NCBI): domain Eukaryota; kingdom Metazoa; phylum Chordata; class Actinopteri; order Tetraodontiformes; family Monacanthidae; genus Nelusetta; species Nelusetta ayraudi. The sequence continues at coordinate 888,847 of NW_027466051.1, read as the reverse complement.
AAGCTAGCTCCTTCTTAGCCAAGAGGGCAAAGGCAAAAAAGCAAATCCAGGCTCACAAAACATTGACCCCGGATCAATCAGGGAAGGAAAAGGAAACAAGGAAGCAAGGAAGTGATAAAAAAAAAATAATAATCATAACAATAAAAATAATTGAAATGGATCCTACCGAGGACGCCCAGCCGGTAGTTGACGGTGATGACGATCACGTTGCCGTAGCTAGCCAGGATACTGCCGTCAAACATGTTGCCGGTTCCCTCCATGTAGGAGCCGCCGTGGATGAAGACCATCACCGGTTTGGGGCTCCCACTCTCCCTAATGTCTGCGGGGACGGAGACAGGAAGCAGGCAGGGGGCACTGGTGAGTCCACACACACTGAATGTGACAGCAGGCACAGATGCACTTTTTTTTTTAAAGAATCTAATTGGAGTTTTCGGGAGCTGTTTTAAATTTGTTTTCTTTTTTTTCTCATGGTTTTTTGTTTGTGTGCTTGTATACATATCTATTTTCAAACATGGAGAAGGAGGAGTTAGCAGGAAGGCGTCAAACCACTCATTTTTTCCCTTGCCTACACGACAGCCGAGGCGGTTACTTGCTAGCTAATTGGCTAACATTTTTTTTTTATGTTCATGAAATTGGTGTGAAAAAACGTGAGCATTTTTTTTTTTTTTTTAATTTCCTTCAACCGCCGATGGGAGCACTGGCATACATCCAGACTGTCTCTGCCTGATGAATGTGGATGGGGGGATTTGACAGTTTCATCAAAAAATAAATAAATGAAAAGAAATAGCAGCACTTTATTGAAACTTTGACACGGAGCTCCAGATTAGCGCTTGGCCGTTGTTTAGCTGGAGGGGGTTGAGAATGAGGAAAAGCTGATTTTGTGGCTTTAATGACAGCAGGGGGAGTTTAACCATGATGGATGGCATATTTAGATGAGCCGGGACACACGTGGAAAACTCTGGAAAAGGTCTTTCGGTAATTTGCTAAGCCGAAAGTCGAAATTAATTAGTTGGCCAACGTCTCAGTGATTGAAAAAGTATGTTTCATATTGCAAACATGCAGTTTCCAGACTTAGAACGGCCACATTTAAAGGTTCTCCATGCCGACAGCCACTCTTAGCTGCAAAACGAGCCACATTTGAGGTTTCTCCATACCTCCAGACACTGTTAGCCGCTAAATTAGCAGCATTTGGAGGTTTTCCATCCCTCTAGTCATTGTTAGCCACTAAATTGGCCGCATTTGAAGGTTCTCCATCCCCTCCGGTCACTGTCAGCAGCAGACTTTGACCATGTTCAGAAGTTCTCCGTCGCTCCTGCTGGTGGTAGCTACAAAAAAAGCCACATTTAAAGGTTCCCCAGCCACCGTTAGTTTCTAAACTAGCTGCATTTAAAGGTTCTCCGTCCCTCCTGCTGCTGGTAGCTGCTAAATTGGTCTTGTTTAAGGTTCTACATCCCTTTACCCGCGGTTAGCCGCTAAATTAGCCACGTTTAAAGGTTCCCCGTTCGTCTGATGAGCCCGATGAGCGAGTCGAAAGAGCACAGCGGAGCGCGGCTTTATCTCTTGACCGGCCCGCTAATAGGGCTGGGAGTGGGGAGCGGAGGGGGATGTGTGTGGTGGGGGGGGGGGTCCGACAGGACTTGAGATCTGACGACGGCCGCTCGAGTCCCCCCGGTGTTCAAAAACAAGGTCCCCGGCTTTCATCTTCCCGCGATAACGGCGGCCGTTTCATCTCACCGTCCTAAACGTCTCCATGGGCGACAGCGGCGGCAGTGCACACAGCGTTTATCCCCACTGATGCTCCATCGCTGAGGAACGGGTGGATGGATGGAGAGACGGACGCTCCACCGAGAGGAAGGGGCGCTATATCATTTGTGGAATAAAAAGGTAGCAAAGGTGTGGGAGTGTTTTCAAAAGCTCTCCAGTGGGAAGCTGCTGAGAGGACGACCGGCGCCTCGGAGGGAAGAGAGGAAAAAAAGAAAAAAGAAAAAACGCTGAAGCGTTAGCAATGCTAACGACGTCGCCACTGCTGGAACTGCAGCGGGGCCGTCAGTTAATTCACGGTGGTGAATGACAAACGCCAGACGATTGGACGGTTTGTTCGATTGGTTCAATTTGCCACCGTTACTGGTGACCAATTTCTACTGACCCCTACTGGTGGTTATTTTTATTTCTTTATTTCTTTCTTTCTTTATTTTTTTGTGTAATTCTGCAAACTTCCCGAATGTTGGATTAATAAACTGTTCTATTCTATTTTTCTGCTGGAGCCGTTCAGATAAGCCACGTCATAAGCGACTCTGGGCAAAATGCGCCGAGGCGCAGGTAGCGGCAGGGCTGCGCCAGCCTCATTTGAATGTATTTAAATGAGTCATTACGCGCAAAATGACACGCCCCCTTCTATGCAAATATGCCTCGTTCAAACAGCGGCAGATCCAGAAAGAGATTGCGCTCGTGTCCGCGCGCACTTTGACAGACGCAAACACCGCAAAGCCAAAACCAGGCGCAGCTTCTGTCTGTCAGAGTGTTTCTGGCTTCTGAGTGAAACTTTCCTCTCTGAAAAGCCTGAAAAGTTTCGCTGTCAAGCACACGCACTCACCAACAACCTTTGGCGCAAACTGCTCTCAGGTTGCCAGACCGCAACATTCGCACCTGTTTCAGGTGCCGCATTTGTGGGCGTGTTTGCGCCTGCATGTCATTAGCGCAAAAACCTTTGTGGATCCCCGCATCTGTGGCGCAGATTGCGGCCGCATTTAACCGCTGCGCGCCCTTCTTTCAGGATCTGCCCCCCCCTCCCGCCACCTCTCTCTCCAGGCTGCCTCTCGCTCATTCAGCGCTGAAGGTTGGTGCTAAAAGCAAGGTTAGCATTGTTTGAGCCGCCTGATAGATTCACTGATATTGACTAAAAAAACGACTCGCAAGGAGGTCGGCAGTTTGTGAAACCGACCGTCCGTCACAGCCCTCCCAGCGCCGGGACTGGACTGGCTCCACCCACCGCGGCCCCTGCCGCCTTGATCAGCGGAGCTGCACTCATCAATGTATTGTCGATGAAGTGACACTGATTCTTCCTGCCGACCATTTGTTGTTGAGCAGCAGCTTGAAAATTCATGTTTTCACTAAGATGAGTCAACAGTGTTCGGCTCCTGTGGGAGCTCCCCTGGGCTCTCCGTGCTTTATCAGCTGTTCGGTTCCGTCCAGCTCAATTCAATTCATTTGGGTTCTAGTTGAATTTGCTTGAATTTTTGAGCAGAATTTGTTGGCTCGGTTTGGCTCTGCTCGGTTCAATTTGGTTCAGCTCGGTTCAGCTCAGTTCCGCTCGACTCGAACCGACGAAACTTTGCTCAGTTCAGCTCAGTTTGGTTTGATTTCGCTTTGCTCGATTTTACTGTTCAGTTTAGTTCCTTTTAGGCTCAGTTCTGCTTGGCATAGTTCGGCCCAGTTAAAATCAGTTCTATTTGGCTCGTTCTCACTTCAGTTCAGCTCATTTCTTTTAGGCCCAGTTAGTTCAATCTGATTTGGTTTGGCTCGGCTCGACTCCGTTGAGTTTGGTTCAGTTCCTCGTGGCTCACTTCTACTAGCGTCAGTTCAGTTTGACTCGGCCAGTCTCGGCTCAGCGCTCGCCCTGGTTGAGTGTGGCTCTGTTCAGCTCGGCTCGGCTCGGCTCGGCTCCTCTCCAGCCTGCGGGGAGCTCACAGGCTCCAGACGGGGATGAAGTTGCCATCAAAGAGATTCAGATTCTTTGGAGTTTCTCCCGGCGAACCCTGAGAGACGCCTGCAGGCTGCTGCAGCGAGCGCAGCCTCCCTCCTGTCGGCCGCGTCCAGGCTTCTTCACACAGGAGGGGTTCATCTTCTTCTTCTCAATCTCACCAACTCACTGTTTGAAATGTGTGTCCAACGAGTCACGATGGTCACATGACCACGGACCATGTGATCTTCTGATGTAACGCTGCTCTCTTGGCTCCCAGGTGAGTCCGGTCGCTTCAATCACACACAGAAGAGCAAGGCCACCAGCAGGGGGTGCCAAGTGGGTCAAGATAGCCAATGGAGGGAGTGGACCAGGAGCTTTAGACATAGATGGATCATGATGGATGGATGGATGGATGGATGGATGGATGGATGATGATGATGATGGATGATAGATGATACATGGATGATAGATGATGATGGATGGATGGATGATGATGATGATGATGATGATGATGATGATGATGGATGGATGATGATGATGATGATGATGATGATGATGATGATGGATGATAGATGATACATGGATGGATGATGATGATGATGATGATGATGATGATAGATAATGCATGGATGGATGGATGGATGATGATGGATGGATGATGATGATGATGATGATGATAGATAATGCATGGATGGATGATAGATGATGGATGATAGATGATGCATGGATGGATGATGATGATGATGATGGATGAAAGATAATGCATGGATGGATGGATGATGATGATGATGATGATGATGATGATGATGATGATAGATGATGCATGGATGGATGGATGATGATGATAAATGGATGGATGGATGATGATGATGATGATGATGATGATGATGATGATGTATATATCATAAATTGATGCATGGATGGATGGATGATGATGATGATGATGATGATGATGATGGATGGATGAGGATGATGGATGGATGATAATGATGGTGATGATCGATGATGATGATGGATGGAGGATGATGATGGTTGGAGGACGATGACGGATGGATGATGATGATGGATGGAGGATGATGATGGTTGGAGGACGATGACGGATGGATGATGATGATGGATGGAGGATGATGATGGTTGGAGGACGATGACGGATGGATGATGATGATGATGGATGGATGATGATGATGATGGATGGATGATAATGATGGTGATGATCGATGATGATGATGGATGGAGGATGATGACGGATGGACCATGATAGATAGATGATGATGGATTTTTTTTCCTCTCTGTTCTCATACTGGGAGTTAAACTGGTTCCTAGTATGGTTCAGTGACGTCACTCTTTTATCATCCCTACATCTTCTCATCCTCTCCTTTGGGTGTCATCCCTCCTTTCATTCCTCCAGGAGGATTAACACCTCAGGGCTTCTGCTGTGCGTTATCTCCACCACTTGGGGCCTTCTGAGGAGGAAGAAAAATAAGCAATCCGGCCTCTCTTGGGGAGGACTTCTTCTTTTGCATCTCCACTTCCTGTTTGCAGCCCGACCTCCGAAACAGCAGCTTCTTCACGACCTGTAAAGTGACGAGTGTCTAGGACGAGGAGGAAAGATCACAGAGGTTCCCCAGAATGATGGGACCACACGAATGAGCGTGTGTGTGTTGACACGTGTGTGTGTCCGTGTGTGTGTGTGTATGTGTGTGTTACCCGTTCCTCACATTCCCCTCTCTATTAAAGTGGATTAGTTGTTGCTGCGAAGCTCGAAGCCTGCCGGGACTCTGCCGTGGAGATCCGTGAGCCTCGTCCTCTAATCTTGTCCCACGCGTGTGTGTGAGTGAGTGAGTGTGTGTGTGTGTGTGCTCCCTGCAAAATAAATAAAGTAAGTAAGAGAAAAGCAGCAGCGGCGTGATGGCTGAGATCAAAGGGAGGCGGCAGCTGATTTGGATGTAATTGCTGCTCACGCCGTCACATTATGCAACCGAGGCGCCTTATTAGGCTGCTGCTGCCGCCGCTGCTGCCGCTGGAGCTGCTCGGGTGCCGCCTACAGCCACCACCTGTCACTCCGTCCGTCCATCCGTCTGTCTGTCCGTCTCTCCGCTTTCATCCAGGATGTTTTTCCTCCTAATGTGCCCTTTTTTGTCGCCCCTTTTCTAGGACTCTGCATCGAGAGCCGTGATTGGCCGAGGCGGGGAGTGTGGGGTGGGAAGGGTTGGGGGGCGGGGCTCCCCATCAGGACGGTCCTCGTTAAACATCAGCAGGAGAGTGCTTTTCTTATGCTTCTTCTTCTTCTTCTTCTTCTTCTTCTTCTTCTTCTTCTTCTTCTTCTCAACTACCGCCACCGCCATCCGGCCATTGTTATTATTTTTAACTTTGAAGTTTCTTTTCCATGAATTATTTTGCTTTCTTTTAGAATTTAGAATTGCATCTGCTTCAGTTCAGTGCAGTCAGATTTGGCTTTTGTCTATAGAGATTTTGTTTGTGCGGAGGCTCAAGCCGACAGACGACTTTCACAGAGATCTAGAAAACCAATAATAAATCACAGCTCGAGTCGTTGAAATGCCTTGATTCTTCAAAGTTCCCGGTTCCATTTTGTCCGTGACTCTGAGTCGCTTATCACCGGCTTTCCAAACCTTTTTCATTCTTTTTTTTTTTGTTCTGCTGTTTTCTATTTCATCTCGTATTGATCTGAAAAAATGTAAAACAATTTTCAGTCTGCTGTAGAAAAAACGTTCTCAGCGGCGACCATGTGCTGCTCTGTGGTTTCATCACAGCTCTGCTGCAAAATGCTGTCGCCTCAGTTTCCTCCTGGAGCTTCATGAAAACAACTGCAGCCGCGGCAGCAGCTGCAGGAAGCAGGAAGTTAGCTTCAGGCGCTGCTGTGCGGCCAAGTGGCCGCAGCTCCATGCTAGGAGAGCTAACGAGCTAACAAGCCATGCAGCGGCGGCAAACACAGCCACGGCTGGGGTGATTAGTTCTTGTCTTTGTGTGTGTGTGCGTGTTTCTTTCCTTTCCTTTCCAAGCCCTCCCTGCTCTCGGCCTCCCGGTCGTGTAACAAAGGTTGTTGGTTTGACGCCAAGAAGTGTGAAGCGTTTGGTTAGTAAAGGTGGAAGCCAGTTTGCTCGACACCCGGGGAAAAAAAAAAAAAAGAACCAAATCAACGACAAAATAAAGAGGTACAATTCCGATCAATGGGACGTTTAAAGAGAAAGGAAAAAAGAAAAACAAAGGATAAAGAGAATCAAATGAAACCAAAGCATGCAGCGATGCGTCGACACTCGGCTGAAGGGGTTAATAGTCACTGGATCTGCTGGGTGGGATGCAAGAGAGAAAAGAAAGGGAGAAAGAAAGAAAGAAAGAAAGAAAGAAAGAAAGAAAGGAAGGAAGGAAGGAAGAGACAAAGGAAGAAGAGGAGGAAGAGGAGGAAGAGGAGGAGGAGGCAACAGATCTGTGGTCACGGAGGCACTGAAGCTACCAGGAGATGGTGGAGGACATGGAGAGTTGAGACACCAAAGCTGAGGAGGACGAAACACATCCAGCCCAAAAAAGAGCAAAGAGCAAAAAAAAGAAAAGGTCCATCACTCTCGAAAAAAAGGACAAGAAATGCAAGAAAATCAAAGAAGAGAAAAATCGGAAGTGTTTTTTTTTTCTTTCTTTCTTTTTTTTTTCTCCACTTCATGCAAATCAGTTTGGCGTCGGAGGGAGGAGGTGGGAGGAGGTGGGAGGAGGGGGTGGGGGAGGGGGGGTTGGGTGAGTAGAGCGGAGTAGAGTGAGGGGGATCGGGGAGGTTGGGGGTGGGGAGCGGGGGGGTAGAAAAAATACCTTGGTCATCGGTGCGGTCACTATCAGCTAAATCATCAGTGTGTTTCTTTGAAAGGGGACCTACAGGACCAAGAAGGAGAAGATGGAGGAAAACAGGGTGATCAAGAAAACACACACAGCTGCGAAAAGATGCTCAAAAGACAAGAAAGTCAACGTCAGCAGTCGCCACCACCACCACAGCCCTTCTCTTCCTTTGTTTGTTTGTTTGTTTGTTTGTTTAATTCGGGGGGAGGGGGGAAGAAAGAAAAGAAAGATCTAAAGTTACGGCGCAAGAAAATTGCGGGGGTGAGGACTTAAAAAAAAAGAAAAAAAAAAAGGAAAAAGGAGGAGCCAAAAATTAGAAGCGCTCTGCTGAAAGTGTGGATTTTTTTTTTTTTTTTTTTTTTTTTTTAACATCTTTTTTTTTTTTTTTTTTTTGGGTCAAGATCCGAAGACGACGACAACAACAGCGGCGGCGGCGGCAACACAAAACAAAACAAAACAAAACAACACAACACGACACAACAGTGACTCTGTGTTGGAAAGACGATTGTAGCGGGGGAAGAGAGGCTGGAAAAAAAAAAAGAAGAAGAAGAAGAAGAAGAAGGGCAGAAGAGCACACAGAAACAGGTGACACCCTCACCAAAAGTGTATGACTGTGTCTGTGTCTGTGTGGGCGCGTGTGTGTGCGTGTGTGTGTGTGTGTGTCTGTTGGCCTAACCCAACAGACACACACACACACACATTTAATAGCGTAACAAGTTCTCACTTCAGGCCCAGTGTTTCTTTATTTTCTTCTTCATCAGACTTAGCATAACGCAAAGGTAGCGCAATCGCTAAGTAGCCATTAGCTTAGCATTGTGACGGGGAGAAGGGAGGAGTCACCTGCTTCGTCATTTAAAGTAGCATACAAAAACCCACGCTGCCCTTGAGTAACACACACATACACTGGACACACACTTGCGCGCGCACACACACACACACACACACACACACAAACTAGGATGCATAAACTGTGTGAAAACATAATGCAGTACAGGACGCTAGCAAGGAGCATGCTCGGTGCGTGCACAACAAGAAAAGCTAATGACCTTCACCCATGCACACACACTCACTCAAATGCACACAGACACTCACACTCACACTCTCTCGCTCACACACACACACACACGCACACAGTTAATAGTAATAAGCAAAGAGTTGCAATGTTAATCTCTGATGCCCACATGTGTGTGTGTGTGTGTGTGTGTGTGTGTGTGTGTGTGTGTTTAAAGAAATGTGGCCATGTTCACCCTGAGGAGGAGCTTGGTGGGGCTCCTAGAAGATGACCAACCAAAATAGCTGAACTAGAACCAGAACTGAGACGAGGCAGAAGACAGAAACAACCGAGTTGGAACAACAACAACAACAACCACAACAACCACAACAACCACAACAGCAACAAAAAAAACACATACAAACGCCTGCAGACGTGTGAGATTGATGCGTCGGCTGTTACAGTGGCATGTTGTTTGACGGAGGGTTAGTGGGGATCAGAGCAGGGGAGGCGGCCGCGTGACAGCAGCCGTCACACGCGCACACACACACACACACAAACACACACGCGCACGCACACACACACACACACACACACGTGCGCACGTACGCCAGACAGCCATCAGGTGTCACGTCGAAACTGCCCCACTGACAGAGAGGAACCCAACTCTGACCCCAACCCCCCCGCACCCTCTCACCCCACCTGTCAGCACAAGAGTGACACACACACACACACACACACACACACACACACACAGGCCTCAGCTGGCATCGAGTGGTAATTAGTTTAGGTTAGTTTAGGTTAGGGAGATTCTATGTCCGTCATCCTGCTCGTGTAAAACAAACCTGGGTGTTTGTTTGTTTGTTTGTTTGTTTGTTTGTTTGTGTTTTTCTGTATTTTTTACCAGCTAAATAAAAAATAAATAAAAATAATAAAAATAATAATAATAATACTAATTAACCAGTTCTTCAGCTTGTGTAAAAATGCATTAACTCAATCATCATCACCGGTTTTAAGTTGACCTTCACAACGGATGAAACAAATGAAGGTGAAGTGAAACTTGCCGTCTGTGGAAAATAATGTTTTATTATTGACTCTGCTGTCTCAGAAACGTCCTCCATCCTTCCATCCAACTGTCCATTCATTCTTTCATCATCCGCCCATCTATCTATGCATCCATCTATCCATCCATCCATCCACCATTCCTCCTTTCATGTATCCATCCTTTCATCTACCCAACTTATCAGTGCAATATCCATTGTCATCCTTTCATCCATCCATCCATTCCTTTATCCCTCAATCCCTTCAAACCATCCACCTATCATTCATCCATCCATCCATTTATCCAACCATCTATCCGTGCATCATTTCATCCTCTTATCCACCCATCCTTTCTTACCATCCCTTCATCATTCATCCCACCATCCATCCATGCATCCGTCCATCCATCCGTCTCCACTGGTCTGATCTTCTCCTCTTCCGTCTGCCCTGACTTGGAGGCCAATAACTGAACTAACACTGTGAAATGCGACAGGACCCACCAAAGAGCCCACACACACACACACACACACACACACACACACCCTGCTGGCTCAATGAGGTAATTATTGTGAGGGGAGTCAATGCATCGATCATTACTTTTAACAGCTGCTGCTGCTGCTGCTGTTCCTGCTGCTGTTGCAGCTGTGGCCGGAGCTGCGGCCTGGAGCCGCTGCTGTTGGTACTGGACTGATAAACGACAATGTCTTAACACGCCGTGTTAAGACAATGGGCGATTGATGCCAGCGAGAGAGAGAGAGAGAGAGAGAGAGAGTGAGCGAGGCAGACTGGCAATCCAGTCTCCAGTTTTGGATTAAACGGCCGCAATCTGAAAAGCATAAATACAGGCTCAGCGTTGGCGGCGGTGGCAGCGAGGGATCGACCGGCAAGCAGCGAACGCATCGCTCAGCCGGGGGAACCTGATTTGTCCATGGAGACGAGCTCCCGCAGCCGGCGGCTCCACGAAGGAGGAGGAGCAGTCAGACACCTTCCTTTGAGTAAAAGAAGTGAAGGCTGTTGTGTGCGGCTAAAGGTTAGCATAGATGCTACAGCAGCCTCCATGCAAACTAACAAATAGTATAAACACACAAAAAAAGAACAGAAGACGCGCAGCTAACGTTGCCCTGCCCACTGACATGAGCCGGGAACAAATCTAACTGTGTCGCTGTTAGCTCGAGTGGCTAACTAGAGTGGTTAGCTAGAGTGGCTAACTGCCCCACAAGAAAAACATGTCTGCTCCTTTCCAAATTTCCTATTCCAAAAGTTCCTATTCCAAAGTGGACAACGGAGTTCAGTAACAACAAATTTTACCCGAACAACGCTAATCGCTAAGTCGCTAAGTCGCTTCTCCTCCGCTTCCCCTTCCTCTCCTCTGCGCGGAAAACGTCGGGCCGACTGTTGAGCGTTTGAAGATGGATGCAGAGGGCCAAGGCAGCGGCGGCGGCGGCGAGCAGGCGGAGTCATCCATCTCCAGAGCGAGCGGCGCCGCGGTGGCGTCGCTGAATAATGCCGCCATTTATTGGGAGGAATATGCAACACAATGTGCGCAAGGCGTCTGGGAGACGGATAAAATATTTCACAATAATGGGAAAATGCGAGTCTACGTCGATCAGCGGATTACGCTCGGGCACGCACGGGCTCACGCACACACGCAGTCTCCGACCGTGTGTGTGCGTGTCTGCGTGTGTGTGTGTGCGCGCTCGTGCGAGAGAAAAACGAGTGCATTAATATTTCAGATCGTCATCGTGCGTCACGCCTGCAGCAAACAGGATCAGACAGACGAGGCACAGGCGGCGAATCGTTCCTGAAGATCACCACAGCCGCCACTGCCGTTGCCTACAAATCATCTGATTGGCTGTCGGCGTCACAAGGGCTGCCACACGTCTAATGTGGATGTTTCCAGGATAACAAGGACTCTCGTGACGTGCCGAGACTTGCTGTGTGTGTGTGTGTGTTGTCACTCCCTGTATATAGACTGATGACTGAAAATTTAACCCCCGCCCTCGTTTTTTTTGTGTTGTTTTCTTTTGTTTTTTTCAAAGGAGAGGCTGCACGGGGGTAAACGTGCTGCTTTGTCTGGACATCTAGAAGGTTGTTTCTCTGATTTTGTCGTGGCCTGACTCAGCCGACCGCAAGGTGTGATCAGAGGGGCTGGAGGAGTGGACGGGGCTTCTGACCAGCATCCCGCTGGACGCCAGTGCTCTTTCTGCTGGGACGTGTGACTCTAGCACCACCGGCTAACAGACAGCTGTGTTGATCCTGGGAGTCAAGCTGTTGGTGGGGTTTACATGGTTTTCAGTTTTTTTCCATCTCTCTAACTTGTCAGCTGGGCTCTGCGTCGGCCCGCCGCTCTGTGAAACGCAGTGTGACAGCCGCTGCAGAGGTTCTAAACCCGGTCAGTGACCCCTCCACTGACCCAATCGGTGACTCTGCTCGCAGCCGGGACTCAAATATGGAATCTGACTGCAGGCTTCCAAAATGCTCACAAGGAGGTTTGTTCCGCTGAGTTGAGAGGTGACACACACACTGTTACTGCTGCTGCTGTTACTGTTGCTGCTGCTGCTGTTACTGTTGCTGCTGCTGCTGCTGTTGTTACTGTTACTGTTACTAATGCTGCTGTTACTGTTGCTGCTGCTGTTACTGTTACTGCTGCTGCTGCAGCTGTTACTGTTGCTGCTGTTACTGTTGCTGCTGCTGTTACTGTTGTTGCTGCTGCTGTTACTGCTGCTGATGTTGCTGCTGCTGCTGCTGCTGTTACTACTGCTGCTGTTACTGTTGCTGCTGCTGCTGTTACTGTTACTGCTGCTGCTGCTGCTGTTACTGTTACTGTTACTAATGCTGCTGTTACTGTTGCTGCTGCTGTTACTGTTACTGCTGCTGCTGCAGCTGTTACTGTTGCTGCTGTTACTGTTACTGCTGCCGCTGCTGCTGTTACTGCTGCTGCTGTTACTGTTACCCCTGTTTTACACCAGAAGCGTCTGCAGAGCGTCAGCAGAGCGTCCACGTCGACGCAGTGAAACGCGGCCATTAAAGTCAATGAGCAGGTTCACACCAGGTGCAGAGCGTCCGCGTTTCAGAAGCGTCCCAGAAGCAGTAAAACGCGAGCCGCTGGAAAAGAACGCCAGAATTTATTGTTTGACGCTTGCCGCGTCCCTCCTGCGTCAATCGTAGCAGGTAGGATCGTTCAGACAGGAAGTCAATGGTGTAAAAACACGGTGGATCCGGTTGATTTTCATCATGCGTCAACGCGGTCGCTCTGCTGACGCTCTGCAGACGCTTCTGGTGTAAAACAGGGGTTACTGTTACTGTTGCTGATGCTGCTGTTACTGCTGCAGCTGTTACTGTTGCTGCTGTTACTGTTGCTGCTGCTGCTGCTGCTGCTGTTACTGTTGCTGCTGCTGTTACTGTTACTGCTGCTGCTGTTGCTGCTGCTGTTACTGTTTCTGCTGCTGCTGCTGCTGTTACTGTTGCTGCTGCTGTTACTGTTACTGTTGCTGCTGCTGTTACTGTTGCTGCTGCTGTTACTGCTGCTGCTGCTGCTGTTACTGTTGCTGCTGATGTTACTGCTGCTGCTGCTGTTACTGTTTCTGCTGCTGCTGCTGCTGTTACGGTTGCTGCTGCTGTTACTGTTACTGTTGCTGCTGCTGTTACTGCTGCTGCTGCTGCTGTTACTGTTGCTGCTGCTGTTACTGTTTCTGCTGCTGCTGCAGCTGTTACTGTTGCTGCTGCTGTTACTGTTTCTGCTGCTGCTGCAGCTGTTACTGTTGCTGCTGCTGTTACTGCTGTTGCTGCTGCTGTTACTGTTTCTGCTGCTGCTGCTGCAGCTGTTACTGTTGCTGCTGCTGTTACTGTTGCTGCTGCTGTTACTGTTACTGTTGCTGCTGCTGTTACTGTTGCTGCTGCTGTTACTGTTTCTGCTGCTGCTGCTGCAGCTGTTACTGTTGCTGCTGCTGTTACTGCTGCTGCTGCTGCTGCTGTTACTGTTGCTGCTGCGGCTGTTACTGTTGCTGCTGCGGCTGTTACTGTTGCTGCTGCTATTACCCCTGTTTTACACCAGAAGCGTCAGCAGAGCGACTGCGTTGACGCTCTGCTCACGCTCCAGCACCCTCCCACACAGGACGCGTTTTACGAGCAGAGCGTCTCGCGCAGCGGCTCGATCGGTTTGTTTTTAAAGAAAACAACAATGAAACAAAACATCGATACTTCGAGACACTGTTGGGACAGTGTCTCGAAGTATCGATGTGTGTAAAAAAGAAAAATAATAATAAAGCGAACTGCTGGCATCATGCAAAATGCAGGTATTTAAAGTATAGATGCATTTTGTTCATCATAGTTTGAGATTCAAAGTGAAATCTGTTTTTGTTTGACGGCCGACCTGAACAGCGTTGAAGCCTATGCGTCACGTTGATGTTTCACAGTAAAGTACAGCACATATAACTACAAAATCCAGCACATTGTGTGTTATGATGAAAATCAACCGGATCCACCGTGTTTTTACACCATTGACTTCCTGTCTGAACGATCCCACCTGCTACGATTGACGCAGGAGGGACGCGGCAAGCGTCAAAGAATAAATTCTGGCGTTCTTTTCCAGCGGCTCGCGTTTTACTGCTTCTGGGACGCTTCTGAAACGCGGACGATCTGTGCCTGGTGTGAACCTGCTCATTGACTTTAGTGGCCGCGTTTCACTGCGTCGACGCAGACGCTCTGCTGACGCTCTGCAACTGCCCTCTGTTTGCAGCCTCCCAAAACGTGACCCTCTGTCAGGACCATCCCAAGTGTTTGACAGTTGACCCAAACAACAAGGCTCAGGGATCAGAGGGTGGAGCCAAGGCCTGTTGGGGGGCGTGGGTGGGTGGGGGCGGTGGTTACCTAGCCAGGAGAGGTGTCAGGGCCCTTCGTGACATCACAAAGTAGAACATATCAGTGGGAGAACACGGTTGATAAATGGAATTATGGAAGATACGGGAGCCCTTAATATGACTAAATGATTATTATTTTTTAATTTTCTACTAAATGAAATCTGGACGATTTTCTAACAGACACTGTCAGAGAGAAGAAAAGACAAAATAGAAAGAAAAAAAAAGCGAGTCGGCGGACGAGCTATAACAACACGGAGAGAAAAGTCTCAGCAAAACAACTGCATCCTGGTGGTTTTTCTAAGAAATTAATAATAAATATTTTAAGGCTGGTGTGAAGTTTTGACAACTGGCAAGCATATCAAGGTTTCATAGCTGTCCAGCGGCCAACAAAGACGCTACGGAAGAACGAAAATAATCTCCGACCGTTCGGTGAGTTTGAAATAAAATCAGACTTTCTCCTCAGAATAAAAATAAAAATATGAATATAAAAAAAGTATATTTAGATTTTTATTCCAATGCAGGAGTTCCTCCACATTATTCCTGACACAGATCTCTCACTTGCAATCTTTCTAAATCTACACACACACACACACACACACACACACACACACACAAACACACCCACACACACAAACACACACATGTCTGTGTTTATGTATGTATGTGTGTGTGTGTGTGTGTGTGTGTGTGTGTGTGTGTGTGTGTGTGTATAGAATCAGTGTAACCATGTTGCAAATAGAAAGAGGCTCCATGAATAATTGATATCAGTAAATGTCACAAACAGGCACGACACTCCCTCATATTAAAGTGTGTGTGTGTGTGTGTGTGTGTGTGTGTGTGTGTGTGTGTGTGTGTGTGTGCGCGAGTTCCAAAAGAAGAGAAACAACAAGAGGCAGGGTCAGCAGAGAGATTGTTAGCGCCACTGAGGGCTGCTTATTATTGCAGCGTTAAATTGATTCACCATTGTGAAGAAATGAATCAGCGTCTCGGCCAATCTACCCCCTCTGTGATGTCACAAAGGGCCGCAGACACATCAGGGGGACGCGCCTCTCTCAGTCAGTGACCACACCCCTGAGCACACCAGCCAGCTCTGCCCTCTGAATCCACCCCCCCCCCCCCATGTCTTTTTGTGTCCAGCTGTAATCTGGCTGTAAACACAGGGCTAAATGCTGTGTTCCAGAGATATTCAGCGGTATTATATTATATTTTCTTATGACAACGAATGAAAAGGGGATTCCTATTCATTTTTTGTTGCTATCAAACAACAGCGACAAACTTTTTTTTTTCGTTCACAAACCAAAACTTTTTACAACTGTAAAATGAGAAGTTTACTTTCCTTTCTTTTTTTTTCTTAAACCTCCACCGGTAGAATACACCAAGAGTCGCTTCTACATTTGACCCCTCCCACTTCTGCTCCCCTCGCTTGAATTACTGCCTGTTTCCTAACTTCCTGTTTCCTCACTTCCTGTTTCCTTCCAGCTGTGTTCAAAAAAAAAAGTAGGAAACCATCCCGGCTTGCTTGCCCTCACTACCCTCTCAGCCGATGTGATGAAGAAAAGCTTTTGGACTCTCTTGCTCTAATTGCCGTCCGCGTCGTCTCCGCCACCCCATATCCCGTCTGCAGCAGCAGAAAAAGGTCAAGTGCGTCTAATTATCTCCGCCAGCTTGATATGAGTCGGTGCCGCTAATTGCCGCCAGCAAAAACAGAGAGAGAGAGAGAGAGAGAAAGATAGAGAGAAGCCCCGCCCACTTTCCTTCCTCCCCACCTCTTCCCCCTCCCCGCCTGGTGTTCTACCTTTTCCAATTATTGGCTGAGAATCCGTCTCCGTCCCAGAATCCTGCTGCTGATGCATCATTAGCAGCGGCGATCAATCACTCATTATTAAATGAAATGTCCATTAAGGCTGCAGGGGAGCTGCAGGCTGGGCGCTGGGCCAGAGAGCCCAGCCCAGCCCCGGGCGGGCACACACACACACACACACACACACACACACACACACACACACACCAGCTGTTCAACTTCTTATGTCACTTTTCTTCTCTATTTTAAATAAAGACTTGGCAAGAAAGAGAGACAGAAAAAGTTAATTTTAATTATTAACACCCCACCAAGAAAGTCCAGGGAACAGTTACATTTATCCCTCTGTTCACAGCCTGCTGATTCATTTGAATATTTATTGTAATTGCTGCAATTACTGGATGTTTTTAATTAATTAATTTATTCAGTGTTGCTTTTAGTGCTACAACAGTGCAGTCTCCCAATTTGGGATCAATGTGGTACATGTATTCTATTCTAGTCTATTCTATTCTATTCTATTTGTCTACACGTTTGGACTTTGACTCAGTTCACAACCTGCTGGTGTTTAATCTTTTCGCTAAACTCTTGATTGGTGTCACACTTGAACGCGTCCCCAGGAGCAATTTGTGCGAAAGAAAACTAGAATTCCAATTGTAAAAGAAAATAAATCTAAAATATGCTGCTTGTTCTCATACGGATGTATTGAAACGACACGGTGGTTGCAGCCAACCCACTAGAGGGGGCAGGACTTTGGACCTGCGCCCCCTGTGGCTCATGTGACTTATTGCACAAAAAGGAAAAGGAAAAAAAAAACATGAGAAAAAAATAAATAATTTAATAGATAAGAAGATGAGACTCAGTTGGAGTAAACATCTGATCAACATTCAATCAGGACGCCCAGCGAGTGGGCCGCCTCACACACACACACACACTTGCACACACACACACACACACACACACACACACGATTCCACCGCCGCAAGCACTCATGCATATCTGAACATGTGTGTGTGTGTGTATGTAGCTAACTTTTAGTGTTTACTGCTCCTTACATTGTACTCGTCGTTTTCATCCATTAATCATCAGTCAGACTCACAAAGAGCCTCTTCTGCAATTCCTTTTGTGCCAGCGTGGAGAAACTGGAGTGAATTCCCTCTATCGTCTCTCCTCTCCGCCACCGTTCTGCTTTTATCTCAGCGTTGTTTTCAATTTGAAAAAAAAAAAAAAGGTGAACCAGATTTAGACCAATCAGGGCTGCTCCCACCTCAACTTTGTTTTCCTTTTCCTTTAATCCTTTGTTGTTGTTATTATTACGATATTTTTATATGTTTTAGTGTAAGTGAGAATTTTTTTTCTTTGCACTTGTCTCTGCAGTGAAAAACATAACACGAAAAAAGAAAATAGTAAATTGGAATGCAATGCAGCAACTCTCTCTGAGCACTTTCTGTTTCAGCTCAGCTCATGGAAAATACGATTTGGATTTCAAATATTTATACGGAAAGACATTAAGTTTAATTTATTGCTGGATTAGATCAGATTAGATCAGATTATATTAGATTAAATTAGAATCGATTAAATTAGATTAGGTTAAATTGGCTCTCTGATGTTATTCCTGCCTGTAAGTCAAAGTTATCTTTGTGTTTTATGACGCTTTGACGCATTTTACTTGTTTCTTTATCGACTTTTTTAAGGGGCCAACATTCATTTTTGGTTCAATTCATATTGTCCCTGGATTATCGTCAGAAACAGCAGCATAGTTGGTCCTCTGTTTGCAACCTCACGATAGAACCAGCGTTTTCTCCTCACCCTCTAGTGCCTTTTTGCACAACTGAGGCTCTTTTTTTTTTTTTTTTTTTTTTCCTTACGTTTGAAGCCCAACTTGTATCCAAGTGCAGGTGCACCCGTGCTAAATCCGTCGCTGCGAGGACTCTAACATGTGCAAATCAAATGCAGCCGACTATTTATGCATGTGCGGGTAAACAAGAGAAAACAAAATGAAGTGAAGAAAAAAGAAAAAAAATGTGACTTCGGTGGTGAGGAGTTTGCGTTAGATGGGCTCCAGCTGACGAGGAACGGGAGGCGGGGGATGGGGGGAGGGGCGGCAACGGCGTCCCACCACGGGGGCCTCTCTCTCTCGCTGGGGGAGAGAGGCGTTCAAAGGGCCCGCCGCGTCCCTGACGGGACCGACAAACACGGCTCGTTTGCTCCCGCGATTCTATTTTCACATCATTTTAATTTCAAAGGGGTTGCCTGGCCGTATTAGCATTTTGCCTGGGATAAAAGACGAGTGGGAGGAGGAGGGGGAGGAGGGGGAGGAGGAGGAGGAGGAGGTAGGGGGAGGAGCCTTAGAAGGGCGGTGAGAAAGAAAGAGGAGAGGAATAGAAACTGTTTTTTTTTGTTTTTTTGTTACATGGTTCTGGGGTCATGTGAGGGTCGACCAGGAAGTAAAGGCAGACAAGAGGGAGAGGAAGTTTGAGTACTGTGAGCGCACGTGCTGATGCTAAACTGGTAGACAGGGAGTCTATTAATATTTTTTCTGACAGGACCCAGCAACCTCCAGGACAGGACACTAGGGGCAACATTTTAAAAGGTTTTGTTAAAAAATAAATAAATAAATAAATGAAATAAAATCCTCCTCCTGTGGGCCGTTAGCTCAGACACTGCTGCGTGGCAAACAGAGATTCAATCGCTCATTTATGACTGGACCCAGCAGCTTCCGGACACTAGGGGACAGCGTAGAGCAGTTTGTGATATTCACATCGTCAGTGCTACCTTTTTTTTTATTGTCTAGTTTAATTTGCTGCGACTTTTCCACGTTCTGTTTGTTTGTTTGTTTGTTTGTTTGTTTGTTTGCCTGCCTGTTAAACAAAGATGACATAAAAGAAAAAGACGACCGAGAAAACGAATAAAAAGAGAAGCAGCTATTAGCCATCAGTGAGCCGAAGCTCTGCGGAAAAACGGACCAAAGCGCAGCAACAAAAACGACGGCGGCGACAACATGGAGCAAACCCAACAATAATGTTACATCATTAATTTATCTGAGCGACATCAATAATTCACCGCCAAGCATTATGGGAGCAATGCTGCGCAAATGAAAAAAATAATAAAACAAAACCACATGGGGCTCGTTTGACAAAGCGGAGAGACATCTAGCCTCTTTTTCCCAGTTCAGTTTTCCGACGTCGGATCATCGATGAAAAAAATCTTGACGAGGAAAAAAAAAATCAGCAAAAAAAGCTTCAAGACCCGCCCACCTCCATCGGCAACAGCCATGCTGGGAACAAATGGAGGTTTCGCGAAGTGGCGCATCAGGAAAAATGTGGGTGGAGCAACTCGACAAACAGCAGCAGCAACAGCAGCAACAGCAGCAACAGCAGTGATCAGCAGCAGCAGCAGCAGCAACAGCAGTGATCAGCAGCAGCAGATGCCTTTGATGCCCCGCAACAAATCACGCACGCTGAGCTTTTCATCAATATTTCATCAAGCTCGCTCTCCCTCGTCCCAGCGGAGAGGAGAGCAGAGGAGGGAGGGGCCAGACAAACATTTTCCCAGCCCCCAAAATAAACCCCCGCCCACTTCTATGTCTTGGAAGTTTTCATGATGTCACTTCCTCTCGCCCCCCCCGCCCTCGACTCATCACGCTAAAAGCAACAGATAGAGAGAGAAAGAGAGAAGGAGCGAGGGAGGGAGAGAGAGAGAGAGAGAGAGAGACGACTTGACTAACATTCCTGTAAATGTGTTGCAGCCGGAGGGAAAAAAACAACAACAAAAAAAACAATGGACAGTGGAGAAAAAATTATCCAGGAGGCGGAGCCAAGCCAGCAAGGTGATGCCTGATCAGTAGTATTCATCGCAAAAGATACCACGAGCCGAGTCATGTGACACCTTGACATGATGAGAACATAACAGAAAAAAAACATTGAATGAGTCACACGATCTCAATTTGCATGTTTTCCAAGTCTGAAAAGTAGATGGATTATTAGGGACTGAGCCCGCAGAGGACCAGTTTGAAACTAACTGGTCTTTCACAAGGGCGAAAAAGACCCCACAGTATTGTCTTTGCTTGGTTCATTCTTTGTTTTTGTTTTTTCTCTCCTTGCGCGACTTACAAGTCCATTTTGAACCCAAGAACATGCACAAAATTTTGCACGCCGGTCAGAACTGGCACAAATTTTAATCTATTAACAAACTGAACTTATCTGCTCAGTAGTGCCCCCTTCATAGATACAAACACGAAAATTGTCATAGCGCCCCCTTGGAAAGTCATAGAGACATGGGACAAAGACCGACGCGTTTGTTGAATCAAGACCTCATTTTCATACCCACTGACCTTTGACCCCTGACAAACTGGAAGTGAGCTATTTTCACTTGTTTGAAAAAATCTCAAAGCATAAGGCTCTGAATTCGTAAGTGCCACGGCCTTGAAAATGTAGTATGACACAGACAAGACCTTCATGACAAAACGTGAGTGGTGAAACTTTTGAGATCACAACCGTTTTCATTTTACGGCCCTTCAAAGTAAAGATCACCTCCAATTTGCAGCTGTGAACCCCATTTTGACCCCCTTCCCATACTCCAAAACTCACAACATTCTACACGCAGGTCAGACATGCTGAAAAATTTAATTTATAAAAAAAAAAAAATCTGGGGACTTTCAAACCCATTTTGAGGCTCTGCAGCGCCCCCTGTCTGTCTGATAAAAAAAAGGATCCTCCTGGAGACTGTAAAAATGTAAATTTTGCCAAAAAAATTACATTCTTTACAAAAAAATAAATTTGTATGTTTAGTCAATAGATTTTTTTGCCTTTATTTGGAATAGATACAGTATACTGTATATTCACCAGCCATATATGGTCGGTTGGAACTGGATTGAATTTATCTCCCAGTGGAATTTGGACTTTTTAATTCTTAATTATGGTGGCGGATGCGTTGTTGATCTTCTTCTAGCCCCACCCCCACACCCCACACCCTCTCTCCCACCCACGACCCCCACTCTCCTCCCCCACTGTGCAACAAACATGTTTAACAGTCAGCAGCAGCTGTTTCGGGTGCGTCAGGGCAGAAAATCATGAGAAGCGCCGCTGAAATGGTGAAGAGCCGCAGTGTAATCGACTGCACCGACCGGCCGGGCGACAACTCAGCCAGAAAGTCTCTCCGACTGTCAGACCGCCTGGAGGGGTGGGGGATAGGTAGGGGGAGGCAGCACTTCCAAACAAACAAACAAACAAACCACACAAACGACACAACTTCTAAATGTAGATTTCGGAGCGACTGAGGTCACGTCCACACGGGAACGTTCTTTGGTGGAAACGGTAAAGCACCCGCACTGTCATGTGACCGGACAAAACAAGGCATGCAATGCGGCAGCAGCGGCACAAACAACAACGATGGCGGCGAGCGGAGTTGTCTTTGTATTGCAGGCGCTTCAAGGTCTGTTGGCGTAGTAGTAATTCCACCTCATCGTCGGTCCACACAAGAGACTCAGTTTTTTTTTTTTTCCCCTCCACTCGCCATTGTTTCTTTTTCGTGTTTGGCGTGTAGCGGAAATGGGCTTATTTTTATACTCTGGGTCCGTTGGCTGTGTCAGCATCTGTTAACAGCGCCACGTTTCGGTGTGGCATACGCATTACATCGTTTTCACCCACCGGTACGTTTCCATCTGCCAGCGTGTGGACGTGACTTTTTTCTACCCCAGGAAAGGAAAAAAAAACGGTAACGTTCCCGTGTGGACAGGGCCTGAGTCTGAGGAGGCGAGGCTGTGAAAGTTTGGAGGAATTGAGGCTCCAACAGCTGGGACGGGCTCCAGCAGACCCCCGTGACTCTGAGCTCACGAATAAGCGGGTACTGAAAATGGATGGATGGATGGATTGAAAGAGGCTGCAAGATTCACTGATCACACCAGAAATTATTGAAATATATGATTAAAGAAAAACAACTAGTGTTTCCAGTGTGGCCAACTCCCCCACTGGGAAAAGCTAGTTCTGGCTAGTCCTGAAAGTGGCTAAATGACGTTCATGTCTTACTTGCATAATTGATCTACAGCAGTGGAGTCTCAGGACCCAGCACATTTTTTTTTCCTTTCCTCATGAAGTCGCGAACCAAATTTATTCCACAAAAAATGAAAACGCCAGCCCACTTTCTATCGAGCCTAGGAAATAAATTATTGGAATTATAGACTTGAATTTGTGTCCTGCAAAATAAATGCCCATTTCCTCCGCTCTGATTGCTCCACCTTCCTTTAAACGAGGGATAAAGAAGATTTCAGGGCTTCGCTGACACTAAACGGCTGCCTCAGTCTGATTTAAGGGACCAACCAGCTTCTGCAAAGCAGCGGCAACAAGGAGTTTCTGGAGTCGGGACTCGCAAACGTTTCAAATCAACTGATTGGCTGACGTCTCAGGTGTTGATGATGTTATCGCGGACATCGCTTCCACATCTGACCTCCAGGCTCTCAGAGAGATTTATGCTGTGTCTCAATTCGGGGTCTGCATCCTTGAAGTGCGCATTTTGAGAGGAAGTTGCGTCATAGCACTGCGCGAAGGCTTGTCCCAATTCCCGAGGGTGCGCACTCGTTTTAGCCGATTCCAAGGATGCACCGCTACTATCCTTCGCGTACTTATGTATCCCATGACGCTTTGCCTGCGGCTGCAAAGCATCGTGGGATCCTGGGAAGTCAGCTGAAATTAGCGGCATCTACTGGCAAAGACACTTAGTTTAAATTTAGGTATTAAATTTCACATAAAATATTCAGTTTTAACATCGGGTTTTTATTTATTTGAACATCTAACGCCAACCAATGGTTAGCTTGAAATAACCATGAAATAATTAATTACATAATGAAATATATATATATTATATATATGTATATATATATATATATATATATATATATATATGTATATATATATATATATATATATATATATGTAGAGAGAGAGAGAGAGAGAGAGCGAGAGAGAGAGAGAGAGAGAGAGAGAGAGAGAGATGTATATTTACATAAAATTAATTGGTATCTTAATGAATTAATGACATATTTAATAACACATTTTGTATTTAGTTCCAATTTTAATTAATTAATGACACATTTAAATAAGTATTTAATGATGTATTTATTTATTTAATTTTGGCACTTTTAGTCCTCCATACTCGCCATCCCATCAGGCTTTTGAACCATTCAACAGGTGATTTCAGCAGGCGGCAATAATTCCTTCCTTTAACGTAATTAACCAGGGGGCGCTGTCTGAAATGTCAAACCCAGTTAATCTCTACGATCAACCTCCGAAAGGCCATGCAAGCCGATGGCTCTGCCCACCTCGGCGCTCCCTTGGCATCCGTTTTCATTACCAGCTTCTTCCCAAGCTCAGGGTCACAGGGGTCTGCGGGAGCCAATCCCAGCTGTCATAGGGCGAAGGTAGGGTGACACCCTGGACAAGTCGCCAGTTCATCGCAGGGCCCACACGTATCTCACATGAGCTAAATGGAACTCGGCCGACATGGATTGTTCTGGGTTTGTCTGGTGTTCATACTCTGGAGTGGGTGAGATCTTTCCTTTATTTATTTGTGAAAAAAATAAAAATAAAAAAATAAGTGATACATAGCATGCTAGCTAAAAATGAGCTCCTACGTATGTCCG
>NW_027466051.1:832500-855000 GCF_046127955.1 Nelusetta ayraudi | reverse complement strand
CAACTGGTTTTTTTTTTCTTCATATTTTTGTTTTTATCTGAGCTTCTCGCAAATTCATTCTCTTGCTGTTTATTGTTTACTGTTTGTGTCAACGGCACTTTTAAAGTGACCTTCTCAAAAGGAAATGAGAAAAAAAAACACTTTTAAACGTGCAGCAGGAGAAGAAAAAAGAGAGAAGAAGAAGTAGTCCACCTCCTGTTTGTTTTCTCCTTGGTTTTTAATGAACACGGTGGTGCAAACTAATTACACATCAGCAGACGACGGAGCCGGCTGTCAAATGTTGTGCATTTCAAACTAATTAGGGGTTTTCTTTTTTTTTTTTTTTTACTGATAAATGAGTCAATAAAACAACTTTTTTCCTTGAATTGTAGTTGTTCAGGATAAACCAGGGAAACGGTTGTGACTTTGCGCTAACATTTAAATAAAAATTGTCATTAATTATAATGAATCTGTTTTGACATTGAGCCCTGAGGCTGGATCCTCACAATCATCCTTCGACCCTCTCTCGGGGTATTTTTAGCCCTGTGTTTCCAGTCTCTTGCTAAAGTAAAAAACACCACGCACGTTTTGGATGATCAAAAAAAAAATGAGACAGAGGTTGGAGCCAAGATCACCACTTAAGCGCTACTGCCCTTTGTGAAATCACTAGGAGCAGCATAATTTTGGATGCTGGTGATTGGTAGAAGTAAGAATGTGGGTGGAGCTTTAAAGAAGACAAAACTTTTTGAGAAACTTGTTGACCTAGATGATGTTGCACCGGCTATTTTCATATGAGACACACACACACACACACACACACACACACACACACACACACATTGTGAGTATTTTATTGTCTTTTCTGAGATCAAAGAGACACGAGTCCAGCCAGAGACGATCAGAGTGACAGAAAGCTCAGGGAGAGTTTCGGGGACAAAAAGAAAAAGGAAAAAAATAAAAAAGTGACATCAGGGAGGGAAGACGAGGTCGGACGGAGGGTTATGAGAAAAAAGCCAGAGAGAGCGAAGAAAAAAAAAGTAGTAAACATAACAACAGGATGAAAACAGAGCGAGACAAGATAATTATCTGAGGGAGAGAGAGAGAGAGAGAGAGAGAGAGAGAGAGAGAGAGAGGAGAGAGGAAGGTCCCACCCCATCTGCCTGTGAAGTGCATTAAAGGAGAGTCGGGAGCCGCATAGAGGAGCCTGGAGGCCATTAGACCGTCACAAGTGGCCGTGGGCGATGGGGGTTATTCACTGGGCCTGAACCGGAAGACGAAGGTGAGTCAGCCGCTGAAGCTGCTGGAGGCATCCATGAATAAAACCTAAACTGAAGACACCACGACCGATAATTGTGTCAGCATGGGCATTCATTGTGTCAGCGTGGACTTTGCATTGTGACCAGTGACTGTGTCAACGTGGATGTTGCAGTGTGAACGGTCACTGTCAGTGTGGACATTGCGTTGTGAACAGTGACTGTGTCAGTGTCGACGTTGCGGTGGAAACGGTGATTACAGGTACTACCCGAAAAATTTGAATATCAAGTAAAAGTTGTTTTATTTTGGCAATTTAACATAAAAGATGAAACCAACAAATTTTATTGAGCCATTACACGCAAATTGACATCTCAAGCAGTTCCTTGTTGTAACTTTGCTGATTAAGATTTTCAGCTTATTAAAACCACAAACCCTCAAACTCAGAAAATTATTATAAAAAATTTGAAGGGTTTTTTTTTAAGCTGCAAGACCTGATCAGCAAAATCCAATGAAAGAAAAACTTTATAATATATAAACTTTACAATATAAACTGTATTGATCTGCATATTATTTGCTTACATAATATGTCAAATTCACCTTTTAAGTTAAATTGCAGAAATAGAACAACAATAGTATGTAGTGTATGTAGTGCGGAGACTGCAATGTGAACAGTGACTGTGTCAGCGTGGATGTTGCAGTTTGAAGAGTTAATGTGTCAGTGTGGACGCTGCAGTTTGAAGAGTTATTGCGTTAGCGTGGACGCTGCAGTTTGAAGAGTTATTGCGTTAGCGTGGACGCTGCAGTTTGAAGAGTTATTGCGTTAGCGTGGATGTTGCAGTTTGAAGAGTTATTGTGTCAGCGTGGACGCTGCAGTTTGAAGAGTTATTGCGTTAGCGTGGATGTTGCGGCTTGAAGAGTTATTGTGTCAGCGTGGACGCTGCAGTTTGAAGAGTTATTGTGTCAGCGTGGACGCTGCAGTTTGAAGAGTTATTGTGTCAGCGTGGATGCTGCAGTTTGAAGAGTTATTGTGTTAGCGTGGATGTTGCGGTTTGAAGAGTTATTGTGTCAGCGTGGATGCTGCAGTTTGAAGAGTTATTGTGTTAGCGTGGATGTTGCGGCTTGAAGAGTTATTGTGTCAGCGTGGATGTTGCGGCTTGAAGAGTTATTGTGTCAGCGCGGATGTTGCGGTTTGAAGAGTTATTGTGTCAGCGTGGACGCTGCAGTTTGAAGAGTTATTGTGTTAGCGTGGATGTTGCGGCTTGAAGAGTTATTGTGTTAGCATGGATGTTGCGGCTTGAAGAGTTATTGTGTCCGCGTGGATGTTGCGGCTTGAAGAGTTATTGTGTTAGCGTGGATGTTGCGGCTTGAAGAGTTATTGTGTCAGCGTGGATGTTGCAGTTTGAAGAGTTATTGTGTTAGCGTGGACGTTGCGGTTTGAAGAGTTATTGTGTCAGCGTGGACGCTGCAGTTTGAAGAGTTATTGTATCCGCGCGGATGTTGCAGCGCAAACAATGATTGTGTCAGCGTGGATCTTACGGTGCGAATGGTGATAGTGTCAGTGTGGACGTTGTGATGTGAACGGTGATTTCTGTCAGCATGGACTTTGCAATGCAAACAGTTATTGTGTTACAGTGGAGGTTGTGGCGCGCTCCCTCTGATCACAACACTTCTTCAGTAGAAAACACTTTCAGGACAGCTATGGAGGAGTTAGCAACACTGTCTAGAGGAATGATAGTCACTGCATTATTACTGGTGTTGTTGTTATTGTATTGTCACCGTAACCTTTTCCATTTGCTGCTAAAGTCTCATCAAACCTCCAGAGTCGCGTCACACATGTTGGGGTGACATCGTCTTAAAGCTGCAGCACGAGAGCCAGTCTGACATTAAAAAAAGACGACAGTGCATCTTCAGAATTAAACTTGACAAAAGAACAAAAACAAACTAACAACAAAAAAAAAAAGCCCCAAAAAAACTACACAAACACAAAAAGACGAAAGAATAATTCATTTTCAAAGTGCGGCGGAGATAAAGAGCCGCTGAGGCCTTCGGGGGAAAAATTGGCGAAGAACACAAAGAACAATTGTGACTTTTTGTTTTCCGCCGTCTTGCTGAGGCGGCGGCGTCGCCTCCTCCCCGACCAACGCCACTCCAACCCTGCAACAACCCCGCTGCCCCGACGCCTCCCCAAAGCCGGCTGTTCAGAAAATGTAGTCACATGACGACACATTAGATTTGTCACATGTTCAAGCACAACAACAGTGTGGCACAGCTGTTCCTGCGACACGCCGTCCTCAGAGGATTCCTCTGCGTGTGTGTGTGTGTGTGTGTGTGTGTGTGTGTGTGTGTGTGTGTGTGCGTGCGCTACGTACTTATATAAAAGTGCCAAAGTAAACTCGACGCTCCTTTTTTTCATACCCCAGAGAGAAACAGACGCGATAGATTTCAAAGTGAAACCTTCAGACAGCTGAACCTCCAGCGTGTTGGAAAAATACGTATCAGAGAGAGAAATAATTCTTCCTTCAAGCAGCAGTACGCATTTTTTTCTCCCCCCCCCCCGCCCACCCCTCCCTGCCGCTAGAGAGCGCAGCTCAGCACGACGTGTCAACCAAAGCAAAGATGATCCACGAAGCAACAAACTCCCACTGAATAAAATACTTAAAGCGAGAAGGTGCTGGATACGCTAACGTGCTAATGCTAAAATGATGCTGTATACAAACCAGAATCCGAAAAGGGCTCACCTTCTGTGACCAGAGCTCTGTCGCCACCTAGTGTTTCCGAGGAGACGGCTATCAGTGACGGATCTGCCCTCCGACACCTGAGGCTGTCCTACTTCGTCCCCCCATCTCCCGTCACTATGTGGAGTACTTGGGGCTACGCCATGTTGGAGCAGTGTGTCTGAATCCTGAGTGAACATCTGTAAACACAGTCTTGCCCGAAACACTATATAGTCCACTCAATGCATCCCACAATGCATCACAAGTAGTGTATAACAGATGGTCACCGACCTGGCAATATATCCCATTATGCATTACGCTGACCCATTGGTAAGAAGAAGAAGAAGAAGAAGAAGAAGAAGAAGAAGAAGAAGAAGAAGAAGACCATTTATTGATCCCATGGCACTCCTTCTTGCACTGAGGGTGCAGCAGTTGCAGCTGCTCAGGATCTCCACAGTGCGGTGCAGGGGGTGGGAGGTGTTGTCCATGATGGATGTCAGCTTGGCCAACATCCTTCTGTCCTCCACCTCCTGGATGGAATCCAGTGGACAGTCCAGGACGGAGCTGGCTCTCCTCACCAGTTTGTCTAGTTTCCTCCTGTCCCTGTCTGTGACTCCACTCCCCCAGCACACGATGGCGTAGCACATCTCAGAGGCCACCACAGTGTCATAGAAAGTCCGGGGAAGGGTCCTGCTGACCCCGAAGGACCTCCGTCTCCTCAGCAGGTGGAGGCGACTCTGGCCCTTCCTGTTTAGTTTTATTAACCTCATCCAGCCGGTGAAAGTAGAAACTAAACCACTTGTGTCACCTAAGCTGAGTTGTTATGTATCTAAACTGCAGGTCTGCCACTTAATAATTGTCAATTGCCCCCTCAGGAATACGACACGGCAACAAGAGTTCCAGTGACACAAGGCGGCTACGAATCTGAGTTATATCCAGCAGGATGCTAATGTGGATGCTAACGTTTCAGGGCGGGTTTTTTTTCCAGTGGGTGGGAGGAGCCAGAGGGGACATGTCATGTGTCATGTGACTCTCTATTCCCAGAGAGATGACACCACTACAGCTTCTCAAATCTGTTTTTTTTTTTTTTTTTTTAAATATATCACTCTCTATCAAACGTTGAAAAAAACTGTGTATTGCCCCTTTAAAACAGGAGAACCTTGCTGGGTATTGCTGCTCCTCCCCCTCCCACTTCTACTCCTCTCCCTCCCTCCACCTCCTCTTCCTGCCCATGCCCTCTCCCACTTCTCCATGTTGATTAGCGTCACTTAATTTACATTCTTTTTATTTTTGAAAACCCATCACTGTGTGTGTGTGTTTTTTTAATTGCGGAGGCCTTTGATGCCAGGTGCGTCATGAAGGCTGAGAGACGTCTTTCCAGCTCCTCTCAGTCTAACGACGCTCCCAGGCCCCACATCGCCGTGAGCATTGTGTCATTTTCACAGGTTGAGCCTCCGACAGGCGGAATTAAAATGTCCTGGAGTGACTCGCGAGTCGCTGAACGTAAACAACATGTCACACGGTGCGACAACAAGAGAAAGTAAAATAAAAACGCACCTCTGGAGGAGGAGGTCGTGACCTGGCGCAAGGCCAGAGGTCGGGAATGGATTTGGTGATTTGGCGATTCACCGATCCAGTGATTCGGTCTACGCCTGTACAGCGAGTCTTGGAGAACAATTTGAGTGCCAACGAGTGAAGCAGCCATCCAGTACGCTCAACTGTGATCGATCGCATGGGTTTTTGGTTCAACCACACACACACACACACACACACACACACACACACACACACACACAGGTATATATCTCAACACTGTGCAGAACAGAGTCAAGGATCCCACCAAGCACTCAACGACTCAGTGAACAAATCTTTTGCCTGACTTTTAACTAATTCTAACGCTTCGGTTCTCTCAAAAGAACTGTTGTTGACATCTCTGCTGCCAAAGAGGGCGCGGAAGGAAGCTGTGTGGGA
Source organism: Nelusetta ayraudi (assembly GCF_046127955.1). Classification (NCBI taxonomy): domain Eukaryota; kingdom Metazoa; phylum Chordata; class Actinopteri; order Tetraodontiformes; family Monacanthidae; genus Nelusetta; species Nelusetta ayraudi. The sequence goes on along the minus strand of NW_027466051.1, from coordinate 849,082 downwards.
TTTTTGGCCGCAGTACCTTGTGTGGCCACTAGGGGTGGGGTGGGGTGGGGGCACTGTCGCACTGGCATTGGCAGTCCGCTATCAAGGTCCTAATAATGAAATGCATCAATGTTTCAAACCTTCAGATAAATCATCTCTGTTAGCACTGCTGCCGCCGCAGATGCTAATTAGCTTGTAACAGCCTCCATGATGGCTGCTAATTAGAATGAAGCGCCGCTACTTTTCCCCTCACAGTTAACCAAATGTCAGGGGGACGGAGGGAGGTATGGCAGGAGGGGGGTAGGGAGGGAGGGACATGTAGATGGAAATATGGCACCAAAAAAAAGATGTCTGGCACGGGTGGCGGTGAGACGCTGAGCCGCTATGAAGTGATGAGGAGCTCCTGCTGACGGCCCAGCGGGCGGCTATCAGCGGCGGAGGGAAGATATCTGACGTCTCTGTTCTCCACCGAGACACCGGGAATCAATTAATGTCCTGTCCACACAGAGCTCCTTCCTTTTTTCTTCCATTACTAACGTCTTCCTCTCACACAAACGCAGCACAGCCACGCTCGCATTTCCGAAAACTGCATTTCTGCTGGTTTTCATGGACGCAAACTGTTTATTCACTCATGAAAAAAGTCGCTCACAACTCCAGAGTTTGGAGATGAGCCTCATCAGCGGCTGGAGGGTTTCATACCGAGACAGTCGGGTGGAGGGGAATCGAACCGACCCTACTGCAAGCTCCAGTCGCATCAACTCACTGTCCCTACCTCAACCCCTCTGCTTCAACATCTCTGCTCCACCTTCGGATACGCACTGTTTTTAACCAATGGATTTGGGATGTTTGATCCACCAGGATGGGGCACCGACAAAGTAAGTGCCTCGTTTTTCCTTTAGGAGGTCATTGGCTCTGATTCGCTGCCATGGCAACAATCCGAGGATGAAGGTTGGGTGGCTGGGGTGGGGAGTGGGCGATAGACAGAGAAGAGAGAGAGAGAGAGAGAGAGAGGGAGAGGAGGGAGAGGAGTGATATGATGTTTTTTTTTCCATGCTGTCTGTCTGTCCGTTCTCTCTTCCTCTCTCCCTCCCCCTCTTTCTCCTCTGCCTCTGAGACGTTCCGGCTCTCGGCTTTATCTGCCCCTGGTGGAGAGTCTGGTCGCCGCCGCCGCTACACAGCCTCATTAATTCAACAAGTTCCCTGGATGAATGAAATGACAAACGTATTGTTTTCTGAAAGCCATTCGGCGGAGGGGAAGAAAAAAAAGCCTTGTGTCGTACATCCACCCCCCGCCCCCCTCCGACTGCAACGGTCTGAAGGGTGTGGGCGGCGCTTCTAAGTGGGGGGTGGAGGGGTGGGGTAATATCTGAATCTCAGTGTCTGGAGAAGCCCCTCCCCTACCTAGCAACACTTCCTGGTAGCCCCCCCTGCTGACACTGAGGAACTCCACGAAGCGTTTCCCACCTCAGTCACGCTTGTCAGTGTGGAGTAGATTGTGGAGTGGGCGGGGCCGGTTGGCAAAGCCACACCCCCCACTCCTCCTCCACCTCCGCCCTCCATCCTCTCCATCCATTCAATGTTGTTTTTGCAAGTATTGGAGAAAAAAAACAGAGACCCTTCCCCACGCCCCCACCCCATCAATGCTCTCTTCACTTTACGCTCTTTACTGTTGGCCTGTGAGAAGGTGATTGATGGATTTGGACGATGGACTCTATGGCGGTTGGCGAGGGGAAGGCAGACTAATTGCCCGGAGCATGTCAGTGTGATACTGATGTCTGGGGGGGTGCGGGGGTGGGGTCAGAACAAGATGGGGGGTGAGCAGGGCGGAGTCACAGCCACGCAACAGCCACGCAACAGCCACGCCGTATCGGAGAAGGACAGTGAAGAAACAGTGGTGGATGTGGGGGGGAGGGGGGGAGCCAGCGGCGATAAAGACTTTGCCAAGTGACAATTAGACGCCAGTGCCGCTAATGAGAAGCTTCCAGATAAAAACGTGGGAGTAAATTTAAAGGCGGGGGAAGGCGGAGGGCTGAGAGGGGGGGCGGGGCATCTGGCCAATAGCGGGAGAACGAGTCGGCGGAGCAGCAGTGGTGTGTGGGTAATAAAGTCTCCCGCCTCCTGGCCGCAGGGCGAGCAAGCCTCTCTCCAGGGAGAGAGGGAGCGCAAGAGAGAGACAATGAGAGAGAGAGAGAGAGAGAGAGAGAGAGAGAGAGAGGCCAGCGCGGTTAAACAAGCAAAACAAACGGCCGGTGGGTTCGTTGCATCCACTCAGCCGGTCGGGGAGAATGAAGGAGGCGGAGAAACTTGGATGGAAAATGAAGACATTTTACTGCTCGGCACTTTTGGGGAGGGCGGCGGGGGGGAAGGGGGAGGGGGAGTTAGGGGTTGCACGGCTGTGCTGATTGGATGACTAAACAGCTGCCGAAAGGGACAGTTCACCCAAAACAGAAGAGAAATCAGAAATTACATCCCAAAATAGTTATGTGTCTGTGATAAAAGAAAAATCTTATGAAGACACAATAAACTTAATTCCGCTAAAAATCAATGAAACAAGCAATCAATCAATCGATCAATCATTAATCATTGGGAATTTACTGGAAATGGAAACATCAGCAGCTGTCGGCTCTTTCACAGCTTTAAATCTGGCAACCACCGGTCCCTCTATGCTGCACCCTAGTGGCCGCACTGACATCATCACCCCTTTATCCCTCCATCCACCCATCCATCTACCCATCACTCCATTTGAAGGAGGAAATAAATAGATAGTATTTAGTAAAAAAAAAAAATCAGGGCAGGGAATTTCATTTAACTTTCAATGTTTCAAACGAGCTAGCCGTCTCATCACATGACCCTGGAGCGCCAATCAGAAGCCGTCAAGGATTAGGACTCAGCCAGTGAAGCCACACTGGAAGATTGATTATTTCAAGCCAGCTGCTGGTAGATCCCAACCAAAGAGCAACAACACAAACAAGGATGGAGACACAGTTGAAGGCACAAAAGCCAGATACTACTACTACTACTACTACTAATAATAATAATAATAATAACAATAATAATAATAATAATAATAATAATGATAATAATAATAATAATAATAATAATAATAATAATAATAATAATAATAATAATAATGAACTGAGTAAACAGTAACAAAAGGAAACGAGACAACCAGAGAAGAGATATGGAACAAAAGTGCACATGTGTGACGGTTGTAGCTTGCTGTAGCTTTGAGGCTAATTAGCTACAAATGCAGAATCTGGAGGTCACTGAAACTTTCAAGGATGTGAGGGAACATTTCCAGGTATCTGGTTTGGAAAAGCAGCCAATTAAAGTCGACGCCATGAAGCTCAACAAGGAATCTGGAGGTGAGACATCCACGACCTGGCAGCATCTGGATCAAACCGGATCCCCACGAACCTGGAATTCCCACTATGTTTTCATTGTGAAATGACTTTCTTTTGGCGCTCATCACATTCTCCTTCCATCTAGAATAATGCAGCAACAGTCAGAATTCTGAGAAGCAGGTTGGATGAAGGAGGAAGAAAATAATGAAGGAGAAAAAAAAAGAAAAAAGCGTGCTCAGGTGGTAATTGAAAAAAAAGGGGGTGTTGCCCCCTTTTAGAAGTCTACCTGCAGCGTCTAGCGGCGAGCGAGCCGTCTGTTTGATTGTGACATCCCGGAGAGCAGGGAGGAGGCAGGGAAATCCCAGCGGGACACTAATTAGGAGCCAACCAGGGTTTGAAGCCACTCGTTAGCAGCGTTAGCAGCATCCACAGGCAGGAAGGAAGGAGGGAAGGAAGGAGGGAAGGAAGGAAGGCTGGAATCGACCACTGCTTGTGTGGTCCGAATCTGTGCTGTTGGGGTAAATGAGTAGCGAGGGGGGTCTCGTCGTGCCCTCTGACCTCTGCTGGAAGGATTCCGAGGAATCCTGAGCGCTAACAAACATCTGATCAGAAATAAATAGAGGGAAGGTGAGGGGAGGAAAAAAAAACTAGCAGGGTTTTAGCCTGCTAGGCTATCCTCAAGATGGCCCAAGACCTGGGGCCTCATGGCGACCGTGGATTTCATCCTAAAACCTGGCGTACATTCAATTCCAGGCAACTGCGTTAGACCAAAAAAATCTGGATGCTTAAAACGTTGCGAACGCACGGATCCACGCACGTTTCCTTTGAACATCCCAATCATGGCGGACTTGATCGCGCATGAGCGCGAGCCCCGCTCCTCCCTCGGACGTGCATATCGAAATCGAAATTAACTTTGCAGATTGGTATTTCACTCATTCTGCAATCAATCTCAGCTTGAGAAAGAAAAACTTCACTGACTATAAGCACTTCGAAACAAAGTAGAAACTTGGAGAAATATGCAAATATCTCCGCAGATAGAGTTAATTAATGGGCTTCATCATATCTCCGTTCTCCGCAGCGTCATCAGCCGCGTCTTCCAAAGGAAACCACAGTCAACCAGGTCGATTAAACAAAAGCACGTTAGAATCGACGCGATGTGCAAAATCCAAAATGCATTATTGCTTTTTCCATTGAGCCATTTTACAGATCACCACCGTAGATCGTACTATAAATGGCACAGTGTGCCAAAATCAAGTCACTAAACATTACGCACGTCTTTAATTGACGTACTTGGGGCTGCTTAACACACAAAGAAAAGGCAACAACAAGCGCCTCTTTTTTTGTTCAGAGACAAAACATTGGCAGAAAAACACAGGAAATTGCGTTACCAAATTACGGGCAGTAATATAAAACCAAATACAACTAAATATAAAAGCAAAATGCAAAAAACTCTTCACATAGTCTTTTACTTTTGTCAAGGGATTCATCAAGACGATTCATTCACTTTTTAATCAACCATCGAGCACCATGCCAGCTGGAGACCGGCTTCACTCACTCGTTGGTTGAAGCAGCCCTCGCCGTAATATTAATAGCTACACGCGTGCACCACAGACGATCTACATTCATGGAATGAAATGAAAAAAAGAAATGATGTATTGTTATCGTGTGATGGCGCCTTAATGGCAATGTCTGCAGTCGATCTCTCGCTGCAAATTGTGCTTTAATGTCGGTCCGATCGACTGCCGGGAATTTGATCTACCTGCTTGACACAAGGATGATTCTGTAACACACAGCTGGCATGGTTGGACTGGCTCGACTGGTACCGGTCGGTCTGCCAGCTCTCGTTGGAAGGAACCCCAGCGTGGTCAGCAGCTGTTGGCACCGCGGCTCCTTGCCGCACGGTGTTCTGAAGGGCTGCGGCTGAGAGCAGAGTTCTAAAAGAACCGGCCTTCAGAACCTGACACGGCTCAATGAAATCAGGATGGTCTCTTAAAATTCTTTGGTGGCAAACTGCTCTGTTCAGCTCGTCCTCCATAGTGCCCACGCTGCCTCCAAAGTGCCCAAGCTTAATTTTCTACACCTCTGCGCGCGCATGCTTTGGTACTGATCCATATAAATGAATGTGTTGTTCGTCAAAGCCTACTGGAAGCCGCTTCAGAAATCCTTTCCCAACTTAACCAGTGAGTGTTGCCAACGGACCAACAAGGTACGTATGCAAGTTAAAGACTTGACGTGAAGCGCTGCACATTTCCACGGTCCAAAAATGTTTGTGCATCTGAACGTGAATGTGGAAATGTGCGTACGTCGGGTTTCCGTGCCTAATTATCTTTTGGACATGAGGCCTGAGGACGAGGCTTGAGTACCCAAATTGGTATTTTTTGGGGTATCGACTGAACGCACAACGCTCTGTGAACGCACATTCACAGAGCATGCGTAAATTACGGGGAGCTCTTGAACGCACCATCACACTGCACCGATGGGCAAGAAAACACCCAGAGCATGGCCAGCCGTAAGCGTTCCAAAGTTTGGTTATATTTCACCATCATAGACCAAGACAGCGCTCGTTGCAACCTTTGCAACAGCATGAAGAGAGCGTCCCCAAAGGAAACACTTTGAATTATAGGAACTAACATTATTTAATTTGTTAACTTGAGCATTCTCTTTGTTAGATAGTTACCACTTACCAGCATTGGCTAGTTCATTCCAAACGGGGCTACTGTAGTTATGCTCCTAAGCCTAACAAGCTCAGCTGCTGGCTGGGATAGCTTAGCTTTAGCTTAGCTTGCTAGGAAAAAAAAGTATTGAAATAGGTATTGTTTGGTGCCGAGTATCGATTCCCAGGTATCAAAAAAAGTATTGTATCGATTCAAAGGTGAAAGGTACCCAACCCTACTGAGGACACAGGGAGGTTGGAGGCTAATAGCCATGTTAGCAGTTAGCGGCCCTATTAGATTTAACTGCTGCTAGCTGCACGGTATCAAAAGAACAATTTGTTCACAAAACGGCACAAATTTAAGTTTGCTAAACTGTTCCAAGAGGTCGCACAACACAGAAAACAAATGCGATAATTTTCCTGTTTGTTTTGTCTTTTGTTTTTGTTTTTTTTGTTGTTGTCTGGAAAACAACAAAATAGCGCAGCGAGGTGTCACTGCCGCTAGCCCCCAGTTCCTGAGAAGTCCGGAGCTAATTAGCACTTGCCAGAGATTTCCGATGTGCCGACTTTCCGTCTCTCGTGACACAAAAAAACAAACACTTCCTGGTGCAGTGGAGACGGACGGACGGATGCTGCTAGCTGTATCCGCTAACCCAGCAGGCTAATTGACTTGTTACAGGAGGATCCCAGCGTGAGCTCTTGCTAATTAGCCGTCGTCGCTGCCGCCGCCACCAGACAACCTGTGCACTTCGCTCACTTGCTGTGATATTTGTATTCAGACTCGGAAACAAAAAGAAGTGAGTGTGGGGTGAAGTGGCGGAGCAGAGTCGTCCGCCACCGCCTCCAAAATTAGTTAATTAAGCGCCGCCAGCCGTCGGGGGAGGAGTCAAGCGGCTGTGGGTGACCCGGCGCTGCCAACACAGGCTGAGAGAGATAATAGTCTGTCAGAGCTGTGATTTCATGCCAAGAGCGTTGGTTGGATGTTTCTTTATTTATTTTCGACATATTTTCTTGCATCGGCAGACGGCAGTGATGTTTCTGTTTCTGTTTCTGACGTTTCTCTATTTTTTTTTTAAATATTTTTCTCACCTAAATGTTAGGAGTTTCAAGAAAAATATTGATTCATGTGGTCAATAGTCAATCATCCAGCATTTACCCCAAATAGAAACAATCAACATCAGCAGTATTATCCACCAAACCCATTGTGTTGTCTTCCTATCTCCCCGTTCTTTGTGTTGCATTTCAGCTTGATAAGGAGGAGCCACTTTGGAATCTTTGGTTTCAAGTGCACGTGTGACAGTCTGATTTTCAATGGAATGAAAAAAAAGTCCAATGAGCCAATCAGCAACCACTTTAGATCCTGATGCCAAATGATTACTGGTTCGAAGACTCAAGCCTGAGGTTTACCTTCTTGGACAACAAAAGGAGATGATTCATTTTTCCAGTGTTCAATGGAAACGGAGCGTTCTGGTGGGCGCAATGTAGGAACGTTCAGAGACAACGCGCCAACAATCACAATAATAATAAGCTGATGGTTCAACGTAGCAGAAGTAAAATAGACGACCACAGAGCAGACATGGAACAAAACTGCACAGTTACGATGGTTGAAGCTCCTTGTAGCTCTGAGGCTAAGAAGCTACGACATTCCCTGCAAATTAAATTCCCTCCCCCACAACCTCCGCGTCCAAAATGTCCGGCAAAGCGTCAGATTTAGCAGCAGACTGCAAACAGAGGGCTAAATATCCTGTCTGTACTGTCCAAGTGTATAAGAACACTCCAATTAACTTCCTGAGTTTGAGGAAATGTCAAAAACATTGTTTTCCATGTAAGTTTTGAAAAGAGATATACATCTATTTTATTTTAAATATATTTTTCAAATTTGATCACTTTTTTAGTAAAGAAGTGTGAGCTGTGTGAGCTGAGGAAGAAGAAAAAAAAAATCTAACTTCTTCACCTCCACAATCCCTCCTTCCATCCTTCTTTCCTGCTGTCTTTGTCCAGACTCTACCTTTATATGGCCTCGCTGTCATGGCTCACTGCCGGCCGACACACACACACACACACACACACACACACACACACAAACGCACACGCGCACACACGCACACACGCACACGCGCACACACACAGTGTGCACTGGCAGACACACTGTTTGTCTACATTTTCATGCAGGAGATATTCGTCCTCACATAAAGCAGCAGACAGCCGCTAACTCAGCCGCCACACAAGGGTGCTCCCCCGAGTGTGTGTGTGTGTGTGTGTGTGTGTGTGTGTGTGTGTGTTAGCCACGGTCTCATCCCTCTGGATGGAGCTGAAGAGTCTTTTTTCTGACTCCAGTCCTTCTCTGAGAGTCTGGAGCAAATGGATTGTGAGGCAGAGCGGCGGCGAGGTGGAGAAGGTAGAGGAGGAGGAGGAGGAGGAGGAGGAGGGGGAGGGGAGGGGGGCGCCCTCCTCTTTTTCACTCTGGGCACCGCACCGGATTCACGTCACGCCAATTTGAGGCCGGCGGCGCTCGGAGAAGGCTGCTACCAAAGATTTGAGGAAGAAGAGAGGAGGAGAAAGAGGGGTAGGAGGAAAGAGGAGGGAGAGGAGGAGGAGAAGTAGGAGGAAGAGGAGGAGAAAAGAGGAAGAGGAGGAGGAAGAATAAGAAGAAAAGGAGTAGAAAGAGGAGGAAAGAGAAGGAAGAGGGGAGAGAGGAGGAGGAGGAAAGAGGAGGAAGAAGAGGGGAGAGAGGAGGAGAAAGTGGAGGTAGAGGAGGAGGAGGAGGAGGAAGGAGGAAGAAAAGGAGTAGAAAGAGGAGGAGGAAAGAGGAGGAAGGAGGAAGAAAAGGAGTAGAAAGAGGAGGAGGAAAGAGGAGGAAGGAGGAAGAAAAGGAGTAGAAAGCGGAGGAGGAAAGAGGAGGAAGGAGGAAGAAAAGGAGTAGAAAGAGGAGGAGGAAAGAGGAGGAAGGAGGAAGAAAAGGAGTAGAAAGCGGAGGAGGAAAGAGGAGGAAGGAGGAAGAAAAGGAGTAGAAAGAGGAGGAGGAAAGAGGAGGAAGGAGGAAGAAAAGGAGTAGAAAGAGGAGGAGGAAAGAGGAGGAAAGAGGAGGAAAGGGAAGCTCCGGCCCTTCTGCGTTTCAAGACTGCTGCACCTTCAGCGCAAGGAGCGCGAGCGCAGGTCATTCCTTTTACCTCCATTCCATTCCTGCAGCCATCAGACTGTACAACCGCACCAGGTAACAACACCTTCTCACACACTTTACATCTTACAAAGGTGCAATCCAAAATGTATATGTCAATATTATGTACATAAGTTGTAAAACAATCCAACTGTCAATGTAATGTGAATATCTTGTTTGTTCCCTGTTAGCCTTTGAATATTTTTATTTTATTGTATTCTGTAATTATGCACGTTTTCGCTGTGTGGGATTGAAAAAGTCTTCTTCTTCTTCTTCTTCTTCTTCTTTTTCTTCTTCTTCTTCTTCTTCTTCGCTGCCCTGTCGACTGCCGCCGCCATCACATGACCAGTTGATCCAGGAGGAGGAAGGATATGCAGGTTTTTTTTTCATTGTGGAGGTAAAACCACTCTGGAAGCATCCATTTACTTTGCTGAGGCTGTTCAAACACCGGTTGATTGTCGCTACCAGATCAAAGTCTCACTGGGATCTTAAATCCATCCAGCCAAAAAACAAACAAACAAACAAACATCTACTCATTCGTTGTAGCTCCTCCCATCCCTTCATCCCCTGTCATCCCTCATCTCCTCATTCCTCCATCTCATCCCTCCATCTTGTCATCCCTCCATCACCTCCAGTCACCCATCTCCTCCCATCCCTCTATCCCTCCATCCTGTCACCCTAACATCCCCTGTCATCCCTCCATCTCCCCTCAAACCTCTATTCCATGTCATCCTCCTGCCACTCCTCCCATCCCTTCATCCTCCTCCCATCCCTCCATCATCTGATCCCTGCACCCCTCCCGTTTCCTCCATCCTGCCATCCCTCCACCTCTTCTCATCCCTCTATTGCACGCCATCCTTTCACCACCATTCCATTCCTCCATTCCTCCACCTCTCCCATCCCTCCATCCTGTCATCTGTCCATGTCTTCTCATCCTTCCATCCTGTCACCCTAAGATCCCCTGTCATCCCTCCATCTCCTCTCAAACCTCTCTTCCATGTCATCCTCCTGCCACTCCTCCCATCCCTTCATCTGATCCCTGCACCCCTCCCGTTTCCTCCTGTCATTCCTCCACCTCTCTCATCCCTCCATCCTGTCATCTGTCCATCTCTTCTCACCCCTCTATCCTGTCATTCCTCCATTCCTCCATCCTGTCATCTGTCCATCTCTTCTCATCCCTCCATCCTGTCATCCATCTTCCCCAAGGTCTGCCTCCTCATTAATCATCATTTCCTGCCAGACAGCACTAATCGCTCTCCGCTAACGTCCCGCAGCAGCTATAATTACTCAGAGCTGTCGCACGTTTCATCTCCGCTGCTGTTTGTTGTTGTTGTTGTTGTTGTTGTTGTTGTCCATTGAGGCAGCAGGTTGTCCCGCGCAAATTAAATCCTCCGTCAACGCCCAAAGAAAAGAAATCAGACGGACGGACGTCGGACGCTGAGCGGTTTTGCCTGTCAGCCGCTTCACTTTGCATTTGAATAGAATTCTGCCAAATTTCTGGAGGGGAAAGTGGAATATTGAAAATGTGCACAACTACTGAGAACAAGTGCATGAGATGAATAAATGAATAAAAGGTCAAATGTACGAGTAAAAAAAAAAACCTTACAATTACACACTACACACACACACACACACACACACACACACCACCCATTTATGTCAGAAATTACAATATATGCCATCCTGAAGTTCAGTAAGGGGGGGGAGTCAAAGAGCTGAAGGAGGAGCAGAGAAAAAAAAGCTCAAACACATCAAATTTGAGTGGATTCCAGTGGATTAAAGGCAGCTGGACTGAAAAAACTTTGTCCAAAGTTCTGCTGACGGAGCATCGGAGAAATTAAGACCTCGCAGCCTCCAGTCACTCCGTGAAAACACAGCTTTTTTCTTCTCCTTCTTTAATTATGATGATTTAAGCAAAACTTTCAAAGATGGACATTGAAAGGCAACCATAATTTTCCGCTTGGCGTTTTGAACTCCAACACTTTTATTTTTAAAATGACTCTCCTCCTCCCCCTGTGAAGCGGATACATCTTCAGAAAATACGCAGCAGCCAATCAAATCCTCAAACTTTTTTTTACTGTTTATTTTTTTTTTTATCTTCCTGTCTCAAACTCTGGCAGGAGTCGCAAAAAGAAGGAGGATGGAGGGATGGACGGATGGATGTGAGGTTGGCGGAGAAAGGAAACGACTTCCTGTCTCTACATGACCCCTTCCTGTTTATGTTTTTGCAAGTCGTTTGGTACAAACTGAGTCCCTAAAACGGATCTCACATCAGTTCCTCAACACAATCGGGCCTTTCAAAAGGACCGGGGCCCTGCCCTAAACTGCACTGCCTCCTCCGCCCCCCTGGTGGCCCGTAAGGCACACTACACCTTGAGAAATGTGACCGACATCCTGCGTGGAAAACCTTTGCTCCCACTCGCACTCATCCAGGTTTCAGATCAACCAGGTTGTGATCGGTGATGTCACCGCTTTACCAAAGCAAAAGCTGGCTTCATCTCCGGCTCTTCGCTGCTTCTTCAGACGCTGCCTCTCATGTGTGACATTCCTCTCGGGCGAAACGAGGGAAAAAAAAGGCTCAGTGTGAAATCTGGCCCTGTTTGATGGAACACAAAGCTGATATTCTTGCAAGAACTGAGGAGAGACACACACGAAGGTCTCCTTCGACTGCTCTGAGTCTCTCTCTTTTTTCACTCTTCATCGCTTGAAAAGCCCAGCTCACTTAGGTATGTTGTTCTCCCTCCGTTTAGTTTGGAGATGGCGTTTAAGTTTGATTGGAACCATGGCACTGTTGGACAGATTTTCCCCGCACACCAGGCAACTGGAATCGTCTTGGTTGGTTCCCCGGTAAAAGTGAATCAAAACGCAATATAACTTTCCTTGTATTGTCTTGAGCAGGGCTTTTTTTTTTTTTACTTTCTTCTGACCACTACTCATACTTGGACCTTCATCTGGGTCAGAATGTTCTTCAGGACCAGACAGTCCAGATTGAGTACTTTTTCTTTTTAAATATTTATCCATCGCGTCTCACTGCCGCCGACTCACCCAAAGCTCATTCAAGCCCCTTTCCCACTGACCAAAAAACCCTATTTAAACCCGCTAAGAACGGACACGTGGTGGCAGTTGGAAAGGCTCACCGACTCGCATCAACCCGCATCAAACAGCCTCCGTAGTCGGCTCCGCTTCCGATCGGCTTGCAGCGGGAAAGGCAGACCCGTGCCAACATCACATCCGTTACCTGCCACACAGGATGACGCTGAGAATTATGTGCGCTAGGTCATAATACCGCGGCGGTCGAGGCGTATATTGCGTACAGAAGCAAAGGTGTTCGATTACGTTCCATCAACGCTCGAAAATTGTTCATTGTCCTCTGGCTTTCTCGCTCGCGGCTCGCACACAAAATAGACCAGACGCCAAAATGATCGCTACACAGAGCTAGCCGGCCGCGGAGGTGCGCGTCGCTTCGCGGCTATTCACGGAACGATGGTGCCGATTCTACAGTCAAAGGTGCCCAACAACAAAGAACACTGGCCACCGTCGGACGACTGTTTATTCTGCTGTTTGAGCAGCAACAGGTAGATATACAGGTTAATTCACTACCTGTTGCCATCTAGTGGAAGAACATTTAATTGTTCTGCCTGTTGCTGCACGCTACCCACATAGATAGTCGCACAAAGACACCACATTATTTGCGTCGAATAGATCATTTTTTAGATCAATCGGGTGAAATTGGGCATTTCGCCCGAAATTGGGCATTTTTCCACGGCACACCTGATGAAAAACACTGATCTAGACCTCTCTGGACCAGGAAAACCTGGTTTCTGCTGGTTTTGGTGAGTACAAACTGTAGCCTGCCTGGACTTCATGTTCACTAATAGGAATATAAATTATGCATTCGTTCCACAAAAAAAATGGTGTAGTTGGGGGCGACTCTACCAGTGCAACCGAGAAGTTGCACGATATTAAGTTGGAGAATGGTTTCTGATCATTTTCTATTATATTTGAATATTTGAATAAAATGTATCTTAAAAAAAAGAAATATATGTATAAATAAAAATAAATAAATAAATAGACTTTTCAGTCGAATCTTGAAAAATCCGAAATTTGGCAGCGACATCCTGTTGCATTTATATAATGAAACTGCATCACATCACATTTAAAGTCTTCAGGAAATCTGATGAAATCATGTGTGAGATTTTAACAGTTTTTAGAGACATAATCCAATTATCACAACACACACACTCACACGACACGGAATCTTCATTTTGAAAAACTCTAGACAGAAATTAAACTGTGTGTGTGTGTGGGTGTGAGAGAGAGAGAGAGAGAGACAGACAGAGAGAGTGTGTGAGGCCAAAAAAAAAAAAAAAACCTCACACACACATTTATACGCTGTAAGAGCCGCATGCATAAATGATCTGACTCACTTTCAGGTCGGCTCAATATTAAAATAATAATTTGTCCCTTGATCAAAATCTGAATAATTTCCTCTTTCTTTGTGTGTTCACTGTGTTCTGCCCCACCCGCACCCGAGTACGCAAAACAAGATTCGATTCCTCCGTTTGTGTCGACAACAGCGACAAATCTGCCCCTTCAATCTGACGCTAAGTGAATTTAATTCGATTGCGACTTGTTCACGTGCGAGTTTGTCACTTCAGATAGAGAGAGAGGGAGAAGGAGGAATGGCCTAATGGCTCACTCACACAGCTCTAACCAGACGTTATTAGGACGGCGGCGGCAGCGGAAGAGAATTATGATCATTATCAGCGGGAAGCCGCGTCATGTGATATCAAGTGAGACGAAGGAGCAGCTGACGGTGGAGGAGGAGGAGGTGGAGGAAGAGAAGGAGGAGGAAGAAAGGAAGCCTCGTCTCCTAAAGGGAAGCCCCACCCACTGCTGCTGCTGCTGCTGCTGCTGCTGCTCTCATGTTGATTTCAGCGATTTCAGCTTTTAACACGACACCTGACGGGACCTCCAGGGATCCGCACACACACGCACACACACGCACACACACGCACACACACGCACACACACGCACACGCGCGTGAGGCGCACACATGTTTAATGTGCGTGTGAGAGAGAGTTCCTGCAGGGGGAGCCGCTGGGCGCTGACAGAGATAATTGGAGTTTTTATTCCCCTCTGTCACCGTTTTCTTTTTTCTTCTTTACTTTTATTACTTCTATCTTTCATCAGCGCCTTCATGAAAGTGTGTTTTCAGTTTTTCTATAATATCCTCAGGTGTTCCGCCAGGAGTCCCCGACCCCAGCCCCTCCCCCCGGTTTGTTTGCCAGAATGAAATAAGGAAATAAATGAGATTGTCATGATGCTGGAGGAAGGTGTTGTTTTTTTTTTTTTTAAAGGTCCCGCGTTCTTTGGATTTTATTTTTAATTAATTTAGAAAATCACTTCTCAGTTGAAACAAACATGGTGGTCTCAGGAGAGGGAGGGGGGAGTGAAGAAACACCTGGCAAGGTTTTTGTGGGCCAAAACCTGTGTGAGGGAGGCATCTGTGCCCCTTTGTCACACCACAACGGGATCACAAAGTCAAAAGGTCAACATTTCCAAATGTTGCGAAATCACATTTTTTTTTAAATTTTATTGAATTGTGGTTAACGGTACTTGCAGGCTGAGCAGCTGCGCTTGAGAAAAATAGATGGAGGAAAAAAAAAGGTGGAAGAGAATCCTCCCACACAGTGTCTGGGAAGGATCAGCTTCCAGTTCCAGGATTCAGTTCTTCTTAATATTGCATTACTAGCTATTGTATGACTATCGCTCTATTTATGAATTCATCTTTTTAGATATTTATTTGTCAATTTAATTATTTAGATATGTATGTATTTATTAACTTATTCAAATTAATTATTATCAATTATTCTTAATTTTTAATCATTTTACTGATTGCACCAACGGGCACTTTGAATTTAGTTGCATAGATTACGACATTACAGGATTTCTGTTCCCTCCTGTTCCAAGACTATGATGACGCCGAGATTTTCAAATGACTGTCTTCAGGTCACCCATTCATCTGTGTGTGTGTGTGTGTGTGTGTGTGTGTGTGTGTGTGTGTGTGTGTGTGTGCAGGTGTGCAGTCAATGTTGTGGCGTCTCGCAATAGGGAGCAGAGGGAACACAGAGTCCCGACACACACACACACACACACACACACACACACACACACACACACACACACAGACTGAGCTGCTGCCAATAGGCCTAATGAAGGACATGATGAGTTATTGACAGCTGCCGGCTGAAGGAAGCTGCTGAGGTGTCTGTTGTCGCCGCACACTCACTCACTCACTCACTCACACACACATACGCACACTCTCACACTCACATTTACAATCACACTCAAACACACACACACACACACACACAAACACACACTCACCCTTGTTTAAGGCTGCATGTTATTAGCCGTGAGTGAATATTGAGCACATTATCTTTGAGGAACACCAGCAGCACACCGAGGCTATTTATCTTGGAGAGACCCTCTCCTTCTGAGGGTGTGTGTGTGTTTTTGTGCTTTTCTGTGTGTGTGTGTGTGTGTGAGTGTGTGTGTGTGTGTGTGTGTGTGTGTGTGTGTGTGTGTGAGAGAGAGAGAGAGAGAGAGTCAGCATCTTTACGTGCTGCACACAATGAAACATTTTGGTGGCTGTTGGTTTAAGGGCCCAATTAGAGTCCCTGACTCAATGCACGGGGGAGAATAATTACTGGATTTATCATGAATAATGAACATATGTACACAAGTGGGTATGAGAGCCCACACACACACACAGAAACACACACACACACACACACACACACACGGCCATAATGAACACGTGTGAAGCGTCGCTCTCTTTCTCCTTCCTCACATTTGAATTGAAACTAAACAAACAAAAACAAACAAAAAGATGCAGGTGCATAATGATGTCGAGCCGAAGCTGCTGAAGTCTCAGTGCAGTTCCATCCTTATTCAGTCCATAGACAGGCACCTGCCCCCCCCCCTCAAGGGGGTCACCTTGGACCCCTGCAGGTGTAGCAAAGGTCAAATACAGTCGTTGGAAAACTTTAAATGTTTTTTTTTCTTTTTCTTTTACTCAAATTTCAGTGATTGTGTTACTGTGTTGTTTTTTCTTCACTGAAACTAACACACACACACACACACACACATATATATATATATATATATATATATATATATACATATATTATTATTTTTTTTTTTATTATTTTTTTTTCCTAGGTTTTAAAAAACCTCGAATCCAACCTGCTGCAGTGGTTTTGCAGCAGCTCCAGAGATGATGGTTGCGTAGCGGCGGCCGTGAGTGTGTGTAACTGATTAATTAGTGGCGACTTTGCGGCCAATCAAACGCCTCCGCCCGCTCGCCTGCTATTTGCTGCTGCATCGCGGAGCCTCGTGTTGCGCCGTGACGCAATGCCGCTGCAACCTCGGAGAGCCGAGCC
>NW_027466051.1:607500-827500 GCF_046127955.1 Nelusetta ayraudi | reverse complement strand
CATCGTCTACATCATCAACATCATCATCATCACGTCATCGCTTTAAATGACCTTCAATTAACATTTCGGAAAAAAGAAAAAGAGGGGGAAAAATAAATAAGCAGCTTATTTATTTATTGTAATGCAAGAAATCATGAATATGTATAAGCGGCTATCGAGGCTGTCACCTTGTAAAGAGTGTGTGTTTGTGTGTGTGTGAGTGTGTTTGGGAGCACAAAAGGCTGGAAAACACTCAAGGTCACTCTCTTCTCCAACTAGTCCCCCAACCACCCCACCCCCACCGGCAGTAAACACACGGGCCGCTCTGAGTCTCTGGACTTGTTCAGCAGAAAAAGCCGGCGGAAGACGTTTCTTTTTTTTTTTCTGGAAGGTCACCATCCGGAGGGTTAGTGGACACTGTTGCCGCTGCCTTGACCGGATTGAGGGTTCCCATTGGTGCACGGGCAAATTTCCAAAAACAAAAAAATAAAGCTTATTTTGTTTTGATGTCTAAACACCAGTTATGACGAAACTGACTGGTTTGAAAAACCATTAAAAAAAAAAAACATCATGTTGTCACATGATGTTTTTTTTTTAATGGTTTTTTTAATGGCGAACCCCTAAAATTAAACCGAACTACTCGGGGGGAAGGGGGGTTCTGTTTCGAAAATTAGTTAATCAGACGGAAATTAATAACGTTAAAAGATTTGCTTTTGGCTCCAGGAAAAGATTATTCACATCTTCCGAGGACGATTAGAAAAAAAATATATATATAGTATCAATAATGATAATGAAAACAGAGGTGGCGAAAGTATTTACATTCTGTGCTTAAGTAAAAGTATAAATGCTTGTGACAAAAAAAAATGCTCTGGTAAAAGTAACAGTATAGATTAAACTCCTTTACTCCAGTAAAGAGTTACCCCAAAGATGAAGTACTCCCTTTAAAAAATGATCCACTATTTTATACTGAACTACACAACAGCGAAGTTCAGTAAGCTCCACTTCAAGCAACAACAACAAAGGAGTAGACAGTACAGATATTTGTGTGCAAATGTAGGGAGTACAAATAAAAAGTTGCCAGGAAAAGGAAAACTCAAGTAAAGTACAGATACCTGCGAAATCTACTTAAGCACAAAAACAAAAGTACTACACTTTGATACTTCCCACCTCGACGCTTCACTTTTTCTCCACGGTCGGAGCTCAGACAGCTTCCGCAACTACCAGTTGGAGGCAGTGCTCCCTGGCATCGCACAAACCAACACATGAGTTCCAAGACAAGAAGGTTTCAAACCGACAACAACGACAACATCGACGACACGGCGCTCCAGATGGACAAAACACATGGAGACAGACGAAGGACATCCAGGCTCCGTCTTATATTTACTCCTGGCAACGTCCTCACTCATTAGCATGCGCACATGCACGCAGACGCGCGCGCGCGCACGCACACACACACACACACACACACACACACACACGGTGCCAATAACATAAATAACCAGCTCAGATCCATATTTAAACACTCACATTCAACAGATTTCTCATCTCCGCTGAGATTTAACGATTATTGTCTCTGTGATGGTGTCAGCAGGTCAGTCAGCACGTTGATGGCTGATGAATTAGCAGCCACTCAATGAAAGAAGCAACAGATTGCACATGTAGAGCCAATATACACACACACACACATATATATATATATATACATATATATATATATATACATTCATATTTTCTCCTGGCTGTTTTTGGCAGTGTGTCCAGAGAAGCAGCAGAAAAATATCATTTCCTCGGCAGGAAGCTGATGATACATGATCTGATATGGATTTGAACAGCCGGCACCACTTTTCCTTCTGTCTCTCTTTGAAAGATGAATCGCAAAAAATCTGAGAAGCTCCTCCTGAACTTTCCAGGCGCCACCACTCATCCAGTCAGATGTGAACATTTTTAAGTTTGAGGAGAGATTAGGATGATTAGAATAAAAAAACAACACAAAAAAAAAATAACCATCTGTGCTGTGGATTGCAAATTTCTTTCTCAAACTCCCTCCACTCCAATTAAACACGGAAAAAACTGCTTCAGCAGCGACTTCTGACCCCGGCCAGCGGGTCCAGCTTTGCGGCCACATCTTTCTGATGGCTTGCAAAGGAAAAAAAAATAATTCTCACATTCTTCACCCAAACGAGGGTCAAAGTTTTTTAAGGCGGATGCTGATTCTTTATGTCAGAGGTGTTTCTCCACATTGTATCTTATTTTCATGTTGCCTACTCATGCACATGTAAACGGATTTGCCTGGAGTCTGCTTGACTGAAGGTATAGAAGGTAGGCGGGTATAGGGGTCACATGAAGTTTCCTGCAAAAAGAGGGTTCAGCAAGACCAGGAGGGCCAGCATGTCCAGCAGGTTCAAGAGGACCAGTAAGACAAGCAAAAACAGCAGGACCAAGAGTAACAGCAGCACCAGCAGATCCAGAAGGTCCAGCAGGACAAGCAGGACCAGGAAGACCAGGTCAAGATGGACCAACAGGTCCAGGAGGACCAGCAGGACAAGCATGTCCAGGAGGTCCAGGAAGACCAGCAGGAAAAGCAGGACCAAGAGTAGCAGCAGGACCAGCAGGTCAAGATAGTCCAGCAGGACCAGCAGGACCAGTGGGACAGGCATGACCAGGAAGGAAAGGTCGAGCGTGGCCAACAGGTTCAGAAGGACCGAGAGGACCAGCAGGACCAGGAGAACTAGCAGGTCCACCAGGACCAGCAGGTCCAGGGCTTCTTCTGCCCACCTGCTGCTTCCTCCACCTACTGTTGGTCAGCCTGGCGCTCACCTCTACCCACCACCAGGGAGAAAATCAAGACATCCAGGTAGAGGTGGAGAAAGACAGAAGAAGAAGAAAAAGATGGGAGAACAGTGACTGCTGCATCGTGAGCTCAGTGACAGTCAAGATTCTTCTCCAAACCAAACCCTCCGGGGGGGGGAATAATGCAACATGTTGAAATATGCGGCACTATTTGAGATATTGAAGAGCTCGTCAGGGAAGTCTGGCCTAGTTCACAGCTAAACGCCCCAGTTTGGCTTCACAAAAAGCCCCGAAAATCCCTCATTCAGCACAAAGCGAGATATAAAGAGGAGTTCCACGGGGCGCCGCTGAGACCCTTCTCCCTCTGCCACCTCCCTTCATCTCCTCGTCCCTGACACAGTCCACGGATTCCAAAACACACAGCCGAGGCCCCATCACTCTTCTTCTTCTTCTTCTTCATCTTCTTCTTCTTCTTCTTCTCCTCCCTCCGTCACACAAATGTATATTTAACAGCCTGCTGACCTGTTTTTGAAGTCCTGGAATCAACTTTGAAGTTTGGCAGCCGGCAGCGGCTCCCGGGAGCCAGACAGAGGCTTTTCTCCCTCCGTCTCTGCTGGAATTCAAGGAAGTGGTTACGCCCATTTGCAACATCGGGCCGACAAATAGTTGCAGCCGCCGCGACAATATTGTCGATTCTGACTGAGACGTCCGTCATAAAAAAAAAAAAAAAAAAAAAAAAAAAACCTTCGGGCAGGGGGAGAATTTCAACCACCAGGATCCACTTTACATTCATCCTCCTTCTAGAAGTTTTTTTTTTTTTGTTTGTATCGTCGTACAAGTTGGGTTTTTAAGCCAAATTTGAAATACACATATATGTATGTCTATAAAACTCTGCTGAACATGTTGATTTAACGTGATAAGGAACTGTGTTCAACTCTGACTGACGTCTGGCCCAGAATTCTCCCTGATCCATCATGAAAAGCTCCCCCACCACGAGGCGTTCTCAGCCGCTCTGGCCCAGTATCACTGGGTGAGCAAGTGACAACCAAGGAACAGGACCACACTGACCGTGTTTGCAGCGTGTAAACACGGTCAGCGTGAACTGCGTCAGCATG
This sequence comes from Nelusetta ayraudi, assembly GCF_046127955.1. NCBI lineage: Eukaryota > Metazoa > Chordata > Actinopteri > Tetraodontiformes > Monacanthidae > Nelusetta > Nelusetta ayraudi. Next base: position 823,616 of record NW_027466051.1, on the reverse strand, counting down.
GACGCTGCAGTTGGTCAGTCGGATCACAGCAGGGCAACATTTCCTCAGCAGAAGAAGAACGAAGATCAAAGAAGCCACTGAAGATTTTTCGTCTGACGGGCTGTGAACGCATCGTAATCAAACTCCCACAGCCACTGTTGTCGCCCCTCCCACCAACAGTAAGCCTCCAACTGGCTACACTGGTCTGTTTTGAATGCACAGACCGATGGATCTTTTCTTTCTGGCTTTGCCTCGTTTCAAAAAGTTGTCTTTGATCTAACAGAAACGGAGCGGAACGTGTGTTTCTAACCTTTGCGGCAGGTTTTCTCAGCCGCTCGGACATCTGAAGTGTCTAAATGTGAATCCTGTGAGTCCAAAAGTGAAAATGGGAGAACAGTCAGTTGGAGCCTTGCAACGCGGATCGCTGGCGTTCCGCCCAGCGTCACCATGCATAATGTATCGCCGCTTCTTATTCATGCCATAATTCACGGTAAATGAACTTCCCCTCACCCCCACACTCCCACCCCCCATTCCCTCCCTCACCCTTCGCCTCGCTTTTCCGCGCTGCCTAGTCCTTGTTGTTTTGCGGTTTCACGGATCAGTTTTGACAACGAGCCCAGCTCGGTTCGAGGCGAAACGCGGCGAGCGCTCTTTATATTTTATTCATACTCATCGGCTTTGTATCGTCTGTGTTTTTGTTTTCTTTCTCCCTTTTTTTTCTTTTTTTCTTTTTCTAACCCTGTGATTTACACAGAGAAAAAGCGGGATGTCAGCTCGGCTTCCTCGCACTCTTTGTTTGACTTTCCTCATTGCAACGCTGCGGGGCCACTGGGAGGAAGTCATTTTTCACAACCTTTTTTCTCCCGATGGAAACGCCGCAAACCGGGTGAACTTTAGCGTTTAAGGCATTAGCGAAGGAGTGTAGCAGAGAGCCGATGACTAATGTGTCTAATTGCTTCTGTGTCATGTGATCTGGCATTTAATTGCATAAATTGCATCAGATTAATGAGATGCGCTTCGTCTTGTTATCCTGATGAAACCAAAGAGACTCTGCTGGAGTGTCGAGGAGGCATAAATATTGATGTGATGCTAACACATATTAGCGGTAATAGCCATGACCTTAAAATCACTGCAACATTTACAGTTTTCTCAGGGAAATACTGGGCAGATAAAACATATTTATATATTTGTTCCTATATTTCCCTCCCCGCCCCCCACAGTTCAAATTTGGAATAAAAAAAAGATTGTGTTTGCTGTTTTCACACTAATAATCAGAATAAGTTGCAACAAAACCAAAAAGTTTCATCATGTGGAAAAACTAATTTGAATGAGCCTCTGAATGATGATTGTTACTTTTGTTTTATCTTCCAGCCTTGCTTCGCTCCTCAGCCTCCAAGATGATATTTTATTTGCATTAGGCCGCCAGCCTCCCACTTTATTTTCATTTGAAAAAGAATAAATAGAAGAACTGTGGGTCGAGTCTGCAGGACAGACGGACAACCACTGCTGCACCGCCGCCGCCTCTGATCTCATTACGACTGCTGTCCCATGACTGAATGACTGCACCTCTCCCTCTCACTCGTACACACACACACACACACACACACACACACACACACACACACATACACACTCTGACTGTCTCACCTTTTACTCACTCTCGTTTGGTCTCGTCTAACTTGACTCATTAGCAGCCGTAGCTGCGGAATCTTGACCCCGTGACCTGAACCGAGGTTCCGTCGAAACCATCTGACGGGTTTCGGGAGGCGGAGCTAATAAAGAGAATTAGAGCAGCAAATAATTCAACTACGATTTTCGCAAATTGACTTTAAAAGCTTGACAACTAACGTTTTTTGAGCAAACACAATATCAGCTATTGTCTTTTTTTGTTTCAAAGGTTGGACATTTTTTTTTACTGGGATTAAATTTGATGTTAAATATGATATTTCGGTCAACGTCCTGATGAATTAGAAGCAACAATAATGTCTAATAATAGTCTGGCAACGAGTTTTACGTCTAAACACTTAAAAAAAACAAAACAACGAAACAATGAGGATATTTTTCGAAGACAACTGTGATTTCAGCCTTCAGCGTCTCTGCTCATCACCAGGATCTGATCTGATCGGTGGTGACCAGCTCGCCGCTCGCCCTTCGCTCCCTCGTCCGACCGCGCAGAAACCAGCGAAGGGACCACTGGACGACTGGCCGCGAGCCACTGAGCACGCTCAGTGGGATCACAGAGGACGATGCCGGCGTCCTCCACCTCCTCCGTTTCAACTGGTTTGTTAAGTTACGCAAAAGTTCGCAAAACGGCAGCAGTTCAAAGGTCACAAACGTCCCCGATGACCACATTTGAGATAAAATCTCGACAGGTTCTTCTGCATCTCTGGGATTTTCATGGAATTCTTGTGATTGTGGAAAAAGCTTTGACACGCTTCTGGATGGGATTTTATTGCCAGACTCATTTGAATGTATTTAAATTGGTCATTACGTGCAAAATGACACCCCCCCCTCTATGCAAAATACGCCTCCTTCGAAACAGCGGCAGATCCAGAGAGAGTTTGACAATTTGACAGACGTGAACACCAACGGCCAAAACCAGGCGCAGTTTCAACTGTCAAAGTGTTTCTGGCGTCAGAGCGACTCTCTCTGATGATGAGGTGTGTGTATATAGAAAACTATCATACACACACATTAACTTCAATCAATCAGCTTATTTGTACAGCGCCAAATCACATCCAACGGCGTCTCAAAGCGCTTTGTACAATCAGAGAAAAAAACAACTGGCCAGGAGAAACTCCCCTGTGGGAAGAAACCTAGAGCAGATCCAGACTCCGTCATCTGCCTAGGAGCAGTTGGGGTGAGAAGGAAATGCAAAAAAATGTTGAGAGCGAAAGATAGAAGTAGCCAGAGTGGCAGACACATCTTATCAAATATGAAAATATATTTAGATATTTATTTATTTATTCCTTTAAGAACACGAATCATTCACTCCGATCGACCACTACTGTATTCATATTGTCACAGTCCTGACGTGTGTTCAGTTTTCTACGGGTTCCACTGATTATTAATGTTCGTGTCGTTCTTAGGGCAAACATGTTATACTCCCCCTTTGAGAGGATGACAGAAACTGCGGTGTGTACTGTGCTTGGGGCTGTGGGGATGTGTTTGGAGAGACGTGTGCGCCCGCATATCACGAGTGCAAAAATTCATTCTCGGTAGGATCCAAAGGCGGCGGAGATTGCGACCGCCAAGTCGCCGCAAAACACGGCGCGATTTACCGCTGCGCTGCCTTCTTTGTGGATCGGGCCATTGGTTTCCCTTCACTCGTTTTTCCGCCAGACTGCAAACTCTCAAACTCCTCAGCTCAGCCTCTGATTCCATGTCACCAATGCTTTTCTAACAGGTTTTATATAGAAGTGAGACAAATAAATACGCCTGCGTAGCCCTCCTCAAAAAAAACAAATAAATAAATAAAATAAAATAAAATAAAAAACCAAGTCCTGTGATTAATAATTGACCATGTTGTAGACGCGGTGCAGCAGCAGAGACCGGCCCTAATGGAGTGCAGGCCGCTCCCTGCATCAGTCCAAGTAGTTGCCTGACATTTCACTGCAGTATATTAATTTTTGCACAGCCAGCAGGTCATAAAAAGTCACAAGAAAAAACAAGTAAAAAACTAAAACCAAAAGAAAGCAATGATGAGTGTCGCCACAAATCTTTTTTTTTTTAATTCTGCCCCCAAAAAGACGCGTAAACGGTGACACACACACACACACACGCACACACACACACACACACACACACACACACACACACACACACACACACACACACACTCTCACCGCTGCCAGTAAGTCAATGACATTAGCATCCAGACTTTATCAAGGGCAGCTTTGTGGTGCAGTCTCACACATCCTCATACTACACAACAATAGTGTTTACATACAGCAGGGACACACACACACACACACACACACCGGCAGGAGCATTATCTTGATGAGAAAGTGTCGGTCCAGCCATCGGAGCCAAAGCGACGTCGCTCGGCTTCCTCCTAATGGAGATTACAGCAGGGAGGTTTCTGGCCCGAGCTCGTCTGATTGGACGGTTCACACACCTACATCACACCCGCCATGTTCGCTCTGTGTGTGTGTGTGTGTCACACAGTGGCTGGTCGCATCATCTCTTGCCTGCAACACACAGTCTTTAAATCACAGGAACCAGTTTGCAACCAATACAAACCAGTAGCTAGCACCGTCATGCATGTGGCCCAGGGGCAACCTGTTAAGATTTTTAATCCGGCCGGCCAAACTTGAAGAAATTATATTAAAAGTAAGTAAGTCCTAAAATGGCTGTATTTCATCTTTTTTTGTTCAGTGTTATCAGAGCCATTTCAATAAAGAGCAAAATGCCATGCTCTATATTTTAGAGCACTGACTTTGATATCTATCAACGGCAGATATTTTGTTGCAACTTCACTTCATTTTCAGTTTTGACAATAAAACATGTGTTGTCTACATATCCATAATATATTCTTTCCTCCTATGAGGTGGGTCACCACAACACTCCATCCATCTGCTCCTGCCCCGGCCACCTCTGTCAAATTTTAGAACGCATTATTAGCCCCACCAGTCAAATAGTTTGCCCGCCCCTGGGGTAGCAGCTAGCGGCTAGCGGCTAATTCCACTAAGCGACAGTAACAGCAGGTAGACTATGAGCTAAGTTGCGTCCAAACAGCAGGCAGAAATATTGATGTTTATTATTATTATTATTATTATTATTATTATTATTATTATTATTATTATTATTGTTATTATTATGGAGTTTATTATCCCCAAGCAAATACTCAACACCTTACATTAAAGTAAGTGTTGTTGTTGTTGTTGTTGTTGTTGTTGTTCATAAGCAGGCACCCGGGACGGCGTCACAGGTGTTGCACCAAAACATCTCGCAGATCATCATCACCCAGCCAAACATCAGAATCCAACCTCTGGATCATCCAGACTTTTCAACCATCAACTTGTCCAAACTTCTAAACTCATTTATTGCTGCTTGGACCACAATGATCCCCAAAATAACACACAATAACACACACACAATCATACACACACACACACACACACACACACACACACACACAAGACCCCAGCGCGTCCATGGGGCCCGTGTGTCTGTCAGCGTCCAGTGTGGTCGCTGGCTACAGAGCTGTCAGATCATACATACCTCCTTGTCTACAAATTTTCTTGCCCGGTTTCCTGGCACATTCCTTGGATATTCTTTTGACTGTGAAATGAATAAAAGACTAAAGAATAACATGGAAGCCCCAGGACACACACGCACACACAGGATCCGGCATGCACACGCGCACACACACACTGAGGGCCAGATCCACGAAGCGATTGGCCGCCTTTTTACGCCAGATAATCTGTGTGCAAGGCAAAAATCACACCCACTTCTATGCAAATATGCAGTGCCCTAAGTTTTTTCTTTTTTGGTGTCGCCCACAAAGAACTGATGATGAGGTGTGAGTATATAGGAAAAAAATATATAATAATCACACAAAGACGTTATCATATCTAAAATAAATATATGTATGTATTTATTTATTAAGAATGTGAAACATTGATAAGAAATACTTCACTCCCACTTGAAACCTGCACTTACTCCATCAGATCAGCCACGAAACTGCGACAAATTGCACTCAAAATTATTCGAAAGGTTCAGGACGCAAAGTCGCCACAAAACCGCTGCGCTCCATTCTTTGTGGATCTGGCCGTAAATATCTCTCCCTCTCTCTCTCTCTCTCTCTCTCTCTCTCTCTGTCGCTCTCTCTCTCTCTCTCTCTCTCTCTCTCTCTCTCTCATTCTATCACACACACACACGCACGCACACACACACACACACACACACACAGCTGATGGAGTGAGCAGGGATGGACGGCGGGCGGTGGAAGGATGAGTTACGGCGACGGGCGACATCGCCGTGACAAGCACTGTCTTGTTTAATGAACTGTAGCCCCCCCCTCCTTTTTTGTGGTGGAACACTATCGGCTGTGATGAGCTGAACGTGTGTGTGTGTGCGTGTGTGCGTGTGTATGTGTGCGTGTGTGTAGAGGAGGGTGATGACGATGAGATGGAGGAGGAGGAGGCTGAGCGAAACAGGGGATAAAAAGGAAAATAGAGGATCAATTAGCCACACACACACACACACACACACACACACACACACACACACACGTTCTGCAGCGTCATCATGCACATTGAAACATGCCGGTCATGCATTCCCGCCGACCCGCGGACTGACTGACAGACAGACGACACAAATCCACCGTCAAGCCCCGCCCCTTTTATCCTCCCTCCGCCCCAGGGCTTTTCTGCTTCTAAGGGAAGGTTGTAAGGGGTTGTTCGGTCATCCCTTGTCCCCACCCTCTCTCCCTCCCACCCCACCCCCGGGGGTCACTCACCGTCCTCGGTGGGCACGTAGATGTTGAGGTAGAGGCAGTCCTCGCTCTGCTCCTGGACGAAGGAGGCCACCACGTCCAGGCCGCTGGTGAACCAGACGGGCAGCATGACGTCGGGCAGCCGGCCCTCCACCACGCTCTGCGGGCACACGGGCGCAAAGCGAGTGGCGTTGCGCACGCCGGGCCACGGCACCGGCGGCTCGGGCGGCTGGAAGCGGCGCTCGCCGGTGGGCGGCGCCGCGTAGGGCACACCCAGGAACTGCACCACGGGGCCCAGGATCTCGTTGCTCAGCTCCTTCTTGAGGCCCCGCAGGCGGCCGGTGGTCACCGTCACCACCGGGTCGTTCTCATCCAGCTTGTCGCCTGCCGCCACTGAGGCCTGCAGCAGGAGCAGCAGCAGCAGCAGCAGCGAGGTGGGCGAGGTCAGCGGCGGCAGCCCCGCACCCCACAGCAGGGCGGGTCCTCCCAGCATTGGGAACATCGCAGAGAGCGACTGGAATTGATTTTAAAAAGACAAAAGAAAAAAGCTCCTCCTCAGGCGTCGGCTCTCAGTCTTTCTGCTAGCAAATCAGGAAGCAGGGCGGGGCTACTCAAAGAGGGGGCGGAACTCCGGCAGCAGGTAGGAATCCGAGTGAACATCCGTGCGACGGCGGCGGCGGCGTTGTTGGCAAACATCCGGTGGAGAAGTGGTGGTGGCGGCGGCGGCGGCCCCGACCTTCCAACGGCCTTCCGAAGGCAGAGAGGTTTTTCTCCTCGCAGGAAGTCAGACGCTCCCTGAGGACGGCGACAAGGAAGACGGCGCCTCCTGCTGGGCGGGTGCTCGGCTGGGGGCGAGGCCAGGGGAGGAGCATCTTTCAGACGTGGGCGGGCCACCGGGCGTGGAGGGTCTCCATCCCGCGGCGGCGAAGGAGGAAGCGGGAAAATCACTGTTAGAAAGCTGGACCCACGCTGACCTTTGACCCTGTGGCGAAGAAGGAGAGAAAGAAGTAGAGGAAGAAGCTGAGTGACGAATCAGTGACTCGTGAGACATTGACTTTCAGAACTAAAGAGTTAAAATCATTTCATTTTCCCCCCTAGTGGCCAAAAACAAGTGGTGCCCCCTGTTGGACTCCTGTGGTATTGCTATTGAGTCGACACTGCGAACACTGGGCCAAAGGGTCCATAACGATACTGGATAGAAAAATGTGCGAAGTCGTGGTGATGGTCACCCTCTGGTTTAACACTCAGCAGCGCCACCTGGAGCTCCAGATCCGTCTTGAAAGCGGACTATCACCATATTTGGATGAGTGGGCAGGACCGTAGGTGAGCAGCGATGATGGTGGGCTGCTAAACTACAGCCATGCCCACAACTTTATGGCCATTTTCACTCACAATTAGACCAAATCTATCAAAATGAGACCTGAATGGCTATTTACTTAAACAGTGAATTTAATTGAACAAACATTGTCACTAGTTTGGAACGGTGTGAATTCTCTAGGGCTGCAACGATTAGTCGATGTAATCGTTTACGTCAACACCAAAAATTTGTTGACTCGTGTTATTGTTATAGTAAATTGCCGAATGATGAAATCGCTACAAGCTCATTTGTACCTGCGGTGCTGTACTGAGCGCTGAGGGTGGTGTCGCTTGTTGTTTACACCCTGCAAAAAACAGAGAAGAAGAATGGCTTCTTCTCTGAAAAGGCTTGAAAACTGACTCAAAGTTTCTAAAATGTAGGAATATTTCACAGAAAATGAAGCAGCAACACACATTAGATGCAAACTCTGTGAAGCTCACGTAGTATTCCATTGTAGCACTCCAGCGATTGTAGCACTCCTTGGGACGCTAACAGAGTCGCTGTATCGTCACGTACCGCGGAGAGGAGTTCACAAATAACGTCGAGGATAGATTCCGTAGATATTTTTACATGACGTGCTTATTGCTAATTAATCATCAGCCTCTGACGCAAGTACACAAGGGAACGAGCTTGCTCTTCAAACCATGGTTCACTTCGGTACTTTACGGCAGTAATTAGGGAATTACAGTCCCTGTCAATACTAGCGTTTATACCGAATTGCAGCCCTCTTTCACGCATGACTTATCAACTTATTAATTTGATGTTTAAATCTGTTTAAGGTATTTAACTGTGATAAGCATTGCATACAACCTTTAAATTGTGAATTAATATACCTATGATGTATCACGTTGAAAAATATAACAACTCTGTCACAGATAAATGCTTTGTGTGTCGGAGTACAACAGTATGTCACAGATGTGAAATTTAAGCAAATTAGGTTAAATTATATTAGGTAAAATAAAGACAATCGTGCTTAATTAAAAAAAAAAACATTTGATAGATTAATCGACAACAAAAATCATTGTTAGTTGCAGCCCTCGAATTCCCCTCCCCCTGTTTGGCAGGCAGTCATCTTTAGTCTTTTTTTTTTTTTTATAATAATTTTTTCTTTCAAAACGAGCTCAAAACCAACCCGCTACTGGCCAAATAATAAAATGCAGGGTTTTGGGCAATTTTTTATTTTTTTATTTTTTATTTTTACTCGTTACATCCAACTGCTTCTGTCAACTTTACACACACAAAAAAAAAAAACTTTCACTGCAGGTCACGTGGCCATTTCCAGAGCGGTCACATGGTCGTCAAGAACTATTGCTTTGCCTTCCCCTTTTCTTGAAGTTTCTGCGCTGCTTGATATGAAGACGACACGATGATGAGCACTATGAGAAATGTTTGACAAAAAAAAAATAATAATAATAAAAAAAATCCAACAACGCAACACCTTCCGGCGGAAGGAAGAGGTCGGCTGGCTGCGTGCGGGCGGTGACGAGACCCGACGCTCCGCCCGACACTACGCCCGGCGGCCAGCAAAATGCTCCGCCGTCACCGGGAAAATGTCGACGACGTGCCCTTTATGTTGTCGCGACACGCGGTGGAGGAAGGCGACGCAACAATGTTACGTGACCTGGAAACAAACATTGCAATTAATCCCGCTGCAACCACATGTTTCCGTCCCGTTGGTAGCGAGAGAGCGAGGGAGAGAGAGAGAGAGAGAGAGAGAGAGAGAGAGAGAGAGAGGGGACGAATGCAGGCAACAAGCAGCATCACCGGCAGGTGTGTGTGTGTGTGTGTGTGTGTGTGGGGGGGGGGGGGAGGGGGGGGGGGGGGGGGGGGACCGCATCAACTCAGGTTGGAATCGCTTACATGTGATGAGAAGGAGGAGGCGCTAAAGCTTCTATCCATCCATCCATCTACAATACCCGTATCTTCCTGAACTCAAGCTTGCTCTTTAAAACTATCGGAATGACAAAATTACAGTTTTCATCCTGAGGGCTAAAGAATGCGGGAGGGTTGACAAAGCATTTGCTCTAACAGGAGGCAGTAAACACAGGGCTAACATGCTGTCAAAAAAAATAAGAGAAAAATAAAACGTAATTATAGTGAAAGAAAATGCAGTTTACTTTAATTCTAAAGTTGAGGAAAACTTATTTCACCACCACACGCAGCACCACCTAGTGCGCCACTGCTGCTGCTGCTGTTGGCAGAAGATGGAGAAATAAACATCCGAAAGACTAATAAATATACTTAATGTTTTTGTTTCGTTCAGTGAGATTTCATTCAGAGGTCAGAGTCAGCGCAAGACAGCCGGCGGTGTGTCTGTGTGTGTTTCTGTGTGTCTGCTCGGTCAAACCTTCACATCTCAAACAGCGAGGAAATCCCATTTAGCATTGCGCACACACGCACGACACACACACACACACACACGCAGACAAGGACATGACGCGTACTCTCGTCAGCTGACATACAACACACACTTTGCTCACGCCCCGCTAAACACTTGGGCGAGCGACGACAGCTCGGGGGTGGGGGGGTGGGGGGGGGGGATAGGATGTGTTGATGTGCGCAGGTGCTCCGGCAATTTGAATTCAACCACGCGGTGGGTGAGCTACAGCCGCTGGGCGACAGCGAAAGAGACACACCAGACAGAGAGAGAGAGAGTTAGCCTGTTGTTAGCCCTCTGTTTACAGCCTCCTGCTGGTAAAAATAACACTAACTTCCTGGTGAGAGCTGCCGGAAGGGGGCGCTCTCGGTAAGCGGAGCCAACACATGGTGGAGTTGACTCCTGACCTTGTGGTTACTACTGACCTGGGGCCAGCGTACACTTTTATTAATGCATTTATGGGCAGCATGTTAAGGCTTTTACCACTAAGAAAAAAAATCATGAATCAAGCCAAATGTAATGCACTGGACCTTTAATAGTTCCATAAACAGAGTAAAATGTTACAATGTTTCTGCGCTGCCTCTTGTGGACACGTGATGTATTGATGCAAAAACGTATTTGTGCACCGACACAGAAAATCAACAACAATTTACCCGTCCAAAACCAGTCGGTTTACACCAAACAGCGACTTGCAGAAATGTTTCTCTCTGAATCATTTCACATATCAATAAGGAGCGGCAACAAAAAAAAAATAAATACAAATACATTATAGCTACACAACAGCTTCCAAAGCACATTCTTCAATATGTCTGGCCTTTTTTTTCTTCTTCTTCTTCTTTATTTCCTGGGCTGTTGTGACATTATGTTCCCAACGGTCTCGTCTCACTGCCTCCTTCTGTTTGCTTTTTATTATTATTTCTGTCTCTCTTGTTGGAAATGGCAACAACGACAACAGCAGTCGCAGCAGCAACAACAAAAAGAGGGAATTTACCCTGACAGAGTTCTGCCCCCACAGTCCAAACACTACACACACACACACACACACACACACACACACACACAGAAAAAAGGAGATTTATTCTGTGAGTCACCAGTTTTTCCACTCGAATACAAGCAAACAGCCTGAAAACGCTGCGGCTGCTCTCCATGTCGAGATTCTCTGCGACTCTGTCGGAGTGGAGCAGAGATTTTGTTTTACAAGTTCCTCGCCGGTCGTCGTGAACGCCGATGACAATCACCGATCGCTCAGGCTTAAAAAAAAAAATGAAGAAATTTTGTAAATTTCTGAGATCGCGGCTGCAGCCGTTCTCCATCTTTGAGGGTGCAGTTCCACATCTGGCCTGTTGGAGTATTTTTTTTCTCTCTGATTTGCAATATTTCCTGTTAGAACCTCTGCTGGAGTAGCTGCGTTAATATTGTGTGTGTGTGTGTGTGTGTGTGTGTGTGTGTGTGTGTGTGTGTGTGTGTGTGCGCGTGCGTGCAAACACCCAAAACAATAATCTGTAATATTCAATATTTTAAATTCACAAAGTGCTGAGCCTGCTGCTGCTGCTGCTGTCACGGCTCTGAATCACGACGGTGGCCGCAAGGTGGTGGCTACGCCCACCCAACCAACCGGAAAATCCATCCTCAATTTTCACCTCCAGCCTTCCCCCCTCTCGCTCCTCCTCCCTTCCACCTCCTCCTCCTCCTCCAGCCTCCCTCCCTCCCTCCATCTTCCTCCTCCTCCTCCTCTTCCTCGTGGTCCTCCTCTTCCACCTCCACCCTCTCCTCCTCTTCCTCCTGCTCTTCTTCCTCCTCCTCCTCCTCCAGCCTCCCTCCCTCCATCTTCCTCCTCCTCCTCTTCCAACTCCACCCTCTCCTCCTCTTTCCCTCCTCCTCTTCCTCTTCCTCCTGCTCTTCTTCCTCCTCCTCCTCCTCCTCTTCTTCCTCTCCATCTTCACCTGAATTCCATGTTGCTCTCTGACCTCTGAGTGCAGCTACTTCCACAGCACCGGGCGCCGTTAGTAAACAACCCCATAATAATTCCAATCATCACGCTTGACATTCCTGCAGCTTCTTTTTCAAACTTTTTTTTTTTCTCTACTATTAATCTCCACCGAAGCCCGTTGTTCGTGCTAATCAGGCTGGTGGTGTTTCCTCACTCTTTTCCACTTTATTTAATTTTATGCTGCGGCTCTTCCCTGCAGGCATCCCTCTGCTTTTCATCTCCTCTTTTTTGTTTTGTATTTAAAAGGAGACTCTCTAATTTTCTTCTTCTCTCTCACTGTATCACCTATTTCCCTCCCTCCCACCAAGAAGCCCCTCCTCATCCTCTACTGTTTGTTTTTTTTGTTTTTTTTTACCCTTCTTCTCCTCTCCTCTCCTTTCCTCTCCTCTCATTTCTCCCTCTCCTCACCTTCATCCCTCCGCTGCTCCGCCTCTCCTAATTTCACCTCCTGGCCCGGAGCAGGAGTTTGGCGGAGTGGCGTAACAAATCCCCGGTTGAATCCCCCTCAGCCGGAGTCGCCGCTCTAATGAGCTCAGATCAGCCGCGGCCGCCTGCAGCCACTCTGCTGCCATTCCACTGACACTCTGTGACGGCTATTAAAGTGACGGCCGTGTGTGTGCATGTGTGTGTGTGTGTGTGTCAGAGAGAGGGAGAGTGCAGGAGGCCTGTGCGTTTATACACCAGGGTATTTCATCTCAGCGTGTCACCTTGATTCAACTCTAAATTCTCATTTTTAATGACAATAAATATTTATTTTTAGCTGATTTTTCTAAACATGCTTTTTTTTCTCCTCAGGGGGAAAAAAAAAAAACATTGGGGAAAAGGATTAGCAAGAGGGCAAGCAACATTTTTTTTCCCAAACTCTTTTTTACAGTTACGCTGTAGTTTGAATCAAATGAAAAAATATATATTTGACTGAAAAAACAGAATAAAATATATTTTAAAACATTTTTTCGATGTTTAGATGTAAATTATTTTGCCAGGTTACTGACCACGCCCCTTTAAGACAGGTGCTGGTTCCGCCCTATGAGCTCTACTCAAACGTAGGAGGTCTGACAAAGCATTTGCTCTAGCAGGAGGCAGTAAACAGACGGCTAAAATGCTGTCAAAAAAAATGACATAAAAATTAAACAAAATATGACCGAAGAAAATGCAGTTTATTTTGAACTTTGAAACTTCTTTCACCAGCACACACAGCACCATCTAATGCACCATGGATGCGTGCAAAAAGAAGACTAAAGGAATTCACAGTTCCTTTTCGGCGGCGATGATGTGATTCTTGCTTCGGGATGCGACTCGGCGAGTGTTTAAAAATGGATTTGTGTCGGTGGAGGGGAGGAGGGGAAACCAAAGGTCGGACGTCGCCGGTTTTGAGGATGATTTTTGCGGCAAAAGCCGCACGCAAAACCCAAACCGAGCGCTTACATAACCTCCCTCAAAAGGTTTCTAATTAAGTCCTGTTGCATAAGTCTGTAAAGTCGGAGTTCATCAGTCGCCTTCAGCAGCCGCTTAAAGTTAACAAGTGCAGCATCCGCACGGATTTTAGCTTGGACCACGGCGACAGTGACCTCGACCACGAGCCCTCCAGTTGTAATCAAAGTTACCAAACTGTAGTATCCATGCTGACACTGTTTTCCACTGCAACATTCATGCTGACACTCACCTTGCAACGTCCACACTAACAATGTTTACACTACAACATTCACACTGACACTGTTTTACGGCAACGATACTGCTGACACTGTTTCCACTGCAACACTCATACTGACACTGTTTTCACAGCAACATCCACATTGACACTGTTTTACTGCAACAATCCTGCTGACACTGTTTTCACAGCAACATCCACACTGACACTGTTTTACTGCAACGATCCTGCTGACACTGTTTTCACTGCAACATTCACACTGACACTATCTCCACTGCAACATCCACACTGACACTGTTTTACTGCAGCATCCACGCTGAAACTGTTTTACTGCAACGATCCTGCTGACACTGTTTCCACAGCAACATCCACACTGAAACTGTTTTCACTGCAGCATCCACACTGAAACTGTTTTACTGCAACGATCCTGCTGACACTGTTTTCACTGCAGCATCCACACTGACACTGTTTTACTGCAACGATCCTGCTGACACTGTTTCCACAGCAACATCCACACTGACACTGTTTTCACTGCAGCATCCACACTGAAACTGTTTTACTGCAACGATCCTGCTGACACTGTTTCCACTGCAACACTCATACTGACACTGTTTTCACAGCAACATCCACACTGAAACTGTTTTACTGCAACAATCCTGCTGACACTGTTTCCACAGCAACATCCACACTGACACTGTTTTCACTGCAGCATCCACACTGAAACTCTTTTACTGCAATGATCCTGCTGACACTGTTTCCACTGCAACATCCACACTGACACTGTTTTACTGCAGCATCCACGCTGAAACTGTTTTACTGCAACGATCCTGCTGACACTGTTTCCACTGCAACTTCCACACTGACACTGTTTCCACCACAATATCCACACTGACACTCTTCACACTGCAGCATCCACGCTGACACGGTTTTCACTGGCCAACTCTGAATAGTTTTCGACTGCAGGCTTTCATCTGCATCCAACAACCTTCTGTGCATTATTATTTTTCTTCAAGAGCTGTGACTCTGATGTTCGGGGCTTAGCGGAAACCAGAATAAAGAAAACGGAGAAAATGATGGGTGCGGGGGGACTCCGTAAACTCATGTGGTGATTCGATGTAATCCAGGACTTCAGCATTACAGAGATCCAGACATCCAACATCCATACAAGCTGGGTTTTTTTTTTCTTGTTTTTTTTTATCATTTTTTTGTTGTGTTGTCTTCTTTCTCTCTCTATCTCTTTTTAAGCTGAACTGATGAGCAAAGTTGTCCAGGTGGGATCAATAACGTTCATTTTGTCTCTATCATGAGGATGTGTGTTTTGATTAGAGGAGAGGGGGGGAAGAAAAGAAAGAAAAAGGAGGCAAAATGGAGGAAGGGAAGGAAAAACGACGACCATGACCAGGATGATGAGCAGAGAGAAGAAACCAGCGAGAAACAGCGACTCACAAAAAATCCAGCATTCCCAGTAAAAAAAAAAACTATTTCTTCATTATTATCACTATTATTGTTGTTGTTTTTAGTAGTAGTAGTAGTATTGTATTATGTTTTATATATAGGTGAATGTATATGCACTCTATGCACTTTTATTGTGAAGCACTTTGGAGCGACTCTGTCATGTGTAATGTGCTGCATAAATAAAAAATGACTTGGCTTGACTTGAAAAACTAAATTGGCAAAATGAAATGATTTTTGCATTTTCTAAAACAAGAACAAATTCGCTGTTCATATCTGAGTTTCTTGTTGTAGTTCCATACAGACGGTTGACAAAAAGCAAAAATAAGATAAATACAAAATGATATAATATAACATAATATAATATAATATAATATGACATAATAATACAATACGATATAATATAACATAATATTATACAATGTAATATAGTAACTGAGTGAGATTGCAACAGTCGGTCACCAGCGCTGAACGGCTGCCTCTGCTTTAATTTTCCGCTGGTTTCACACTGAAGCCTCCCTCCGTCAACCAGCGCCACTTGTAGGACAAACTGGGTGCCGCTGCTGGAAGTTGCACATGTGGGACGGAGTTAAAAAAAAAAGGAAAAAAAAGAAAAACATGAACAGCTGCAGTTTTGCTCCGGCAGTGGTTCTTCGTCATGACGGCGTAACGTAAGAAAGTGGAGTCACTCTCTCTTATTCCACTCACACTCCTCCTGCTCTTCCTGTTTCCTTCCTTCCATCCATCCGTCCATCATCCATACGTCCATCCATCCACCATCGCTCCACCAATCCATTCATACATCCATCATCCCAACATACATCTATCCATCATCCCTTCATCAATCCATCCCTTCATCTCTTCATCTATCCATCACTGCCTCATCCATCCCTTCATCCATCCATGCCTCCATCTATCCATCACTGCTTCATCCATCCCTTCATCCATCCATCCCTCCATCTCTTCATCTATCCATCATTGCTTCATCCATCCCTTCATCCATCCATCCCTTCATCTCTTCATCTATCCATCACTGCCTCATCCATCCCTTCATCCATCCATGCCTCCATCTATCCATCACTGCTTCATCCATCCCTTCATCCATCCATCCCTTCATCTCTTCATCTATCCATCACTGCCTCATCCATCCCTTCATCCATCCATTCCTCCATCTATCCATCACTGCTTCATCCATCCCTTCATCCATCGATCCCTTCATCTATCTATCCAGCTATCATCCATCCCTTCATCCATCCATCCAACAACCCTCCTCTCGCCCCTCACGCCCTCCCTCTCTTTCTCCTCCCTCTCTGCCCTCGCTCGCTCGCCCCCTGTGCTGTGATAAATCCACACAACGTCCCCGTTGTTCCTGCCAGCCCTTCATCCCATTGTCTGCTCTATTTTAAGCATCTCATCATCACCTCTGTCTGCCTGCTACACACACACACACACACACACACACACACACACACACACACACACACAGCGGGGCTAGCGGAGGGGATTTATTGAGGAGGTGCTCTCTGCTGGATGTGCTTCGCTTGCAGGTCCGTCCAGCTGCAACCTCTGGCTGCTCCGAGTGAACCACTAAGACTGTGTGTGTGTGTGTGTGTGTGTGTGTGTGTGTGTGTGCGCGCTTCACATGCACAAGCACACATGCGTCTGAGGAATTCATCTTCCAGCAGTGCCAACTCCCTCCAAACCTCCTCAAAACACTTTTCAACTGGTAGATTTTTTTGTTTTTTTCCTACAAACATCAAGTCGCTGCCGAGTGGCCACAGAAGACCCCCCACCACCACCCCCCACCCCCTCCCCTGCCTACCTCGCCAACCGGCCGCTGTGGTTGTTTGTGCTCCAGCGGTGCCGGTAAACACTGTGGGGTTGATTGATGGCCAGAGTCTGGATTTATGAACGTAGCAGCAACAGAAGCCGTAGCTGCAGGAGCAACAGCAGCAGCAACAGTAGCAGCAGCTGCAGCAGCAACAGCAGCAGCTGCTAGGAAACAATTAGCAAAGTTTAATTATGAAACAGAATTCCACTAAAGTGGCTCATCGCGAATAAATATAAATGTAAAAAAATAAATAAATAAATAAAATAAAATTTGTGAGCGCCATCGCAGGGCGCTAGTTCTTCTACGTGATCATCATTTCGCCACTAGATGTCGTAGTTTTTGCGCCACGTGTCCACCAAAACAAAGCGGCTCCCTGCAGGTGCAGTGATGAAGCGAGCCCAGCCGCCAGAAGGTGGCGTTCTGTTTCTAATTCTGCCAAACCGTTTTTCTTTCCCTGTCAACCAGTTGGACTACTATGCTGAAGGGCTGCGCTAGAGGATTAGCATCGAACACGCATAGGGGACACCGTGACGTCACTTCCTGCTCTGTATGTCGTGCCACTAAAAGTGCTGTGTGTTTTTTTTTTTTTTTTTCTTCAAGGCTAATTAGATAAATATTGCATGTGCTCCTTGAAAAAGCAAAAAAGCAAACAAATAAAACAGGTCCATGCGCTAGTGGCCTTGTACTATGTAAATAAATGCAAATAAGTTATTAGCTTCGCAGAGCTAGCTAACATTCGCTGTGTGCTTCGGAACCTGTTAAAAAAAAAAATTCAAGGATTTTGCGATAAAAGGGAAGGAAAACTCAAAAATAATAGTCTGAGGTGGCTCCACCCACACTTAACCGAGAATTACCCAACTAGCGCAGCTCCCGCTTCAAGGAAAAAGGGGAGCAACGACTGCAGCTCCTTTCACGCTGAGCGAAACCCATTCACAAACACCTCCGAGAAAACATGGCAAGCAGAAAATAAAAAACACCTCCGAGGAAACATGGCAAGCGGAAAATAAAATCATAGAAAAAAATCTAATAAAAAGGTAACTAATGTGAAGTTGGCTCCGCCCCCTCAGGCTGTTTGCTGACTGCTGAGCAGGCTGCGTTCAGGCCTGTCACTCCGGATCAGCGTGCCCTCCTGGTTCCACTGCAGCATGGAGCCCGCAGCCCCCCCCCACACACACACACACACACGCGCGCGCGCGCGCGCACGTGCACACACACACACACGATAGCCAGGGCTGCAGTAAGGTATACCAGCAACCCGGAGGAAGTGTTGCCTCACCCCCTGCACCTTCAGGAGGAGAGGGTTGAGGAGGAAGAGGGTGGGAGGAAGCGAGGTCCTTCTGCACAAACTCAGATCGAAAAAAAATTATTCTCACACACACGCACACACACACACACGCACACACACACACACACACACACACACACACACGCACACAAGAAAAAACAAAAACAGTCCATCCACTAAAATCAACATCACAAGCTCTTTGGTTCTGCAGGCGCCTTGTTCACGAGTAGATCAAGGAGAGAGTAACTGGTGTTGTCGGCGAGGGGAGGGGAGCAGGAGGCGGGGCCAGGGGCGGGCCCTGCTTGCTCTCCGCTTGCTCTCCGGCTCCCCCTGGCAGCCGACTGGTTCCTGGCTGCCAGCAGGGTCGAGGTGGGAGCGGCGGTCTGGCACGGAAACACTGTTCTGCACCTTCGCACTCACGCACACATTCACACACACACACACAGACACACACACACACACAGCCAGACCAATCCGATCTCAACGCCGACACCTTCGCTCCCTCTGTCCTGCTGCCAAACTTCAGACTACAGACGATTTTCACTGGTCAGGGTGCAAAAAATGTCAGATTTCTGCTGCTCGCATCTGATTGGTCCACCTAAAACTCCAGGAAACCCTCCCTTCCTTGCTTGAAAAAGGTGAGGCGAGTCCATAAGATGCAGCAGGAGTGAGGAGGAGAACCACTCCAGTCAACCGGCTCCTCGCTGCACGTCTGTTTCAAAGACGTAATAATTAACGCCCCGCTCAGAACTACCAGGGGGCAGAAGGTTGCGCTGCGCCGGGATGTCGGTGCTTGCCGTTTTATTTTTCTCGACTGTTTTTGATGCCGTTTGTTGCGGAACCTTTTGGCTCCAAGGTAAAATAGACAACGTGTAAATTGGCGCCCTGAAGACCTCAGTCTTTTCGTCAAGAGTTAAAAGTGATGAAAATTAAATGAAAAGGTTTTTGTCTTTACTTCATGTATATATACATATATATATATATATATATATATATATATATACATACATATACATATGTACATATATTAGGGCTGTGCGATTAATCGCTCTGATTATCTGATTTTTTTTTGTCAAGACAATGTTATAAAAAGGAAAATCGTAAAATGTATTTTCCTCTCACATGCTACCAGGCTGTGCGCCACCACTCCCCGCTGCAAAGAATGCCTGAAGGCGGTATCTGCTAAAGACTGCAGCACGACAAACTTATTTCAACACCTGGCAAACACCACAAGCCAGAGTGGCAGCAGTGTGTTTCTTTGCGGGCTGAACATGAGGACGAAAGACTGGTGTTTCTGACCAACAAGCTGCTATGCTGACTGGCTACCTTTGTTTACTCGTATCTGTAGTTGTCCTAGCTAGCTACAGCAGATGTTAAAACCAGGAAGTGATTCCGTATACTGCCCTTGCCACTACTAGCCTAATGTCGCAAGTGCTCCCTGAGTATCAGAGATAAATATATCTCATCTCTTTTGAATGTTTATCCTCAATCATAATAACAGTAATAATAATAATAATAATAATAATAATAATAATAATAATATATATGTATATATATATATATATATATATATATATATATATATATATATATGTATATATATATATATATACATATATATATATATATATATATATATATATATATATATATATATACATATGTATATATATATATATATATATATATATATATACATATATATATATACATATACATATATATGTATATGTATATATATATATATATATGTATATATATATATATATATATATATATATATATGTATATATATATATATATATATACATATACATATATATGTATATATACACATATACATATACATATATATGAACATCGGTATGAGTCTTCCATTTATTGGCAAGTCGATCGCAAAATGAAAATAGATAATGAAGGCAAAGAACACAGACAAAAATAATGGATAAAATGTTGAGGACCCAACAAAGGCTTGAATTTGCGTCCCAGCGAGGAAAAAAGCTAATAAATTCTCCACGCTACCCCCTAATCCACCAACTCACGTGTGAGCAGCTAAGAATACATTAGTACAGGACTACGTCACCAGTCACACAGGCAGTAACCACCCTGATCAACTTGCTACCCCCTTAGAAGTTGTTCCCTTGTTCCCCCTACAATTTATTATCAGCAATTTAACCTTCTTAACAAAGAGCGGACACTTAAGCATCGTGTCGACCTCAAATACCAGTAAAACACATTGTGTACTTTACCGTGCGTTCACTTTTAAGCACAACGACAAATTGCTGTGTGCAGACGCTGACTGAGTGATCCAGGTGCTGTCAACTGTGTGCTGCTTACTCCGCACCTGCTTTTTTTAAATGTCTAAAAACAAAGCAATAGACTTTTTTGTCTTGATTCTATTGTCTTGATTCTATTGTCTTGATTCTATTGTCTTTATTCTATTGTCTTTTGTAGTTTTACCAAAAAAAATTAAAAATTGAAAATCAAGTTTCCTGAAGCTGATCAGTCCGTTCACCATGTTTCCTTCGTCTCTGAACACAAGAGTTGTTTGACTGATGCCTCGCTGAGCCTAAATCTATTATCGCACACACATACATACATACACAGCCCCTGGCTTTGTGACACACACACACACACACTCACACACACACAACCGACAACTATTCAGCCTGCCAGCACAGTTTGTTCCTTTCGCTTTCATCCTCAGGTGAGTTTTTCCAGATGACACAAATGTGTGAAAGGATGTGAACCCTTTAAAAGCAACACCCTCCGGGACACGACATAAAACATCGGTGGGAGGGGAGGCGGGGGTGGAGGGGTTGAGGCGGAGGAGGGAGGAAGTGAGGTATTGGTGTTACGGGGTTGGGGGAGGTGATGGAATCACGGCGTTCCTGCCTTCTCGTTGAATCATTTTTCCAAATCGTTTTTTTCTTTTTCCTGGGGTTTATTTTATGGTTCTGTGTGTGTGTGTGTGTGTGTGTGTGTGTGTGTGTGTCTGTGTCTGTGTCTGTGTCTATGTGACGATACAGAACTTTGTAATTTAGGACACAAATGGAAAGAAAGATCGGCTCATGACTCGCATTTATCGCTAAGCCATCGTAGCAGGAGGCAGGGCAGGCACATCAGCAGTCAATGAGGGGCTGCGATGAGTTAAACATAAAGATAAAGAAACACAGCCTGGTGGTCACAGTTACATTTGACGCTGAGGCCTCTTTGCTGCGATGCAGCCGAGCGGAAACATTTAATTTTCATTTACACATTTTCTGCGCTTCTCAGCTACGTCTTCCGTGGATCAATAAACTAATCGACCCAACAACTCACGCATTACCAGCGATGCTTGACTGCAAAGTCAGGAGGATAAATTAATGAGACAAAGGGGAAAATATATCTTTAGTAGAAGTAGAAGAAGAAGAAGAAGACAACGTCGAAGGACCCCTGGGCTGTATCATCACCTTGCAGTTCCACAATTCAACCGACATGTCCACAGCCTGACAATGTTTTCCCCGAGCTCCCATGGGTGAATATACATTTTTAACATCCACTACGGCCGATCGACGTTTCAGCGACAGGAGGAAATGAATTTTTTAGAAAGAAAAATCAAGAACAAAATTCAAGATCACGAAAAGAGTGAGACAAAGACGACGACAAGAAATAATCCTCCAGTTTTTCACCCCCTGAGCCACAGCGTGAATGTTTCTGCCAAGTGACAAGATGCCAAGTTGTAAAAAAAATTAAAATAAATAAACCTACAAAAAACACTAAAGCAGGAAACCAGTTTGTGTTTTTTTTTTCCACAATCAATATTCTCCAAACACAATTGACACCAACAACAAACAAAACTCATTTTCACCTAAAACTCATCATCATCATCGCAGTTGTTGTCGGAGTGGCTTCATGTGGGCCGGCGCTGATAATGAAGGACAGCCAGATGGACGGATGGCAAAAAAGGCAATTTAAATGCATCACTTCAGCAAAAAGCTGAAAAAAAAAGTTAAGTTGTTTTATCTTTGTTTAGTTTTATCAACAAAACCCCAATGAAAAACGTAATAACGTGCAGCCTAATCTCATCATAAAGCTGCACACTGTCGACCCAGCTGCCTCGTCTTCAGTCCACAGTTCACAAATCAAATCACATCTAATTATGGAAATTATTGTTTACACATATATATATATATATATACATATTATCATCTCTTGTCGGGTCAAAATTTGCAGATCGTTAGATAACCTGCAACAGGTGCAACAGCTTCCTTCAATATATAGCAGCAGCTCTCAGTCACGTGACTGGCTGCAGGCCACAGAAAGCTGTTCCCTGATTGGTACACTTGCACCTTCCACTTCTTGTCTGACACGAACCTAACACGTAACCAGCCAATGAGCTGCGGCGCTGCGGGACTTCCCTGCCAAAAACTCTGCTCCACTGCTGCAAGACAGAACGACGGTTTCCAATTGGCTGCTACAGAGGGGGCGAAGAGAAAATCTGACCTGTTTCACACTTCAATTCAAAACTCTCAAGGTTCTTTGTCCGCCTGAATTAGCTTTAAGCTAAGCTAACTCTGTCACTACTGTTGAACTGAGCACAGACCTGTGGGTGAGTAAGTGCACCGTCACATGAGGCGGAGCGTCAGAACCGGTTCAAACCGGTGGCCAGGTAAACTATGCCAGAGAAGGACAGCTGCCCAGAGACGAGCCGCACTGCAGGAACAGGTACAAGGCCGAGTCCCAAATCACCCACAGCCTCCCTCTACACTACAGGAAGTTCTGTGACTCATTGGCCAAATATAAAAAAATAAAAACCTACCACACTTGCATTAATGACGTCATCAACGTCGCATTATCAAACCATCCCATAGGCAGTTACAATAAATATATTAATAATTAAATGTATTGATATATTTACACATATATTTTCATTTTCATGACAAGTCTATATTATACTTCATGGCATTAAGAAGGCACATTAAAAAAAAATTAAAATTCTTGCCTTTTCTACCTTTGGGGTCAATGTGAGCGTAATGCATGATGAGATATATTGCCGGGTGAGTGACCCCATTGGTTGTACCCTACTTTTTAGCGATGCATCATGGGATACATTGAGTGACTGCTATATAGTGAATACTGATGTTTACTCAGGATTTCGGACTCCACTGCAACATGGGGTAAGGCCTCTGTAGTGCACTATATAGTGACAGCAGGGGCCCAGGACACAGAAGAAGAAGAAGAAGAAGAAGAAGAAGAAGAAGAAGAAGAAGAAGAAGATTTTTTTTTTTGATTTTTACAATCACATTTATTTACAAAGTACAGGCTAAAAACTTATGCACCTTTCCTAACATAAATAAATGATTAAAACAAAGAAATAAATGAACTAAAAAATAAAATAATGAACAACAACACAAAATCAAAAACCAAACCAAAAGAGACAACCCATTCACAACAAAACGAAATAAAAATAAAAGTATTAAATGAATAAATACATAAATAGACAAATAAAAATAATAATAAGAAGAAGAACCCAGCGGAGGACGATCAGTCCTGGAATGTCGGGAATTCTTGCAATCGACACCGTCCGTCGGTTCAAGCCGGAGCACCGGAAGAGTGCACGTGAGGAGGAGGCCCCGCCCCCTCACAAAACACAGATTCCTTCCAACAGAAAACCCTTATTCTCTTGCAAGCTTCCGTTATTTTGTTTTTTTTATAGTTCCTCTTTTCCAACCAGCCAACACAAAAAACTGTGATCCGTCTCTTCCATTGTCGCCGCGCACAACAACACAACACAACACACCGAAAAATTAGCACCAAAAGGTTGTGAAGCCGTTCACAAAGGCCCAGGTGCTGCGCCGCCGCCAAAAAAAAGTGTTTTTGTGGCGCTTTTTTTGGGGGCTTTTTTTCTTTTTTGTTTCAGTCGGCAGATTGTGTTGACTTGTGTTTGTTTGTAGAGCCGAGCAGGTGCTGTTATTGTTACCCTCCGCAGATTAAATACCAGGTTTGGAAATGTAAAACAAAATAAATAAATAAATAAATAATTCTTTCAACGCATCTAAAGTACAAAACTCCAGCCCACCAGCAGGGGGGTTTTGGGGGAAAATGGTGCTGACTATCTAAAGGGTCATTACGTAGCTGCAGACTCGGTAGTCTGCTGCTCCTTCCTCTCCTTCTGAGCAGGTTTCACCAAATTACGGTAAACTAGCAGGTGTGACAACACACACAAGCTCATACATTTCCGCTTATCTGCTCGTAAAAAAACACAACACAACAAACAACGACAAACCGACACAACCGACCAACCAAACTTGCATAAATAAAAGCAAACTGTGGCCGCAGTTAACAGCAACAGAAGCTCAACCTTACCTCATGTGGCAAATAAAAAAAAAAAAAAATCAAATATGTACTGTTGTGTTTAAGTGTCTAAAAATGTGTTGAAATCCGAGATGAGTTTGTTCAAATTCAGAAACTGATCCCAGATCAGAGGTTCTTCTGGTATGTCCAAAGCATTTTTGTCCATTAAAGTCCATTAAAGTCGATGGAGAAGGGCGTGAACCTGGACGCATTGTGAGTGGATCGTCTCAGTCCCCTTTTGATTGACAGTTGGCTGGAAACACACACAGACGGCGGCGGAACAGTTTTGAGTCCTGCTGTGGACTAAATCAGAGAAGAGCTGCTGCTCATTTAGTCCCATTTGCTTCCGAATTTGGGTCTTTCACTGGATAGGACTGTATTTTAAGTTTAATATAGCTGTGCCACTTTGCTTTGTTCATTCATACTGTAGGCTAGATTGCACAGGGCGCTGATATTGATAATCATTAGGATCAAATCGGGACCTTCAAGAAAGGCGACGTTGCCGAAGTTGATGCTTCATCCCTGGTTTCCCTGTTTGTCTGGTGCAAAACAGAATCAGCTGTTTTTGACCCATTTAACACTCGGTTCGGTTGTGTTTCTCAGCTCATGTCAGATCAGCAGCACTGACATTTACAACGAGCACCCGAACCCAGCGGTGAGGGTGAAACAACTTCTCCCTCTGTCATCCTCACGCTGGTCCGTCTGGTAAGAAAGCACCAGCAGGGGAGGGGGGGGGGGAGCAAGGACTAGATTAAAAAAAAAAAGAAAGAAAGAAAAAAAGACGTTTCCATCAACGTGTGCAGGCTTAACAAAGTGGCCGCTCCCCCTGCAGGCCAACGATTGGTTTCGTGGCCTCGTCTGTATCCCCCGTCAATAGCCAATTTGTTTTCTGCTGTCTCAGTAAAGGGAAGATGCTCACGCTCGGGAAAAAAAAATGTTATTTGTTTCCACATTTTCTTCTGATTCCTAAGCAATTAGATCTTCGGTTTTTTTTTTCCCCCTTTTTTTTTGTGTATTTTGAAAGTCCAGCGCCGCTGCTATCGACCCGATCAGCCACGACGTCCGTAGACAAATAACATCTCGTTATTCCGAGCGTCCCTCCACCACCGCGCCCCCTCGGGCTCAATAAATATTTTACACAGCCTCCGAGGCTCCAGCCGACGTCTTTTCTAATGAGAACAAACGACAACGAGGCGGCGCTAATCCTCCGGAGCGACCTGCAGGTCTGAACAACCCCGAAAAAATAAACCAATCACAGCCAAGAGAGTCGAGCCATGACGGAACCAAGAGCAGCCCCAGTGCCCCCCAACCCCCTTTTTGTTTTTTGTAACACGACTGATTTCAGGCGAACAGCATGAAATCAGTCGTGTTACAGCACTGGAATCTTTAAATTAGCGCCTCGGATGGTGAAAGTTTCAACAGTGGGTGCTGTTAAGGCAGATCATCCCTCTTTAAATCCCCAGCAGATTCTATGCGGTGATAGAAACAGACCCAGACCAATTACATGTTGAGGTGCTGGAAAAAATCTATTTCTTTTTTTTTTATTTTCAGAAATCTGAAACATTTTGAATAATTTGTTTCTAATTAACTTCTAATCTAATAATAATAACTCCTTCTTCTTCTTCTTCTTCTTCTGTGATTTCAGCCACATATCCTCCTTCAACCAGAGCACATATTGGCGCTACGATGTATTTACTGATGTATTTATCCTGAAGAAGCGTCTTAATTGGCTCTGGCAAGCGAGTGAAGTCGGCTGGTGGTGTGTGTTTGTACGACGGCAGCCAAGTTCCACCTGCCAAGACTCAACACACAACACTGAAGGTGCACGAGGCGCACAATGTTAAACACACAACGACGACAACGAGGAGGACAAGGACGACGACGACGATCGCTGGGAGTCAGTCCAGGTTCCAGAGACCTGCCGTTTGTTTCTTGTCTGTTTTTTTTCTCAAGAAATCGTTCGCAAGCAAGATTCTTGAATTATTGCAAGCATGGTTTTAGCTTAACTGTAAACTGTGAACACCTGATTGGAGCCACAGTTTGACTTCAGAGATGCAGAAGAAGAAGAAGAAACAACAACAATAATCATCGAATAGTTTCCACAAAAATCCAAAACAAGGAGGAGAAGCAGGAGGAGGAGGAAAAGGTTGAAGGGGAAGAGGAGAAAGAGGAGGAGGCTGTGGAGGATGTGAAGCAGGAGCAAGAGGAGCAGGAGGAGGTGAGGAAAGAGCAGGAGGTGGAAGAGGAGAAGGAGAAGGGGGAAGAGAAGGAGAATCAGGAGGAGGAGGAGAAGCAGGCAGAATAGAAAGAGGAGAAGGAAGAGGAGGAGCTCAGCAGCGTCCTTGTCTGCAGTCAGACTCTTTCGGACTCCAGCATCAGTAAATCAGGTGGCGGCTGCAGCTCCTTAAATCACCTCCAACCTTTAAGAGGCCTCCTGGAAGACCTGACCTCTCGCTCTCCCTGTCCCTCCTTCTTCTTTTCTTTCTTTCTTGGTGATTAGACTCCAAAGTTCATTTTATTTTAGCATGAGGTTAAAGACCCAAATCAAACACCTCATCCCTGAAAAATTAACAGTCAACCCCAGACAGAGAGAGAGGGATAGAAGGAGGGATTGAGGGAGGAAGGGAGCTCTCTCTCTCTCTCTCACTCCTCAGGAACAACGGGACCAGAGCGTGAGTCAACAAGAAATCCATAATTTACAGCAGCAGCTCCGTCAGAACCAGGAGGACCAGGAAAGAGGAGGAGGAGGAGGAGAGAGCGTGAGAGAGAAAGGGAAGAGAGAGAGAGAAAGAGAGAGAGAAAGAGAGAGGTGGTTTGGTTTTTAAACAAATGAAAAAGGAAGAAAAATCTGCCACAGCCAGAGTCACATGTGAAAGGAAGGAGGTGTGAAAAAGGAGTAATTATATCATCGTATTTTTGTGTGTTAGAGAGAGAGAGGTAGAAAGACACAGAGAGCCGAGCAAGGAGAAGGAGGAGAGGGTGAGGGAAGGATGGAGGGAGGAGGAGAACAGACGGAAGGGAAAGGAGGAGGAGCAGCAGGAGTTGATGACAGCAGGGTGAAGGTGGAGAGAAGGTGATGGAGCGAGAGGGGAGCAGCAGAAGGAGGTTTACGAGGAGGAGGCTGAAGAGGAGGTGATGGAAGAAGTGAAGGAAGAGGAGGAGTTGAAGGAGGAGGAAGAGGTGGAAAAGGTGCAGTGGTGGAAGAGGAGATGAAGGAGGTGAAGATAGAAGTGGAGGAGGAATTGGAGGAGGAGGTGGTGATGAAGGAGCAGCGGGTGGAGGTGAAGAAAGACGAGGAAGTGATGAAAGAGAGGAGGAGGAGGAGTAGGGGGTGAAGATGAAGGAGGTGGTGGAAGAGAATGTGGAGGAGGTGGTGAAGGAGGCGAAGGATGAGGAGAAGGAAGTGGAGGAGGTGGTGAAGATTAAGGAGGTGAAGGAGCAGGAGGAGGCGAAGGAGGTGTCAGTATGTGGTGACTATGCTTTCCTGGAGGGGCTGAGATGTAGATCAGAGCTCCTGGGACCCAGTGGTGTGAAGGCCCCCCCCCCCACACACACACACACACCCGGCGGTGGTGAGGACGGTGATGTGGTGAGAAAAGACATCGGAGCTTCATTAAAGGTCACAGCCAGACTGGGTGTCATTAAAAATGGAGGCCCGAAATTACACTGCTGTCACTGCCACCCCCCCCCCCCACCCACCCCCCCCCCCCGCTCAACACCCCCATAGTCCCCCCGCCCCTCCTCAAAAATAAACATCCTGTCGGCGTTAACACCGTCAGCACGCCACCTCCCTCGACCTCAGAAGACGACACCGTGTTCCGTCTCAGGGCCCCAGAGTGAGTGTGTGTGTGTGTGTGTGTGCGTGTGTGTGCGTGTGTGTGTGTGTGGGGGGGGGGTCACATGACTGCCAGTCCAAGAAAATCTCCACATGTGAGACGTTGCCAAAGTGAAGAAGAAGAAGAAGAAGAGGAAGAAGAAGGAGAAGAAGAAGGAGAAGCCTCTGACGCTGTCAGAATCATCTGAAGAGGCTCAATGATTATTTTAACATCGGTGGCAGAGATCTCACATGCACACACGCACGCACGCACACAGGGGAGCAGGAGGTGTGAGGGATGATGGGAGATGATGTCAGTCCATCTGTAAGAGAAGAGATGCGCTGCTTTTTGACTCTTGGTTCTGCTCGGTACGACGAGTCCTTGGAGCGTGAACGAGCGGGCGGGTGCGTGTGCGCACACACGTTCGCACAGTCACACAGACACACACACACACAGACACACACACAGACACACACACACACACACACACACACCGAGAAACACAGACAGACGCACGCACGCGCACGCACAAATACCGCATTCATCCAGCGATGTTGCTCCCGCTGCGGCTGACGGGAGCAACTTTCTCCCTCCTGCCGGACCGGACAGAGAGGCTCCATTCAGGGGGCGAGGGGGGCGCACGAGCGGGCAAGCGCACGCACGCGCGCGGACTCTCACGCGCACACACACACACACACACACACACACACACACCTCCTGACCTCCCACCTACCTCCAGCCAATAAGAAGATAAAGGGCGAACGGTTGCATTTTATTTATTTATTTTTGCTTCACGCGCGTTTTGGTCCGTCCACACGCATTCGCGCGCGCGCACGCACACACACACACACACACACGCACGCACGCGCGCACGCACGCGCGCAGAGAGATGTTCGATCTGTTGACACACGTCGCGCTCTGCAGCACCAGCAACAACTCGCTCAGCCATTTTTCCGTCTTCTTTGAAACCATCGAACGCGTCTGATTCATGCGTCCAAACCCCCCCCCCCCACACACTCCCGCCCCCTGTCTCTCTCTGCCGCACAGTTTGGCGGGCGCATGAGCCGCGCGCAAGCTCGCCCGCGTGCGCCCGGAAAAGTGGCCGAGGAGGAGGAGCGGCGGAGAGAGAGAGAGAGAGAGAGAGAGAGAGAGAGAGAGAGAGAGAGAGAGAGAGAGAGATGCGGCACCCGAGCTGAGGGTTGAGGTGGGGTGGGGGGCGCCATCCTTCTCAGCGCGTCCACTGAGTAGAAATAACGTCATGAAGGGAGAGAGGAGGGGGGTGAAGGAGCGCGTGTGTGTGTGTGGGGGGGGGGGGGCAACCATTTATTATCTCAACATGCACTTGAACTCCCCCCCGCACAATCCAGTCGACTAAATCATGAACTGGACGCCCCCCCCCCTCTCCAAAACCTACACACACACACACACACACACACACACACACACACACACACACACACACACACCTAAAACAGCCTCCAGCAGCTCGGCGGGGATGCAGCTCGGGGCTCGGGGGTGGAGGTGGGGGTAATGGAGGGATGGAGGGTAGTGGGGATGTGTGTGTGTGTGTGTGGGGGGGGGGGGGGGGGGGGGGGATCGGGGTGTCTGGCGGATCTCCTGCCGGATCAAATGAAAATCAAATTGATATGGAAAAAGTCCGGCCGCGTGTTTTTTTTTTTACCGTGCGGGAGGAAGGAAGGAGTACGCGCGCCGCTCCGCCGCTGCCTCGCGCAATAATTCCTCAGTGCGTCTCTTCCTGCTGGCGGTAAATCCTCAGGAAGGAAGAAAAAAAAAAAAAACAACAACAACAACCCGGTGACCAAAAAAAAAAAAAGAGAAAAAATCTGAAGAAGAAATCAAATAAAGATCCAGAAGCCTCGGAGGCGGGAAGATGATCAACCTCCTCGCACTTTTCTTTCTTTTCTTCCCCCCGTTTTTTGTGAACTCCACAGGGTCGAAACTCGGCTGCGATGATGTCGAGACTCCCGTCAGTCCGCCGGAACAAGTCCGCTGCTAATCCACCGACCGGCCGCGGGGGGAGGAGGAGGGGTGAGTGGGGTGAAGTGGGTGAGATCTTCAGCTGGACCACGAGCGGACGGCTGTCCTCGCGCTCCGCTCCATGCCCACCAGGACTCCGGCTCTCCGGGTGCGCGCGCCGCTCCTACATGTTAATGACGCGGCTGCTGGAGGAGAAGAAGGGGAAGAAGAAGCGGAGCTGCTCTCTCTCTCTCTCTCTCTCTCTCTCTCTCTCTCTCTCTCTCTCTCTCTCCTCGATCGTCCGTCCGCTCCTCACGATCCGAGCCGCCTCCCCCCCCGTCTCTCCCTCTCTCACCCTCCTCCTCTCATCCAGCCCTCAGCCTCCATCGGCAGCCTTTCCGTGGAGCAGAGACGCACCCAGCGGCCGAGCGGGGAACTCCACCCTCCTGCACCCCCCCCCCCCCCCCCCCCGCGCCCTCCCTTCCCTGCTCTTAAAGACGCCTGCTGGGAGCGAGAGACGTTTTACCCACACGTGCCTTTCAGCGGGGACGAGCACGATGGGGCGTGCATGATGTATGACAAAGTGCCTGTTAAAAATAAATATTATAGGAGGCGGGGAAAAGATCCGAGTGTGCCGTTGGAGCGGGGAGGGTGGGGGGGGGGGCAGGGGCAGTGGGGGATGATGTAATAAAATAAAATAACAGCTTCTAACAATTTAATGGCCTGACAGAATAAATTATGAGGAGTTTTTTTTTTCTTTCCTGTTTATTTTTCCTTTTTTTTTTTTTTTTTTTTTTTTTAGATTTATTGCCGGGAGCAAAGATCAGCCTGTTTACTGATAATTGTTTCCAAATTTGGCACAAATGACCATAAATAAATAAATAAAATGAGAATCTACTATCCCTTTAGGGGGAGGAGGGGGTGGGATGGATAGGACAGCAGTAGCTATGGGACAGAGAAATAGAAAAAAAAAAATCGGGGGCTCAAATAAACGTTGGCAAATATAAAACATTGAGGGCTGATTTCAGGACGAGTGATCTTCTGGATCGGCAGAATTCGGGATCCTGAAATCCCGAATTCTTCCTCTTTTTAACGTCAAATGAATGAATTGACTGGTGGTCGGCTTGTCACTGCAGGGGTTGGTGAGAGTGACCAAAACTATCCACAGCTGACTGACTATTCAGGCCGAAAGAAACAAACTCAAAAAAAACTAAAATACACTCTACCAACAGACTGCTAGAGAAGACGTCTGACTCAAAAAACAACCAATCACCCTCTACCTTCCACCCAGGACAGTGAGAGATGTTGCTTCCGCTGCTGCTGCTGCTGCTGCTGCTGCTGCTGCTGCTCCTGCTGCTCCTCCTCCTCAAGGAGGATGGGACACATTCGGGCCGCAGCAAAAGTTTGAAGAGCTCAGAGAAGGAGCAGCCGGAGGTCTTTGTGTCTCCTTGTAGACACTGTTTGTTGTTTCTCCAGACATCAAATTCATTGATTAATACAAAAAAAAAAAAAGAATGAAGAAAAATGCTCCGCAATCAAACAAGACAACAATCGTTTCACAAACAGACCAGTCGGCAGCTTTTCCTTCATACATCTGATTGGGGATGAACCGCCACAAGTTGAGGGACACACTGATGACATCTCGAGGGAGCGTTTTCTCCTCTTCTCACTCTGGGTCGTTGGTCACTTTAGGTTACACAAGTTTGCCAACCTCATCGTGGTAACAAACAAACACACACACACACACACACACACACATACAGCAGTGACGTAGAGGTGTGGAGGCACCTAATGGTTGTGAACCAAGCGTCAAACATTTTTGACAAAGGAGGCGGAAAAAAAAGGCGGCTTTTTTTATCGAATCGACTGTCACCGTGTGACGTGTGTGATGTCAGACAAAACAACAACAAAAGAACCCCCCGCCCCAAAAAAACAAAAACAAAAAAATCAAAGCAAATCAAGCAAAAACTGGAGCTCGTGGTCGTTTCACTGACAATGGTTTTTTAACAAAAGCAACACAAGAAAAAAAACAACAATAAATGTGCATTTTAGGTGCACACACACACACACACACACCAAACAATAGCAGCACTTGACTTCGACACCCTGCTGGCCACAGCTGGAACAGACGCCCAAAACGCATTAAATAATGAGAAGAAAAGTTTGGGAATTGGACGCACAACCTTGATATGTTTTTGCTTTCTTTTACTCCCCTTTCAGAAACTTCACTGTTGGGAAATGTGGAAAAACAAAAACAAAAAAACAAAAACCAAAAAAAAAAAAAACAGCCCAACCAAAATATTTTTTCTTTCACTGCTGCCTATTCACAGTTGCAGGGGACACGATCGGGTTTGCTCATCTAAAAAATTGCCAATAAGTGGAACTGAATGAGCTGCACTAAATCTTCAAACTTCATATGTATATATATTCAAAGTTAAGTTCTTTGACTTCGCTGCACATTTTTTTAAAAATCAGAAAGACCTTCTCAACTTCCCTCTTCTTATTTTTTCCCTCTTCATTACTGTGCTCTAGTTTTGTGAATATGAAATCTGAGTCTTCAGCTTTGCCTGTTATTTCAGCGGCTCGCTGACTCGAGAACGAGCACCATTGTTGGTTTGTTTGTTTTTTTGTTGTACTTGTTGGACTGGTTTCGTCGTCACCACCTGTCACCTCCGTTTTGAAGCGTTATGTGCATCAGAAAATATTTCTCGGCTTATTGCGTCACCATCGGGTTGTAGCGGACGGTAAAGACTTCGCGTTCTCTTCCTGAGAGACTGATTCTGTTTTCTTTTCTCTCTGTCTGGCGTCGCTAAAATTAGAACCTCCAACTTGACTCTTTGTTTAGGTCGACTTTTGGTATGAAAACTGACATGAGTAACAGATGAGAGGAAGAAGAGAAAAAAAAAATAGAGATAACAGAACAAGAAGAAAATGCATATTTTTTTTCGTCAGGATGTCACACCGGATGTGAAGCAAATGTATTTCAGTTCCGTCGGCGGTAACGACGCTAGGCTGTCAGCCGCAACGATGCCTCTCGCACCCGCCAATCAAAAACTTACGGGGAGCGGGGAGGGGGGAGGGGGGCGGTGGGCTGATATTTATAAACGCGCTGCCGCGGCGCAGTCGCTCTGTGTTTTACTCGCCGTTCGGAGACACTTCCGTCATCTCGCTCGTCCCTCGAAGGTCGGTGTTGTTGTCGTTGTTTAAGGCATCGCATGAAAAAAAAAAAAAAAAGTGTAGTTTTTTTTCTCTTAGTAGTGGCGGTGGTGGGAGGGGCATCAGTCACAGGCGCTCCAATTCCTCGCCACGGCGCTGACCTTCAACACCAGGCTGACCGTCCCGTCTCTCTCTCGCCCCCCCCCCTCTCTCTCTCTCTCTCTCAGTCTCTCTCCCCGCCTCTTTCATCATCTCATTGCCGCCTCCCATTATTTCGGATGGAGGTCATCCTCACTGACATTTTTATTCTTCGTCTGCGCCGCAGCGTTTTTCTGTTGTTGTTGTTGTTGTTGTTGTTGTGATCGCAGCCAAGCGGGCTCTGAAAGGCCTCACTAGTCTTTGACGCCGCCTGAGGGAACAGATCGCACAACCACACCATGACGACGACGCAACACACAAGCGAGTCACTGTGGACTGAATGCAGGAGGAGGTGAAAGGCAGCTGAGGACGGACACACAACAAGCTATAAATATTAGCGTTTAGCTTTCCATAAAATAAAACTTTTGGCCCGATCCACATAGAATGGAGCGCAGAGCTAAGTTGCGGTCCTTTTTGCGGCGACTTTGCGGGTGTGATCTCCGCCACCTTTGCACCATCGTATCCACAAAGGTTTTTGTGCTCATGATCTGCAGCCGCAAAAATGCCCCGAAATGCGGCACCTTAAGGAGTCAGAAGCACAAATTGCGCTCTAGTAACCTGACCACGCCATAGATTGTCAGATATTTATATATCACCAGAAGTTTAATTTTCGACGGGATGCTTTATTTATACTGTTGTCATTTAAGTTTCTCCCGAACTCACACAAGAAAAGAGACAGTCGCACACGTCTCCCCCAAACATCCCCACAGCCCTGCACACAGTACACACACCTTTCCGGGGTCTCCGTCGGGCCTCTTAAATGGGAAGTATAACACGTCCGCCCCATACTAACCGCAACACAAACATTAATAAACAGTGGAACACATACAAAACTGAACACATGTTGGGAATGCTACCATATGAGTACAAATGTGCTTGATTGTACAGAACGAAGAACAAACTCGACCCTTTGAATCATTTTAATTCGTCTGATTTCAAAAAGGTAAACATTACAACCGCGGTCATGATCAGAAGGCAATCGAGGTGCGTCAGTATATTCATATATATTTTTCATTGTGTTATATATTTTAGCTACCGCCACTTGAGTGCGATTTGTAGCTGTTTACTGGCTGATCTGATGGAGTAAGTGCAGGTTTCAAGTGTCAGTGAACTTGTAATAAATGTTTAGCGTTCTTAATACATAAATGAATGAATAAGTAAATAAATAATACATTTATTTGTTTGATAACGTGTGTGTGCATGATATTGTTCTATAGATACACACCTCATAATCAGCTCATCAGTGAGGAGAGTCACTCTGACGCCAGAAACACTTTGACTGTCGAAACTCGAGTCTCGCCTGGTTTTGGCTGGCAGTGTTTACGTCTGTCAAATTACGTGCAAAACGTGAGCCCAAACTCTTTGTGGATCTGTCACTGTTTCAAATGAAGCGTATTTACATACGAGAGGGTGTCATTTTGCGAGAAATTACTAATTTAAATGTATTCGAATGAGTCTGGCGCACTCCTACCGCTACCTGCGCCTCTTTCGCATTCTCTGACGCTTTTCACGTTTCCATCCACTCACACACACATATTTTCTGGCGCAAAAGCCGGGAAATCACTTTGTGGATCTGGCCATTTGTGTCTCTGAGGAAAACAGAGGCAGTTAGCGACAAATATCAGCCGTGAGCTTTCCAAAACCTAGCGTTCGGTCACTGAGAAAATGGCAGTTAGCAGTGGACCATACTAGGGTTTTTTTTACTTGGTATCAATCCGATACCAAGTGAAGACAGGGCTGGTTATCGCTCATACTGATACTGGTACTTTATGGTTGAAAAGTCACAATTGTTGAATAATTTTGTAATTTTTTCCTTGAGTTAGTTGATTATAATCATTGTTAACACAACAGGACAAAGGCTTTTGTCAATTAACTTCAATACAAAACAATTTCACATTATAAAAAATTACAAAATCATTCCCATTTCACTACACTGACACACAGACACACAGTTGTTAAAAAAAAAGCAAAATAACAAAATCAAAAGTGTAACAAAATTTAAAATCTAATAACACGGCCACAAAAAACACCTTTTATTTTGTGCAGATATTTGTGAAAACAATAAAGTCAAGTTGAAGGTCCTAGAGTAAATTACTGGACGTCTAGAAGAGAAACTGCCAAAAAAAAAATATATATATATATATATCTGTCTCATCACACAAGTATCAATTCGATACCAATCCTCACCTTGGTATTGATATTGAGATCACTGGGATGACTATCGGTCAACCTCGAAGAAGCCTGCCAAACCGTCCAGTGCCTCAGGAGGGGGAAACAGTGCTCCACCAACAGTGTTTATGGTGCGGGTGGGGAGCTGATAAAAGTTGATTGATTGATTAATCTCCTTATTCCCACCGTCACATCTTCCGCTGAGGGAGCAGAGCCAGGGGACTTGGAGCAGGACTCGTCCATTACCCAAGGTGAAGTCACTGAGGTGGTCAGAAAGCTTCTCAATGGTAGTGGACGGTAGTGGTGGATGAGATCGGCCCTGAATACCTCAAGTCTCTGGATGTGCAGGGACTGTCATGGCTGACACGTCTCTATGATATTGCTTGGCGGTCGAGGACAGAGCCTTTGGATTGGCCGACCGTGGTGGTGGTTCCTCTTTTCAAGACATGGGACCAGAGGGTGGGCCCTAATTACTGGGGGATCACACTCCTCAGCCTCCCCGGTAAAGTCTACTCCTGGGTACTGGATGAAGGACGTGGCCGATAGTCGAAACTCGGACAACAATGCGGGTTCCATCTGGGTCACGGAACACTCGACCAGCTCCACATTCTCCACCGGGTACTTGAGGGTTCATGGGAGTTTGCCCAACTGGTCCACATGTGCTCAGTGGATTTAGAGGTGTTCAACAGTGCTCCCTGAGGCGTCTTGTCGGGCTGCTCCAGGAGTATGGGGTCCGGGGCCCTCTGTTAAGGGCCGTTCAGTCTCTGTATGATCGAAGCAGGAGTCTGGTTCGCATTGTCGGCATTAAGTCAGACTTGTTCCCAGTGCGTGTTGGACTCCTGCAGGGCTGCCCTTTGTCACCGGTTCTGTTCATTATTTTCATGGACAGAATTTCTAGGTCCATCCAGGGGCAGGAGGGGGTGAGGACCTCCAATGTATGTGCGCTGGGGCAGTTTGCAGCCGAGTGTGAAGCGGCTGGGATGAGAATCAGCACCTCCAAGTCCAAGATCATGGTTCTCGACTGGAAAAAGGTGGCTTGTCCAGCAGGTGGCGACGAGTTAGTGTGGGACCTGAGCACCGTGTTCAGCACCTGAGGAAGCGGGAGGAGCCACCAGGCCCTTGATAAATGGGTTAGAACAATACGGAAAACAGAAAACCTCTGTAGGAAACCCGGAAAAAAAATGAATGAATGAATTGTTTATTTTCTCGATCAAGTAATAACAACTTAAAAAACAGCTCTAAGTTGAAAAAAGGAAAAAAAAAATAATTTCAGTACTCAATCTGTTCCACAACTTTAAACCACAGATACACGAAAAGTTTTCTTTGTTGTGCAAACATTGCAAACCCTTAACCTTTTAAGCGTGACACAATATTTGTATTATGTCAGATGTCAGGGATCTGTATGGCAGTCTCCACAATACCCCACAGGCTCATCAAAATGTTTTATCCACTTTGGATAATTTTCCACATATCTCAAACAGACCCAGCCATCATCACTGTAATTTACAGGGTGACTGCGAACATCCCTGCTGCCTCCACCGGCACTGGCTGGGCGTTTCCTCCCACAGCTTTTACCACGTTGATCACTATAACTATAACTCACTGCGCCCTCCGTCACCATTAGCGGTGTTTTGATCACTCTCGGCAAAATTCGCTGTCTTTCTCTCTCTCTCTCTCTCCGCTCCCACTGTGTCGGTCTTTCTCTCTCTATTTATACTCCGAAATCTGAATATAAACACCTCCACAAATGCTGCTCAGATTGAAGCCACAGGTGTCTGCCATCTCCTGGTGTAAAGTGGAAACTACTTTTAGCACCATATTTGCTGCTATGGCCTGTTTAATTCAGCAATGACGCTTGTCGCAATTTTGCAACCATGGCGTCTAAAGGGTTAAGTTCAATGGCTCTTAAAGTATAACCCCCCTCTCTATTATGATACTTTTCCTGAATATTTTTTTGGTAAAAGATAATTCCTTGCTTTATATAATATTTCAGCTATTTTATATTCTACCAGATCAAAAAACTTAAAAAATTTTGATTTGAAAAATAAGTTGTTGGTATTGTGACGGCCTGTGGGGAGCCTTCTGTGCCCAGCCCATCTCCAGCTCCTGCGCAGCCAGCTCGTCGGCCTGATTAGGGACACCTGGAGGCCGATTGGGTGTGGCTGGAGGAACACAAGAGGCTGGTGCTCTTGCTGGGACTCGGTCGCTGCATGCGGGAGAAGCAGGACCTCTAAAGGAGAAGCTGGGGGTTGCTTCGGGACTCTTTTTCTTTGTGCCATGGGTTAAACTTGGGTTGTTTGCACTCGCACACATTCACACACACACACACACACCTTATCAATTACTAGACCTACACGCATCCATTTCATTGCATTACTGATTACGTTTTTGTTGGTTTATGCAGTTTTCATTCATTATTGTTACAGCTTCACCCACAGCCTGGTCTCCACCTTTTTGTCGGCCTCACAGGGCTTAAGGCATGACACTGAAGTGAACATTGTACACAATTCTCAATGCACTTTTCTGCAGCATTAAAAGTGACTGAAGTAAGTTCTGAAAGTGTTCCCCCATACCTCTGTACCATAGTCTGGATAGGGAAGAATTGATCAAGGACATATTTTGCTTTTGACCAGTTTTCTTTGTTTTTTCTTTAAAAGTCCCAACAATGACTCTTAACTGTTTTCATATCTATATCACAACAGTCAGTTGATGTTTTGTTTTGACATTTTTAAACAATTTATATAATGTATTTTTCTTCTATTGCTCTAAGAAACATAGTAAACTGGTTCCTTTCTATAACCTCTGTTAATATTTGTGGTCCTTTGGGGTTCGGGGATTTTTTTCCACCAGGTTCGGGTCCAACACTGATAAAGAATTTATTAAACTTATCAACCACCTCCTCCCAATTATTCATTTTCAAATCATTATCAATAACATATTCAGGATAATTAGTCTGTCTAGAGGCATTTCTTATTATACTATTTAAAATATTCCAAATCCCTTTAATATTATTTTTATTATCTTCTAATGAATCATGATATTCCTTTTTACATATTCTCACAATATTTGTTAACTTATTTTTGTATTTCCTATATTTATTTCCAGCTTCTTTTGTTTTATGTTTTAGGAACTCTATAAAGCGTATTTATCTTTTTACAGGCATTTCGAAGTCACTTTGTAATCCACTGATTGTATTTAAGATTTGTTTTTTTTTGTTCTATATTGTTTGACTGGACAATTCTTATGATAAAAGTATGTGACGAAGGCCCGTCACTGAGGACGGACACACACACACACACACACACACACACACACACACACACACACACACACACACACACACACACACACACACACACACACACACACACACACACACCTCTGTCTCTGTGGTGAGTGCACGCGTCACAGTTTCTGCACATTCAACAGTTTATACCACTCCCTACAGCCATTCTTAAAGAAAACGCACAGTCTCTGATTAAGCATATTTGGTTATTTATTGACATTCATACTTATTCTGTAGCTGTTTGCTGAGGGTCCAGTTAACTGCTGTCTCTCTCCTCCAGTCACTAGGTCTGAACAAAAGCTGCTCCGTATCAGCGCTGTTTATTGTAGGCAGGAAGTAGCCATCTGCACAGGTGCGCTAATAAGTGGAAGATACCATGTGCGGTCCAGTATAATTGTCCAGTTAACTGTGTGGTGGGTTAATGCTGGGGTTTATTTTTCAGGAGGATGAAGTAGCTTCCATCTGCATACTGTTTTGAATATGAGAGCTATGACATAGCGCCTCTGCTTTTCTTTAATACTCTTTAATTTGTCAGTTTGTTGATTACCTCTTTCTTGTGGGTGGGTCCAGGGGGAGGGGCTTGGCAGATAAAAGCCACTGGCCCACCGGAGTTTGGAGAGAGAGGCTGCAGACTGGAGCAGGAGAAAACCGTGTGCTGCCTAACTTTCTTTCCCTTTGTTTCTTTTTTTCAGTTTTGGATGTTTGAGTTTTCTTTCATGATTTTTGTGTAAATAAATCACCTCGACCTGCTTTGCGACTCCAGCCAACATTTTGTTCTTGGAAGCTGTAACCCACTTTGTGACAAAGTAAATAAAATTCATCATAAGCATTATCAACATATTTTTCTTTGTATTTTATTCCCCAGTCTTGTGCTATCAAATTGTTTCTTGAATTATCCCTAGACTCATCTGTCCTAACCCTTCTATATTGAGGTTTATTGTCTTGTCTATTATTCTTGTAATTATTATTATAGATTGTGAAAACTGGCAAATGATCACTGACATCACAGACCAACAGTCCACTCACTGTGTTATTATCCATTTGTAAAGATATTATCAATAAGTGAGGAACTATGGGAGGCAATGCGGCCAGGTCTGATCATTTTAAGGTGCAGACTTAGCCTGTACAATGTGTTACATAAATTCTTCTGTCATTTTGTGTTGGTTTTTGGTTTATTAGAGCAATATTAAAATCACCAAAAAATAAACATAACTTTTTGATTTGTTTTTGAGAAATGTTCCTCCATCCAATCCCCATAAAAATCTATCTGAGCCAGGTGGAGCCCCTAAAGGGACATGGAGAGAGAAAAAACAAAAAAACATTTCAGGTGCGCACCTGAAAGTTTCTGGTGCTCACCTAACACTTTCACGTGCGCTGTGAAGTGGCTGTGTCAGAGCCATGAACAGTGCAGGACCTGACGTCAGGTGGAAAGAGGTGAAAAGGCCAAGCAGACCAGTGTGCCCCCAATGCATGTTCAAAAAGTTAAAGCCATTTGTGCTTCAATTATGCATGATTATTGTAGGACAACAATTTGATAACAATAAGTCTAGGGGACACAAGAAGATATATTAGTCCATCCCAAATTCACAATTCACTAAATTAGGGAATTTCTCTCTCTCTCAAAAAAAGTATATGTCACCACTTACAGGGTTTAATATACCATTACAACCTTACCTGAATGATGCCAAAAAAGCAGAACTGAATTAGACTTCTGTCCAAATATGTGCCTCCAAACAAACCACGGTCCTTCAGGTCAGTAAAGAGAGAGATGTAGAATTCCATCGATTCCTTTCTGAGAAAGCCCCACCAACTCTCTATGCGCTGATTAGCTGTGCTTGCCCCTTCGATCTAGCTGTCGATGCCTGTGGTGTCCGGAAAGTTGCGACGGAGAAAACGTTGAAAGTCTCTGACTTTAACATTCTCTGTCCCCCGATCACCTCTTACAATCCTTGGACAGCCATTTGTTCTCTGCACTGCCTCCATGTAGTAGCCCCCAATGATTTTGGGGTCACTGCTGGCGGAGAATGCATTCATCCAGATCATTTTCCGGGAAAACCCGGCAATGCATCCATTGATACAGATACCAAATGGTTTAAGCTTATCATACGAGTCAAAGTGCCAAATGTAATTGGGCCCTTTAGCAAAGTAGCTGCGGCGATGGAGCCGTCTCCTCCTTCTAAGTTCAACACCCCTTGGGTCAAGTTCTTTCAGAATTAAGCGCACCTCTTCTTTCTTGACACGCAATCCTGCCTCTTTACATTTTGTGAACATCCACCTATAGCGGCAGAGCCGGCCAGATGTTTGAAGTTGTTCCTCAATGAAATCAAATACACGATCCAAAGCGGGATATCCATTACGCCGAAACAGACCACAGGACTTCAAAATTCTCTTCAGGTTTCTCTCGGACACAATATAACCATGGCGACTTGCAAGCAATGTCCTTATAATGAAGGTCCCAGGTCAAAATACACAAATACTAACTCCTGTACTGTCATTTTGTACAGAAGAAAACTTTTAGGTGCTCACCAGAAACATTTCAAGTGCTCACCTAAAAGTTTCTGGTGAGCACCTGAAAGTTTCTGGTGCGCACCTGAAATGATTTTATTTTATTTTTTTCTCTCCATGTCCCTTTAGGGGCTCCGTAATATACAACTCACAAGGTTATTTTTCTTTTTTCCAATAACATTTCTAATGTAACATATTCAAAAAAATGATCCACTGCAACTGACAATTTTTCATCAACTTTGAAATTAAATTTCCTGTCCACAAACAAAGTCACACCACCAGCATTTTTGTTTTTTCTGTTCGCATAGACCAGTTCATATCCATCAAGTTCAAAGTCAATATCTCTATCACTGTTCATCCAAGTTTCAGATATAGCAATAATACTGAAGAGCCACGTAAACTGGCTTAGGAAGTATTTTTATGTTAAAATGTGTTCTCGGTGTAATATTGGCAGTTGCTATTGACATCAAGAAAATAAATTTCTGGGTCAATGTCATTTTCTAAGTCATGTGTATGGTACTCAGTATATTGAAAAGGGTTTAGCTTCCTAGTCTTCCCGGTCAGTGATCCTTTGTGCTAAATTACTAAGTCTAGGATGTATTTGGGTTATGTATGCTGCCATTGAAGGTCCACGCGGCTACTCATATCTGGTTTACTGGTGACTTGCATGTTTCTTTGTTACTTTGGAGTACTGCTACGAGGGTGGATGATACATTTGTCGTGTCTTAGATAGGCTATGTCCTCTTCTTACTTATTGCGTCAGTGTAGTCTTCGCTTAGGTAGATTTTTGTTCCTTTCAGGTCCTTGGTATGTTGGAGAATGGTTGATCTATCCTTATTCCTTAAAAACTTCACAACTATGGGTCTGGGTCTGTCAGCTCCAGGTTTCCCTGTGCGGTGGGCCCTCTCCATTTCAATGTCCTTATTTATTTGAAACTTTTCTTCGAAAACCTTCTTTAAGGTTAATTCTTTTGTTAGTGTTTCCAATCTGGTGTTAGTGGAGTCCATTATGATTTTAAAGGTCACCTATTATACTAATTTTCGGGCCTTTGTATTTGATTTCTGGCCCCTCCAGAGCAGCAACATACGATTCCCCGCACTGAAAACTTTGTAGATCTGTGTGCCACGCAGCTCGCTTCCTCGTATTTCCTGCATCTGGCGAAAACGCTCTGTTTTACTTCACTCCACCTCCGGCCTCCTCCCTGTACGCCTCCCGCCCAGCCCACTCCGCTGTGGTTGGTCGCACTCTTCGTTGCTGCTGAGCCTCACTTCCTCAGTTTGCCGGTGCCGGAGTGAAGAGTAAACGGCAAACTTTACGAAACAGGCACAATTTAAACACTTACCGTCGTGAAGGCTTCACCCTTTAGCAGCTGTTTAGCGGCTAATCCAGCTTCGTACGGGCCCAGCGCGGGCTGAGTTACGGCCGCAAGGCGGACCGAAGGTCCCTGGACGTTTTTTGTGCCTTCCGTGTCCCCGGAAATATATTTTACTTTGTGTACTGACCGTGTTTTTGTTTTGTATTTTTGCCAGACATTTTAATAGGGCTTAGAATGATTTCGTTTCATACTGTTGACTTTTATCAAAACACTGTCCTAGCAGAGAAAATATGTACGCTGAAACGATCACTTCAGTCATAGAGTCATTTATTATTAGACAAGAATATCTGCACAACTTAAGTCCACA
This sequence comes from Nelusetta ayraudi, assembly GCF_046127955.1. Classification (NCBI taxonomy): domain Eukaryota; kingdom Metazoa; phylum Chordata; class Actinopteri; order Tetraodontiformes; family Monacanthidae; genus Nelusetta; species Nelusetta ayraudi. The sequence continues at coordinate 780,134 of NW_027466051.1, read as the reverse complement.
CAAAGCAGGAAGAGCTCTATACAACCGATGTTACCATGCTGGCAGCGTGAACATCGCTATAAGGAGCGAAACTTGCGAGTCAAAATCGCTGCCTCTTCAGTTTCACTGCCAGCGAACACAACACACATAACAAGCAGAGACCGGCCGAGTCGAGCCCGTCTCACTCCCGTTGCCGACCGGACCGGTGTTCTATCGCATCCGCATTAGGCTGAACAAACCTCCAAAATTTTCTCTCTTCGTTCCACTCCGACGGTTGTGGTCCTTGGTGCTTCGGTAGTCGCTCAGTATTTTTTATTTTATGTTTTTTAATTTCCCTGACACCGAAAAAACATTTTCTTGGAGCAGCGCATTGCGACATCACTTCTGGGGCAGAGCGGGGGAGGGCGGAACCAGTCCGAGAGGGTGTCGGAGCTTGGCCATGAAAGGAGCTCCGGAATGCAATCACGTCATTGCGTTCCCAGTGTTGAAAAAATCTCTGTGAACAGAGCGTTTAGAACCATGCCCAACAACTTGCAGGGCTCACGTCCAAACGCATGAACGTCATTATTTGACGAGTAGAGTTCAACATTGGAACAGTTTTTAAAGCTCAGAAAAGTGGAAAAGCATCATAGGTGACCTTTAACAAAACCTTTAAAATTTTCTTGCTGTTGATGGAGTTGTTAGCCGTTGCTGGGGCTGATGCAGACCACACCGCCACACGGGCCCGGTGTTGCTCACCTCCGCTGGGGCTGGTGACGTCCTCTCCGCTGCTGTTGGGGCAGGTGTCGCTAGCCTCTGCTGCTTGCTCAGTTGCTCTGCTGCTTGCTCCTAATATACAAAAAAAAAGATTTATTTTTTTTCACTGCGGAGCCAAAAGCGGATCAACGGAGTTGATCAGCCAGTCGACATCCAGACAAACTAAATTGGTGTCAAAGTGTGTGTGTGTGTGTGTGTGTGTGCCAGGCACCAAAGTGTGTGAGGGGGCCAGATGTTGGTGGTGGATATGGAGGGACGTCTGGGGACCTGCAGCCACTGGCACGCCAACACACACACACACACATACACACACACACACACACACACGTAAATGCGCGTGAGCACGCACACACACGCTGTGATGACACGCTGAAGTGAGACCACAGAAATCCAGTTAAATCCAGATCTGCCTTCAACCCTCGGTGACATTGAAACATTTGGACTGCAAAGGGACAGAAGTGCTGTTGCTTAGACCAATAGAAAGATTTTAACGAGTTGGTAACAGTGGGAATTTAGGGCTGCCCCTTCATTGACAGCCAGTCATTTAAAGTCATTTTTAGTCCTTTCACAACCGACTTTGGAGTCCCCTGCTGGTCAAATGAAAGAAAGCAGATTTAATTGGTAATTTGACGTTGGCCTTTCTTTTTTTAAATTCGAAAGGTCCACCCATGTTTTTATACAGCCAATGGTTCAACGCGAGAAAAAAAAACGACTTCACCCAAGAGATCAAAGATTTGCTTCCCATCTGGAAACATGTCCGGACCTCCAAACTTGGATTATTGTGTGTGACCAAACTCATTCCATCAAAGAGTTGCACATGATTTTTGATAATGACGACGACAAACAAAAAAACATGCAAAGATTGTATCCAGTGTGTGAAGACCCAACGTGAGGAATGAGGAATGAGGAAAGGGAAAAGTTGCGGGGCTGTCAGATTCAGATTCACTTTTATTTGTCACTTAGATGCACTGTTTAGGTGCATACATGTGAAGATGGCGCCAGTGTGTGTGCCTGTTCGTCTGCCGCTGTCAGTTTTGTTTGTGCTTGTACTGGTTTTGTCACTTGTCACTGGGAAAGTCAACTCTCAACTTACGTATGATCACCAAGCACTCCTGGATATTCTACTTGCTGGTGAAAGTTTGATCAAGTTTGATCCGGGACAGAAAACATTTCCTCCACCTCTTCTTGCGTAAATACCTGCTCACCTCTTCCGTGTGGCGGCCCCTCCTCCCAGGCGGAGACACCTCAGAGGTCGGGGTAAACACTGCGGCTGACTGGTGAAGCTGAAAGCCTCTCTGGTGTCTTCGTCAGCATCTACTTTGGCCGGATATGGATCGATTCGTCACTACTCCGTCTGTCGTCGCTCGACGGAGCCCATGAGCACCTGGCCGGTACCTGTCATCGGCGGGGATTTCCCCACCTACACCTGTCCCCTCCTGTCTACGCAGAGTGGAGATGTAACAGTATGAAAATTTCACATCGCGGTTATCATGACCAAAATTATCACGGTTATCATTATTATCACAGTATTGTTGAAATGTGCTCAAAATGTTTAAAATAAATAAATAAATAAATAAATGAAAGTACGAACACACTGAAATAATTTAACCAAGTTTTATTTTGAAAACACAAATAAAAGAACACGCAATTCCTCTAGGATTTTAAGTCAGGTAAAACAACTTTATGGACGACTGGTTGGGGTTAAGGATAAGGTTGGGTTCAGGTTGAACTGAGGGGAACGCATATTGTCTGGTGAACAGATTTTGACATAACATCCATGACATTTTGGACGTGTTTCGTTCCGGTTACGAGGCGCTGCACAGTACTGAGACGTAATGACATATTCTTAGCCAAGGACTCTGGTGACCCTCTCATTCTTGTACTCTTAGACCTCACTGCAGCATTCGACACAGTTGATCACAATATTTTGCTTTCCTGCCTGGAGCACTGGGTTGGCGTTAAAGGTTCAGCTCTGGATTTTTTCAGGTCATACCTGTCGGAGAGAAGTTTCTGTGTCAGCATGGGATGTGTCCTCCTCAGTGCCTCTCCACAGCGGAGTGCCTTAGGACTGTCAGGCCGGGACGTGAGGCAGGACTCAGACGCAGAGGTTTACAGGAATCAAGCAACTTTATTCCGCAAGCAATCGATCTCTAGTCAGAGCGATCAAATAAACAGGCTGTGAAAGTCCTAATCACTCAGGGCTATCAGGAAAACTAACAAAGAACAAAAAAAACACTCCTAAGGAGGACAAGGAACTAAAGTCCAAAATAATCCAACCTAAATCTATTCTAAGATGATAACAAAATCAAAATCACTCACAAGGAGGAAAAAGACTGACTAACAAACAAAAGAGTACTCTAATGGCTAAACTTGGCATTAACAAAAATCACTCGCAAGGAGGAAAAAGACTGACTAACAAACAAAAGTCTACTTTAATAACGAAACTTAGCATAAGCAAAAAAATCACTCGACCTCGAGGAACAATTGTCTGTGAAATATTTAGGCTGTGGCTGTGAGCGGGTTCAGGGCTAGATTCAGGCCAATTTTATTTATGTTGCCCTTGCTCGCCCTGGGTTCTATTTTTAAAAACATGGCATTTCCTTCCACTGTTATGCAGATGTCAGTCAAATCTACCTACCCTTACGGCACAATAATCCTGACTCCTTAAAACCTTTCTTGGCTGGTTTTAAACTTTTTAAAATTTAACAACAGCGAAACTGAAGTCGTGGTGGTTGGTCCCAGAAATACACATGAGTTTTTCCTGCTGATCTGGGGCCCCTTCAGCCTTTCGTGAAGCCTACCAAGTTACCAATCTAGGGGTGAAAATAGACTCCGACCTAAAGATGGAAAAACGGATTAACTATGTAGTGAGCGAGAGCTTTTTCCAGCTTAGGAAGTTGTCTAAGGTTAAACCGTCTTTATCGCGTTCTGTTTTTGAAACTGTCTCGCATGCTTTTATGACATCCTGCCTTGATTATTGTAATGCCTTGTATGTTGGTGTTAGTCAGGCCTCCATCTGTTGCTTAGAATTAGTACAGAACGCTGCTGCTCGTCTCCTAACCGGTACATGGAAGCAAGAGCACTATTGTGGTGAATGAGGGCTGGAATTAGCAGTGAACCGCTGGAGCACTTCAGCCACACAGCCAATCCGGTCAGAGAGCGAGACAGGTCACAGTTTACCAGCACGAAGGTCTTTACTCTTTAACTGAGAGAGAGGCCCCAGCACAGCTGCAAGGGCCCTTTTAATCGCTCGAGGACCTCTTAGCTGCCCACTAAGGTGCCCAATGAGAAACATAACCAAAAAAAACACAGTTTTCTGGAGCTTTAACCCTTGGGAATTCGCAACAAGCACATTACCCCTGTACTGGCCTCCCTCCATTGGCTTCCTGTACACTTTAGGATTGATTTTTAAATTGTATTGTATGCTTTTAAGTGCCTAAACGGCCTGGCACCCACATACCTCTCCGACCTGCTGGAACCCTATGTTCCTTCTAGGTCCTCGGATCAACTTCTCCTGGCTGTTCCTAAATCCAGGATGAAACTCAGGGGAGACTGAGCTTTCGCAGTTGCAGCTCCAAAGATATGGAACACGCTGCCTCTGCATGTTCGGCAAGCCCCCGTTCTGCAGGTGTTCAAATCACGCCTAAAGACGTACTTTTATTCTTTGGCTTTTCATACATACTGTAGCATGAGTGACTATCCTTTTTTTACACCGTGTGACTGCATGTATATTTTTACGTTATTTGTTTTGTTCTTGTTTGTTATGACATGTACAGCACTTAGGCTCAACTTTGTTGTCTTTTAAACGTGCTATATAAAGTGGTATGGTATGATAGAGCTGTTTGTAGGTCTAGGTCTTGCTATCCCTCAATAGATATACCTAAGGCACCAATGAGACACTGTGGCTTTCGAGTGAGAGATGGCATCCTTTGGGTTATCAAGTGGGCGGCCTCCTTCACTAGTGTTTCGCTGATGAGCCCACAACACTTCTGGAGGTTTCAGCAGTGAGTCCCAGTGTCCCAGGCTCACTCCCATCAGCCATCAGTCACTCAGAGGCCCAGGTCAAGTCCTTCCTCTTGATCCACAGCCACTGACTCCCCTTTTGAGCAGCCATGGAGAGGTCCTTAACTGCCTGCCTATGGGCCTTCCCTCACACTCCCATCTCCCTGAGTAGCCTAGATGTTGAGGTGGCTACGAATCCTCTGCAGCCTACTTCCACTGGGCGTACCTTCACATGCCAGCCTTGTTGTTGGGCATCTGCTGCGAGTTCGGAATACCTCAGCCTCTTTCGCTCGTAAGCCTCCTCCACTGCACCCTCCCAGGATACCGTGAGCTCTACGATGAAGACGAGCTTGAGTGAGGAAGACCACAGAACGAGATCTGGTCGCAGGTTGGTGGATGCGATCTCAGGTGGAAAGCAGAGTTTTTTGTCCAGGTCAACCAGCATCTTCCAGTCCTGTGCTCTGCCCAGCTGCCCAATGTTCGCTCTGCAGGTGGTGAGGCTGGCTTGGCCCTCCTGGACGAAAAAAGGGTCAAATCCTATGCACGGGAGCTCCAATACAAAAACATGAAAGAAATACTTGATAAAATCTTAAAACCTACCCATGAAAAAAAAACGCTCAAAGACACTAAGAATAAAAACATTAAATAAATAGTAAAAACAAAGTGCAAGGTGCAAAGAATTATTGCATGTTACATCATAATGTCATTTAGCAGTCTGAAGGCTTGTGGAAAAAAAAAACTGTTCCTCAGGCTGCTGGCTGAGAGGATCTTGAATCCCTTCAATTTTTTTGACTTTAGAGGGGAGAACAGCCTTTTGTTGGGGTGGGTGGAGTCTTCATTTATCCTCAGGGACTTGTTGAGGCAACGCTCGGTGTAGAGGTCCTTCAGACTGGACAACTCACACCCTGTGATGTTTCTGGCAGAGCGAACAACCCTCCTCATCGCCCTGCAGTCCTTGTCAATACAGCTACCATACCAGGCTGTGGAGCTGCTTGGCAGGAGGCTCTCTATTGTCCCTCTGCAAAATTTCCTGATGGTGTTTGGCCTCAGGCCAAACTGCTTCAGGTGCCTGAGACCATACAGGCGCTGTTGGGCCTTTTTAACCACTGCCGTGACATGGCAACCCCAAGTCAGGTCCTTCTTAATGTTCACCCCGAGGTACAGTATTTGAAGGTATCCACTCTCTCCACCGCTGTGCCATCAATGTAATTGGGTTGTAGCTCCTACTTCTTCTTCCTGTAGTCCGCAACCATGTCCTTTTTTTTTTTTTTTTACGTTCAGGGAGAGGTGGTTTCCCCTACACCACAGCTCCAAGGTGGCCACCTCCTACCTGTAAGCCGACTCGTTGAACCCAGAAATCAGACCCACCACAACCGTGTCGTCAGCGAACTTCACCATGTGGTTTGATGTCCGTGTCGCCTCCCAGTCGTGGGAGTAAAGGTGGTACAGGAGAGGGCTGAGGACACAGCCCTGTGGTGCTCCTAGGCTGAGACACAGTGTGGAGGAAGTTTGACCAGCGACTCTCACCGTCTGGGGCTGCGGTCCGTCAGGAAGTCTAGGATCCAGTCGCACAGTGAGGTGTTCAGGCCCAGGTCCCAGAGCTTGCCATCGAGTCTGGAGGGTATTATGGTGTTAAAGGTGGAGCTGTAATCCACAAACAGCACCCTCATATAGATGCCACTGCCCTCCAGGTGGGAAAGGGCCGTGAAGAGGACTTGGTGATGGCATCCTCTCTGCTCTTGTTGGTTAGTAGGTGAACTGCAGGGGGTCGAGGGTGGGGGGAAGCATTGGGCATATGAGACCTTGGATCAGGCTCTCAAAGCACTTGCTGACTATGGGAGTGAGGGCTATAGGGTGCCAGTCATTTAGGTAAGTCACCCTCTGTTGCTTGGGAATGGACATGATGGTGCTGCTTTTGAAGCAGGTGGGGACAGTTCTGAGAGAAAGAGACTTTATTGAAAATGTCAGTGAATACCTCCCTCAACTGGTAAGCACAGATTTTCAGGACACTTCATTATTAATCCATGGCTTCTGGTTTGGCATGATCTTTATATTCCTGACTGCAACAACAGCCTCTATACACTCCCTGATGTAGGTGGTTACATTTTTAGTATAGTCATCCAGATTCCCAGTTGACTTAAATGCCTCCCAGTCTGTGTGGCCAAAAGCATTGAAAGATCGCCTCTGATTGGTGAGACCAGCGTTGAACAGTTCTGTAGACCGGAGGCTCTCTCGTCAGTCTCTGCCTGTAGGCAGGAATCAGGAGGATTAAGCAGTGGTCAGATTCGCCAAAAGAAGGGCCAGGGGAGGGCTCTGTAACCATCCCGGAAGAGAGTGTTGCAGAGGTCGAGTGTGTTTTCCCCTTGCGTCTTGAATGGAATATGTTGGTGCAATTTGGGCATGAATTTGGTGTAGTCAGCATGATTAAAGTCCCCGTCTATGACCAGCGCAGTGTCTGGACACTGTGCCATCTCCTGTCTGCTGATCAATCCATGAAGTTCCTTGAGTGCGGCGTCCTTGTTTGCGTGCAGTGGAATGTAAACAGCGGGGAGATGAGACGTTTCCCTCATGACACCACGCCCAGTTCACCATGAGACACACGCCCCCACCCGTTTTCTTCTGCGAGAGCGCCATGTCCTGATCCGCGCAAATAGAGAAACCCATGGGCGCAATGGCATGGCTTGGTGTTTCAGCGGATAGCGAGGTCTCTGTAAAACATAATACATTGCATCTCCAGATGTCGGGCTGGAAGAACACTAGTGGCTGTAGCCCAGAGAGTTTGTTCTCCAGAGACTGTACGTTAGACAGCAACAAGCTAGGAAGTTGGGCTCTGTGAGCACACCGCCTCAGGGTCCTGGCTCGCCTGCCTCTCTTCACTCTTCAGTTCGGGGAATAGGAAGAGGGGATCCGGACACAAGCCTTGAGTCTGACATACAGTCAAGCGTTTGTTTGCTGTCGGCAACCCGTTTTGCACCGGATGGGCCGCCAGTTGTGTTGCCCTCAGAAAGCGTCACTATCCAGATAATCCGGATACCAGATCCTTTATTTAAAGCTAAGTTAAACTAAAACAACTGTCTGCTACCTATACCTAAAACTGTCTGCTACCTATACCTAAAAGCATAGACCCCAAAGCAGTCTTACTTGCGGAGCTCCCAGCACGTTGCCCTCCCTATAGAGCCGTGTCACTACCTGCAGCCCACTACCTGTCCATGGTTCTGAAGCCCAGAGGCTGCTGGGGTCAACCAGCTCACCAGCCTCACCACCAGCACTTCGCTCTGCCACCAATCTAGACATTTGTTGCTCTGCAACACCTTACCCCTGACCTCTGACCTCTGGGTCTGTTTGCACAGCCTCTCTTTGCCCCAACGTTGCGACAGAAGATCCGACAATCCACGATGATGACAAACTTTGACTATCAGCGTCGAGGATGTCGCTTGTCTTTGTCAGCGTCCCGATACACTATGGATGACAGACAGTTAAATCACTCCATCGGCGTCCCTGTGGGTTCACAGGCATCACAAGTCGGAAAGGGAAACACAATCCTTGCTAAAAAAAAAACAAAAAACTGAAGGGAGAATAAATCTTGATTTTCTCAGCAATGTTTGGAACAGTTGGTGATCATTTTGACAAGATCATTTTCCCTTTTTTTTGGTGAATACTTTCAGCTGTTTCCTCCGGGTGTGTGTGTGTGTGTGTACGCGCGCGAGTGTGTGTGTTTGTGTGTGCGTGTGTGTGCGTGTTGAGAGGGCACAATGCATTAATTCACAGATGATCTTTCAGTCATGTGACCTTCCTGACACAGCAGCCAATCCTGGCAAAGAGAGGGAGGTTCCTCCTCCACCTTCCCCACCTCTTACTCCTCCTCTTCCACCGCCCACTTCTACTCCAGGCTGTGCCTCTCTGACAGGGGGTCAAACCCGGGACCCAGGGAGTCTGGGAGGAAGTCAACCTACCGACCAACCAACTGACCAACAGTCCAGCTTATTTTGGCTTTTTTTCTAGTGGGGCGGGGGGGAAACAACAACTCCGGGGGAAAAAAAAACAAAAAACTCCAGGGGGCATAAACACTTAATGAACATGAAATGACTCAGTCCCAGAGTGAACCCGCTTTGATGCAAACTGTTTCGGTCGTCGGCTTTTTAAAAAAAGCTCTAGCCTGGAAGCCATCTCCTCGGTGCCGGGCCTCCGCTTGCCGCCTGCTAATGGCTCTTTTATCCAGGCCGACACTCTGCGACTCCACCAGTCTCCACCACAAAAGGGGGGTGGGGTTCTCCTTCTGCAGATCGACGACCAGATTAGTTTTTTTGGAGCCTTCAAGTCATCCAACACCACCACTGCCACTGCCGCTGCTGCTCCTGCTGCTGCTGCCGCCGCTGCTTGCTGCTGCCGCATTAGACTTTCAAATGGTAGGAAACACCGGCGGCACCTTTCTGATGCTAAATTGCACTTCCATGTCTCAGCTTAGAGTATTTTTTTATTTTTTTAAATTCCAGCTCCACGACGCTGCTGCCTGTGCCGCATTTGCATATGACAAGCGAGCGACGCCTCTCTCTCTCCCGAAAACACGGCAGACAATAAAACGGGGAGCATACATTTGCTTATTTTAGCACCATGTAAATTTCTATTTTAGACCGAGATGAACTTCCTAAGGGGATTTTCGCTGCTGCCAGGAGACTTTTGTTGACTTTTAGGTATATGGAAGCGCCGAAATCGAAAAGAGACGCTTTTTATTTTTTTTAACCCTTGTGCAGCAAAAGAGATGAAAAGTATCATATCTTGCTTCATATTCTTTAGCTAGTATGTAGTCGGTTTGGATTTAAAACACATGGCACGAGACGCCTCTTCAGGTGATACAGGTTAAAAAAAAAAAAAAAGAAAGAAAAGGTGAGTGAATCGAAAATTGGAATTTTCTGCAACTTGTGAAGGGCATGTTTAGGAGAACTGAAAAATTTAGGTCACATTTTTCTCAGTACGGAATTTCTTTATTTTGGTGGCATGATCCAGCAGCTGCCACTCGAGGCGCTATTTCAAATATTAAAGTATCATCTTCAAGTATCTCTTGTCAGTCACAATTCTGTAAAGACAAAAATTGGAAACTACTGGTTAGCAATCAAGACAGCGAGGGCAGCAGAAAACATCTTCTAATGAGTTAGTTTGAAAAAAAAAAACAAGTTAGTCAACAGTTTGAAAATATTACTTTCACTTTTGCCAAACCTGCAGGGAAAAGCGTAATTTTTTAGTTTTTCTCCCTTCACACCGACGCAAACCACAAACTTCAGACGCAGCAGCTTTGGACTCGGGAATTCAAGGGCAATAACGGAGGAGGCACAAAAAATAGGCAAAAGTTTAATTGAAATGAAAAAAAAAAATCTGCCACTATTGCGGGACAACAAGATAAAGAGGATATCATAGCTCCGGTGGTGAGAACAGACAATGTTTAAACTCATTTCCGACGCTCTGCTTCAGGCCATGTTATGTAAAATTAATCAGAGAGAATAGCCGAGACCCGGCTTCATATTTATGCTGATTATTTTTTCTTGCTGCCTCCTGCGCGTGGGTTATTTTTATTTATTTATTTATTTATTTTAGTTAGTTGGTTTTTGGCATGCAAGTGGGGGCGAAGGGGAAAATTCTAAAAGAGGTTGAGTGGAGTTTTTCTCAGATGCCCCGCAGGTACGACGGCCTCTTTCATGTCAAGTGCGTGATAACCGTTAACGCTGCTCCGCCTTCCTTCACACCGACTCGGCGGCCCAGATTAGGAGAGTATAAGAAGAAGAAGAAGGGGGAAGAGGAGGAGGAGGAGGAGGAGGAGGCTGGGGTGGGGGTAGGAGGAGTGGGCGGGGGGGTCAGCTTTAATCCACCGGCAAATTCGTGAAAGAACACTTTCATTTGGGATTGATGCTGCTTGCATTGAGTGTTTCTGCGAGAGGGAGAAGGTGCTGTCAGCACTAATTAGTTATGCAGGTGGCCTGTAATGAGAATACAAGTGTGTGTGTGTGTGTGTGTGTGTGTGTGTGTGTGTGTGTGTGTGTGTGTTTGCCAGCAGTTGCAACTTTCTGAATTGGCCTCATCATCAAGGGGACGCTCTCACTCTCTGCCAATAGAAGTGAAAAAAATATTCTTTACATTAGTTTATGCAAAGTAAGTGTGTGTGTGTGTGTGTGCTGGGGGAAGGAGGGTGGGGCACTTCAAAGGGAAGTGGTGGTGCCAAAGAAACTGTGAGTCTATTTATGAAACTGAGTGGCTGCAGCGTTCAACACAGCAGCAGCAGCAGCAGCAGCAGCAGCAGTAGCAGCAGCTGTCTTTCCCAGGAACAACATGCACCGTCGACCTGTCAGTGGTGTCAGCTTTCTAATTACAGATAGACGGGTCGACGCTGTGAGGAGGAATGAAGTGGTATGGAGGAGTGACAGTGAAGGCAGTGTGGCAGGAATTTAAAAAGGAGACAGAGGAGGAGAGGAAAACAACAACAACAACAACAGAAATGACAAGAACGACATGAGGGGGCTGGGCGGCAGCGGGAGGGAAATCAAATTTGCGCACTGCAAGGCGAGTTTTGTCAAGTTGTGTAAAAAAAAAAAAAAAGGCAGCTGAGAATGGAGGGGAGGAGTGGGGGTTGGGGGGCAACCAGTCTGCCTGATTAATAAAATATAAATATTATTAAACTGAGTCTTTCCCAGAATAAAGAGGATAGTTAACGTGGCAACAGCCCCATTAGAGATTAGTTATTAATTAACAGGTTGTGAGTGTGTGTGTGTGTGTGTGTGAGTGTGTGTGTGTGTGTGTGTGTGTGTGTGTGTGTGTGTGTGTTATTTATGGCTTCGCAGAAAAACTCGTCGTCATGCCGGCTTTAGTTTCCATCGGCCAATTAACAGCCGCTTGACTGGCAGCGATTCCCACACACTGCTGCTGCTGCATGCTAATTAATGTGTACTATTACTATTATTATCATTATCATTACTTTCTACAGGTGTAATTAAGGTGGAAGTCGTGTTCGTGGATGAGTAACTGCGTCTTCTGCTGCGGTGTAACATACATTCACATTTTGCCTGAGCATGAACGGCGACAGCAGCAGAGGAAGCAGAAGTGCCGAGGATCTGCATTCTATTGTTTGGCCAGCAGGGATCGCCAGAGCTGGTTGCAAAAAGGCTATAAAATGACTGGCTGTCAATAAGGGGGAGGAGCCCTGAATCACACTGTTACAAACTAGTTACAATGTTTTTGTTGGTTTAAAATTTCAGGAAATATAAATGATAATGATAATGCCATAAAGTTTTGGTGGCCAGCTGTAGTCATCTTACTGGCAGTAGGGCCGGCGTTGAGGGCCTTCCGGTTTCACAGGAGGCCAAGGAGGAAAAAAAACAGATTTTATGATTTGTCCACTAGGGAGTGCCAAAAGTTGGTTGCCAAAAATGATTGGCTGTCTTTAAGGAGGAGGAGCCCAGAATCCACACTGTTACTAACTGGTTACAATATTCTGTTGGTTCTGATTTGGTCTCAATTTTTCCAAAATTGAGACCAAAGTTTTGTTGTGGGTGTGGCTCCTCATATCCTTCTGGCCCCGCCCACCACACATCCAAATATGGAATCTTCAAGGCTTCAGAACAATGAAAAAAAAAACACACAGCGTGTAAATGGTGCAAATAGCCCTTTAATTCTGAAAAAAAAACCTGAAAAAACCAGAGCTGACGTCTCTTAATGTGACAGAATGCAGCTCACGCCGCCTCGTCCCCCGGGAAAATCTGATTGTGCCGCCTGACAAATGGCGACCGTGTGACTCCAACTCCGCTATATATATTTTTTTTTTTCCAGTTTTCATCTTCCTGCTGATTGAACTTGATGGAATCGGAAGCAGATTGAACACGTCGTTCCTCTGCCGGCTCAGATGATTCCTGCGCATTTCTTTTTTTTAAAACAACTTTGAATTCAGGCTGACAGCTTATTCACCGCCTCTTAATCATCTCCCCATCTCGCCGTCGCCGTCGTGGTCGTCGTCATCATCCGATAAGCTCCTGTGTTGCCACTTCTTTCGGCTCTTTTGTCCTCCGAGCTGAATGGGGAGCTCAGTGATGAATGGAGCAGAGGGAGACTCATTTGATTTATCACCTCTGCAGCTAAATGAAACGTATCGTGCATTCGGGTCAGTGGCGGCCGAGCGGAAACACAAATTGCGAGTTTTGTTCTTCCCGCTTAGCGACACGTCGTCGTGGTCGTTGCCGTTGAACGGAAGAGACCTTCGAACGTGTCGGTTCGTCCCAGAGACGACAAGAGCAGCAGCAGCAGCAGCCTTGAGGAGGCTTGAACAAAAAACACTGCTGATGATTAATGGATGTAATTCAATCCGTGTAAATATATGGCGAACGCAATGAATATATACGAAAACTTGCTGCTTTCAGGTGCAGTTCAAGTTCAAGGAAATGTCCTTTTATGTAATTTAACCCAATTTTAATGAAAACACAGTGCAGTGACTCAGGAATAATAGATATAAAGGGAAATTCTCTTCTCTGCTCCAGCAGTAGTAGTAGGTATAGTCATAGTAGTAGTAATATTTGTTATTGTAAATACATGTTACTAATTTCAGAGCTTTGACGTACTGAAGCAAAATCAGCTCCAAAAGCAGATGGAATTTAGATGGTCGTGGAAAAAAAACGGCTTGTAGCGGAGCATGTCTCTCCAAACCTATATCAAACGATTGAGTGTTGGGCGCCAGACAGAATTCACTCTGTCAGAGAAATAACTTTAAATCTTTAGATAGACATTCTTTTTATGATGGAAAGTGTGGAGAGAACACCCGACTTATGACTATTATACCCCCGACAAAAATAATAAGGGAACCAAAAAATAAGTTTGCAAGGTAAGGGTGATTTAAGGTACAACAAAATTCATTACAACGTAAATGGCGAGATTAATAGTCATTTTCTCAAAAATATGCATCAACAAACAAACATTTATACAAACCCAAATTTCCTGAAAAAAAACACAAACATCATTGTGGGAGTGAAGCGCTTCCAGGCTTGGAATGGATAAGTCACAGAGGGAGTAGACAGAAAACTGTAAACTTTATCAGAGACATTAATTATCATTTTGACATCAGATATAAAATCGAGGCCGAGAACCATCCCATAAGCTAAAGCTTCTTTCCCTAATACCGCAACAGGAAGAGTGGACACATGGCCTTGGAGGTCAACACAGAGGTTATTTCCCCACCCAAGTGGGATGGTTGCTTCCCCATTGGCGAAATACAAGGGACTCTCTGTCCATGGCTCTAGGTTATTCTTCTATCCTTTTATCTCCACCCACAGGTACTCATGCATCAGAGTATAACTAGCTCCTGTATCAACAATTGCCTTCCCACGCCAGGTACCAATGGTGACAGGCACAACAAGTTGTTGGGGACTTCCGAGGGACTCCAAAGGATCAGAAGTCTTTTTTACGGGTGCTTTATCTTTTATCTTTATTTTTATGGTTTGGCTTTATCATAGGGTTGAGCACTGGCATGGAGAGAGACATTTCGGGCTCCCATTTTCTGGTTGTATTTCAGTTGTTGTATATGATCTTTTTCAAACTGATGACCAAGACGCACCAACTCTTCCACAGTATCAACTCGACCTCGGACCTGACTTGCCAGAAGGGGTTTGATGTTTTTTAGGATCATCTACACAATCTTAGCCTCTGTGAGAGAGGGATTCCACCGCTTACAGAGAGCTCTATAGGAAAAAGCAAAATCTCAAATAGGTTCATTTTCTTTTTGTCTGCAGCTTCTAACACGTTCAGCGAGCTCATCTTCATAATCTTCTGAAAGGAAAGCAGACAGGAAGAAAGTCTTAAATTGATCCCAAGTCTTGACCTCTGTTCTCGCAATTTCCCACCAATCCCGAGCAGTACCGTAAAGGACGGTTCGGAAAGTTGCTAGAATGTCAACATCGGATAAAGGATGTATGGCTATAAAGTCATGGCATTTAGACCAGACCTGGGCAAAGTACGGCCCGTGGGCCACATTCGGCCCGCTGCATGTCTCTGTCCGGCCCGCGTGAGGCTGATCACCCCCCCCGCCGCCGCCGCCGTCATCGAAAGCTTGTCAGCATGTTAGCACGATAGCGATAGCGCGTCTCCCCAGTCCCCATCAACGAAAGCGCGATTTCACCCCCGGGTCCATCGACAAAACTTCCGTGGCCCACCGACACGATTCAGGTCTGTCATGTGGCCCTTTGCAAAAAATAATTGCCCACCCCTGATTTAGACAGATAATTAAGGGGGTCTGGATCGTCTGCAGGTCCTCCATAAGTAGGAAAGGTCAACTTAATGTGATCACTTTTTATCAATGTGGATTTTGTAACTGCAGCACCAGGACTAACTGACCGCGAAGAGGAAACAGCAGATTTGGCTTCTTCTCTGAAAGTTACTAGCCGGCTTTCCAGATTGGAATTCTTTTTTTCAAGAAGTTCAATCTGTGCTTCACGTTCACTCTCCACTGTGGCCATGTGGATGGTCAGTTTATTTAGCTCTCTATTCATGGCCATAACCGTCTCTGAAAGCTTGCTAATGCTTTCTTCAGTTGCAGTGTGATAGCCTTTAAGGTCCTGTTAGGTCTCCATTTGAAACTGCTCCACCATGAAGCGAACTTCGGACAACAGTGAAATTGCAGAGTTTTTCACTTCCTCTTCAATCATGTGTTTCATTCCTTTCACCAGTTTATCCATTTCACTCTCAGTACTTTCGTGATGTGTTTTAATCAATGTAAAAAGTTCCAGATGATTTGCTCTCATTTGATCCCCAAGACTCTTAAATTGTTCCTGTGAAATATTTTCATTTTTCAGGGATGTTGTGAGCTCTTTAATAGCTGCGTTCTGTTCTTTAATCTCGGTGTGTATCATCATCACAGATAATTTAGCAGCCTTATGGCAGAAGGGATAAAGGAAATTGCATAGCAGTGTTGCCCCATCGAGGGTTTCTCATGATTCGATTTGATTACGATTATGGTAGCCTCAATTCTTCGATTATACCGATTATAATGTTTGTCGATTCGACTCGATTATTGCTGCCATAATTTTTTGATTATGACGATTTTTAATGCTTTCTTCCATCGAAGATTGCTTTTGTCTTCGTCTGATGCTACATTTGTAAATAAATGGCCTATCAATTAACTCAGTGTTGCTTTGAACCTTCACTCATAAAACAAATAACATATGCGCAACTTACACTGTAAATACCAAGGTTTGTTGAACACAAATGACTACTACTACTGCAACACTAGTCATATTGATGTTATCTTAAGTGTCAAAGTCACAAAGTATTTAATGCTATGCCTAATAAATAAGCAAATGACCACGTAGCTTATATTTCACGTTGTATGTTCACAAAGATCCACAATTCACATTACACAACTTACACTATTAGTTGCAGAACAACGACAGACATAATGACAAGACGACAGAGACATAACGCTACACAACAAATTAGCCAACAATTATATATATTTACCTTTTCTTTGACCTCACTGTATATTTTTGGGATCTCCTTTGATGCAAAATATGTGCGACGTGTGGTTGTGGATCTAGCTAGGAGTATCTTTCGAAATGCCCTGTTTTTCTCTACCGAATACGGCTGCAAATCCGTGCCAATGAAAAGGCCTATTGCACGAGTGATTCGACGGGCTTTTTCAGAATTCTTAGGAAGCTTTGTGACCGTCTCAGGGATGGTCCTCTGTTGTGCTGGGACAGGTGGCGGTGCATTCTCCGTCGCAGGGTGGAATCTTTGGAGGTGCTGTCGCATGTTCATGGTGTTGCCCAGGTACTTGATTTTAACCTTGCGACGTTTGCAAATTGCATAGGTCCTGTCAAGGTTTTTTTTTTTGCGTTTTCGTAAAACCCGATTGACTTCCATACCTGTGAAACAAATCCAGGCGGTGAAGCTATAGCGCTCTTTAGCCGGTAAACTAAGCTGAGTCATGGTTGCCATCGTTTTTTGAAAAATGCAGTTGTTTCTTGTTGTCCCACTCGCGAAACTGTCTGGCCGGCGTGCAACCTCAAGATGGACTCCAGTAATTTTGGAGCAAACTCTAGTGATGTCATTCAGACATTTATTTTCCTTCACGGACAGACCTCCAAACCAGCAGATAAAAGAAAAAGTTAAAAGAAACTCAATGAAAGATTGATAAAAATGTAGGTAAAATATGTCTGCTGATATCAAAGGAGTTTAGTTTCCTCAGCAGGTGGATTCTTTCATTTGCTCGCTTGATGATGCTGTCTGTGTTCTCACTGAATTTTAATTGTGAGTCTATCACAGTGCCCAAGTACTCGTAGGTTTGCACTATTTGTATAACCTCGCCATGAATGGTGCTTGGTTTGGGGTCAACATTAGATTTCCTAAAATCTATAATAATCTCTTTAGTTTTAGATACTTGTAAATCATGAAAACTGTCATTGCACCACCTGACAAATCCGGGGAGGGCACAACCATGATTGGTGGCCCTGAAGAAGAGTGTGTCGTCAGAATGAGACTGTGTCGAAGAAGCTGTTGTCTTGTGAGGATCTGCAGCTGTGAGTGTACAGGATAAAAAGCAGGGGAGAAAGAACACAGCCCTGAGGGGAGCCTGTGTTAGAGACCCTAAGAGAGGACATGTGTCCATTCACAAACACCTGTTGCAATCTGTTTGTTAAAAAGTTTGAAATCGTCAATAAAATATGATCAGGTGGCATAAAACGAGAGGCTAGCCTTTCAATTCAAATATGGGGCTGCATCTTCTTAAAAGCAGAGCTGAAATCACCAAATAAAAGTCTGGCATGGGACTTAGGCGGTTCAAGATGCTCGTTCTGTTATTCTGTCTACGATGAACAGCTTTGCATTCTCCACGCCTTTACCTGCCTGGTAGGGCTCCACTACATAAAATAATTTTGTCCTTCAGATTTTTTTCAAAGCTTTTCATAACTAATGAGGTGAGAGGTATTGGCCTGTATTTGTTTAATTCGTTGTTTTTATTTTGTTTTGTTTTGTTTTTTGTTATAGGTATTATGGGTGATCCCCCCCCATACAGTGGGTATCTAGCCACTGTTTGCACACATCTGGAATACGGTTGTGAAGATATTACCAAGTTGGTCAGCACAATTGCGCAATGTGCATATGGCGTCTAGACCAGCAGCTTTTTCCTATTTTTGAACAGCGTTATGACCGGTTCCTGAGATATCTCCAGGTCATTGAGAGGTGTTAGCGACTCTCTTAACTTGGGGACATCGTCTGACAGGAGCCTATCAAATCTAGAAAAAAACAAATCAAAAGCGTCAGGCAAGTCAGCATCATCCACACCTGTTATTATCCCCACTACTGAACTGACTCTCAATTTTCTTTCTGCCTTCCTTAAGTATCCATCACTTGTGGTTTTGTGGCAAGAACGTAAATAAATGAAAGCCAAGAAGAAGAAGATGAACTGCAGAACAGCTGTGACAGATGGGACAAAGGGAGGTGAAGGAGGAGAAGAAGATGAATAGGAAGAAGAAGATGAAGAAGAGGTGGTGGAGGAGGTGAGGACGGCATCACACAGCTGAGTCTGTCAGGGCCCGCAGGAATTGAACGTGTGTGTGTGCATGTGTGCGTGTGTCGGGGGCGGTGCAAAGCCATTGTTCCAGCTGGGAGAGGGCAATCATCTGATATCATCAAACTGTAATGAATCTATATTGTCAGGAGAGCAGCGGTGACGGCCGAGTGTGTGGGAGCGACGGGAAGAAGGAGCCGCCGAGAGGAGGGGGTGTTGGGGGAGTCGAGAGAGGAAAGAAAAGGAAAAAAACGGGGAATCACCACCGTGACAAATAAAAAAATAACGTCAAAGGTGAGGAAATGAAAAAGTGTGCGTGTATGTGGGAAGTTGGGGGAGTTGGTGGGGGTTTGGTCTGTCGAAACTGTAGCAGGAAGTGTCCGAACTCAGGTGATGGAGACGTTCAACACTGCATTCAATTTGCTCGCCACAATGTTTATCTAATACACACACACATCAACACACATATATGTATACATATATATGTATATATATTAAGGGTGTCAAAGTTAACGCGTTATTAACGCGTTAACTCAACGCCGCTTTATCGCCGACAATTTTTTTATCGTGCAATTAACGCACACGGCGCTTTTTGAACCTTTGGCCACTCCGTAGATTGTGGAAACGGGAAATGAATTGACTCACAGCACACAGTCACACGCTTGCAGCCGGCTTGTAAACACAACAAAAAAAGAAAAAGAGACTGAGCGTAGATGAGCACTAGGAAGGACGAACATGGATAAGGCGTCAATTGTAAATGGAAACGAGCGCTTCCATTCGGCGCCCATGTTAATCAATGTAGTAGTTCACACCAGACGCGAACAGGCGCGCGGCTCCCCTCACGGATCGCGCCGTGCATTTAACGTCAGTTCACTGGACGTGGAAGCGAAACGCCGCAGAGCGCTTCCATTCGGCGCCCACGTTAATCAATGTGGTGGTTCACAGTAGACGCGAACAAACACGTGGCTCGCGCCATGCAGTTGTCGTTTCGTCGTCTGCTCTATTTTGTGCGCGAGCCGCGAGCGATCCTCGTCAATAGTACAGGAAGTCGCTCAAAAAAAATGAGAAAATCCGGTGAATTTTCAAAATAAACAAATTTCAAAATAAAAACCGAATGACAAATTCGATCATATTTGTATGTTATATTTGTCAGTTCATTGTATCAGAGTGCGAGAGAGATTAAACAAATACACACACACAGAGGAAGACTTGATCAAAATATGTCTGTTTGATCGTAGAGATGCCGGTCAGTGATCATTATGAAAGAGGTCTTGAGATGGACACCTGAGTGCATGTTTCTATTTACACACACACACACACACACACACACCTACGCCCGTTTGCGTCTGGTGTGTACGTTGATTAACATGGGCACCAAACTGAAGCGCTCGGCGCTTCGCGGCGCTTCCGCGTCCAGTGTGAACCGGGCGTAAGGGTCATCCTTTTGTGTTAATGGCTGCTGAAAAAAGGGAATGAATAGTTCAAGTTCGAGTTGAAAAGTAAAATATACAAATTTTGGTAGTACTAGTAATCATTACTATGCAATGTTACAGTTATGCCCATCTGTTATCTTTGTTGGGCTTGAGTTTATAATGATTTTTTTTACCCTATACTTTTGTTTTGTTAGTACTACTTGTCATTGCTCCAGCACAAATAAACACGCTGCATTTGCAGAAAGCAAGTATTTGCCTGCTCCCATGTTGATATGATTATTCAAAAAAATGGAAAAATATATTATACAGTAGATTTCGAGCAGATAAAGAAATATGCGATTAATTTGCGATTAATCGTGAGTTAACTATGGAAAACCATGCGATTAATCGGATTAATTTTTTTAATCGACTGACAGCTCTAATATATATATATATATACATATGTATATATATATATATATATACATATATATATATATATATATATATATATATATATATATATATATATATATATATATATATATATATATATATATACATATATATATATATGTATATGTAGTGCCACATCTGGACCTAATGTTTAACCCTGGACCTCCCTTAACCCTCAATCTCAACCCTCAATCTCAAAAGTGCGCGCTCCCGCGAGGTGCAAGTGATGTCCCGATTCTCAGAACGTCAAGTTGAGGGACAAGTTTAAGGGCTGTATCGCCCTCAATATTGAGATTCTCCGGCACCACCCTTGGGAGTAAGGGCTACCCAGAAGGCACTGCGTATTTTCGCCAAGACATCTTCGAAAAAGATGGTGATGTAAAAGCGAGCTACAAATGGAAGTATTTTCTTAGTTAATAAAGATATAAATATTACCAAACCATTTTATTGTCTCAGTTTAAGACTTTTTTATGGATTATTGACATCGTTGTTGCGCAAAATTTTTTTTTTTACTTTACGAGGTTTGTCAACCGGACCGGCGGTCCCGGCTTCACGTTACTTGTGTACCTCGTTGTGTAGCGAAGGAGGACTTCTTCCTTTTTTGCCGTCTTTCACTTTTTCTCCTTCTTCTTCGTCGTTGTCGTCTTCTTGACAGACTGGGCGTAGCTTTGGCGTAAGGCCGCCCCCCACAGTCTGAAGACGTAACTGCACTTAAGGGGTGTCCCATTTCTAAGCCCTTACACTTATTTTTGAGGGCCAAGATCGAGGGCCAAAGATTGAGGGTTAAGGGCGAGGGTTGAGATTGAGGAGTTAAGGGAGGAATTGGAATTAATTAACTTAATTTCTGGCAAAAGGCCAATTTAAGACAGAAGCAGAAACAACTCAGCCTCGTCCAGTGACCATTATTTTTCATTTTAACTTTTGCCCAATCTCAACTGGCATCCTCAGCCCCGAGATTGTGATTTTTGTGATTTTTCTTTTTGGACCAGCCAAGCAGATTTTCCTTCCTCGTAACCGTGTAATTCATTTGATCACCAACATTACAACTGGTTACGAAGGAAGACTGATGCCAAAACGCCAGTGAAGCCACCTGCAGGACAGAGCAGAACGGGCAGTTTCACCTCAACGGTCGGTGTTGCTAATCCAAGCTTCCTGCGCGGTACCGGACCCGAACAGTACAGTACAAACTCCCAGGACCACCTTGGAAGAAGCTCATCCAACGTAAGCCCTCATCACTTGCTCACTGTCAAGAGTCTGGTTGTCGCATCAGTGTAACCAATAACTGCTCAATTATTTTTGCTAGACTTAGTCACAACAAGTCTAGTAGACAAATGAAACTCTTTTATATTTCTTCTTTTATTTTGTTACTTTTAGCTTAAGTTTAGGTTTTCTTTACTTACTCTCTCTCTCTCTCACACACACACACACACGCACGCACGCACACACGCACACACAACACTCACACAGTTTGTTGCTGATTGTGTCTTTATGATCACATTCATGTCATGCTGTTCTGTGCGAACCATCTATTGTTACACAAATAAATGCACATTAAGCCTGATGTCATTGTTTGACTGACTTATTAAAGTGTGGTTCAAATCCCAGCGTATCGTCAAGAACTCCCCATTAAGGAGACGGTATTGAGACTGATTCTGGCGTTTCCTGCTGACGTCAACAACCAAAAAGCAGGTGGTGCCCCGATCGAATCATATTAAATATTATAAACATTAAAATTATTAATTTCTTTGTGATGTCTGTTTCCACTCCTTCGTGAGTATATATATATATATATATATATATATATATATATATATATATATATATATATATATATATATATACATATACATATATATGTATAAGAAATGTGCTTTTCATGTAATTTACTTAATTTAACCCAGTGGAACAAGATAATTATTACTACTACTACTGCTAATAATACTAATGAAAAAAGGCTTATTAACAGAATTGCCTGTAGAATCACTGCACCGTATTTGCATTCAATTGGGTTAAATTACACGAAAAGCACATTTCCAATCTCCGATTATTAGCAAAAATTATATAACACATATTGTGTCTCACATGTGAATTATAGCAACACTAAAATCTGAATCTTTTATATTCTCGTACTTTCGGATATGACAATTAAAAGAAGGCAGATCCACAAGTCTGAGATTTAAATAAAGTCCTTTTCTAGTCTTGCAAAGCAGAAACACACGTGATTAGTTTTGTAAACGGGAATCATTTTAGTTAATTCAGCATCAGCGCCTCCCGCCAAATACCTCTCTGGACTGAGGTCAAAAACGTGAGCCAGAGGTCAGAGTCTGGACGTGTTAGTGTGAACAGATGTGCTTCTATCCTTTGGCCAGCAGGGGTCACCAAAGCTGGTTGCAAAAATACTACAAGAGACTGGCTGTCAATAAAGAGGGAGGAGCTCTAAATTCACACCGTTCAAAACTTCAGTGTTTCTGTAGGTCAAAATGGCCAGTAAGTCTTGGCCAGTAAGTGTCACCCACTGGTTTCAGAACCAGTGGTTGACATCACCATGACTCCATACATCTTTATATACACAGTAAGCGCTAATGGATGTGCTAGTGGTGAGGAGGTGGCGAGGGGAAGGGGGTTTAAAAGTTAAAAGTTGCTGTCAAAACATGATTTTCAACCTTTTCTTCCATTGAGCAGTAACCATGAGGGAGCGGTGCAGCGGTGCCCTGCTGATGGAGTGAGTTGTTCAGAAAATCGCAACATTTGTTGCCTCCAAATACAAACAATGTGCATCTGTTGCCTCCGCGACAAGGAGCAAATGAAAGTCATCAGATTATCCGGAGCGGCCAAAATGAAGCCGAAACATATTACAATTCATTAACCTGTCCTGTCAGCCATTGTTGAGCGGCGGAGAGAGAGAGAGAGAGAGAGAGAGAGAGAGAGAGAGAGAGAGACTGATGAAATCATTATCTTGTCCCACTCCGACTTTGTCTGCCTCGATTAGCCGCGTCATTATTCCAGATCCCGAAGATCCAGATCTGATTCAGGTGCTATGAGAAGAAGCCCCGCCCCTCCCTTCCTTTCTCACCCAAATCCCCTCCCACCCCTACCTTCCTCTAAAATCACAGCCTCCTTCATTTCCATAATTAGCCTCTAATGAGCGTCTGGAGCTAAAGGAAGCAGGAACAGGTTCCGTTCTCCTTTCCTTTCAAGTGCTAATGGAATGTTTATCTGCCGGAGTTTCTGCAGAACCAAATCCACCAAATCCCGGCCCGAGGGGGGAGGGCGCCACCTGGGAGCTGCTAATTCCTGCCTGCCTTCCCATTGGCAGGGCTTTAATTTCATTATCCCACTCAGGTCAAACCTGGGAATACTTTTTTTCATCTCTCTCTCTTTGGTCCATCAGTGGAATTTGTTGCCATTCAGATTGACCGTGTGCGATAATTTCCTCTGTAAAGCGAACTTTGATTTGTTTTGATGCATTTATGTATTTTTGGTGCACAGCTGGAAACTGACAGTTAATGTTGCGCTGAGAAAACAAGTTGGTCAGTCTGTCTTGGTTTTGCATTAACGATGCTGTAAACAGCAGCTAAGGCTCCTCCCCCTCATCATCGTCTCACCTTTGTCAATCCGTCAGAGCTACAAAACGTTTCGATAATGTATCCCTCGTTTCCTTTGGTTCAGACAGTTATAAGTTAAAACAGATGTTACCTGCCTTGACAGTTTCGATTGTAGCTTCAGTCCTCTTCAGAAGCCTCATCCGAGGTGCTGCTGACGCGTCATTTAACAGCTGGCCGTATCGAACAGACCTATCAGAGCCCGTTGAGTCGGCCGCACCTCCCCCGAGAAGCGAATCCCAGGTGTGCGAGAGGGGGTGCGCCCCTTCGTCCCGGTTGATGGTGTTGCTTCCTCGCCTCCTGATTTCAATGGCTTCTTTGATCCACCATTTCAGTTTGTTGGTCTCGGATGCGATGACTTTCCCCCCGTCCCAGTCCATAATGTGGTTGTGTTTCCTGCAGTGGTCCGTGATGGCTGATTTGAGCGGCTCCTGGTTCGCCATTTCTTTCTGAGTGCGCGTGAACTTTCTTGTGGTCTCCTTCTGGTGTTTGCTCTTTCTGATGTTGAATGCTCGTCCTGTTTCCCCGATGTATGTTTTGCTACATGACGTACATGGCATTTCATTTATGACGTCGCATTTTTGGTCCGGTGCTATTTTGTCTTCGGGGCGAAGTTTTATGTACGGTTTTACCACTGTATGGATATGTTTCCTCATGACCCGCTGTATTGGTTATGTGATCCCTCGGATGTATGGTATGGTATGGTATGGTTATTATGTCCTTTGGTTTGTCGTCCGCCATTTTGGTGCGTTTCATTTTCCGTCCTTTATTGTTGGCAACATGTTGTTTTCCCTTGTTGATTGTCCATCCTGGATATTGCCAGAGTGAAAGTGCGTGCCGTATGTGCTCTTCCTCCTTCTGTTTGTATTTTTCTTCGGCTATGGTGGTGACTCATTTGTATTGCGTTCTGACCACTGAAAGCTTGTGCTCCGTTGTCCAGAGGTATTGATCCGTGTGCTTGGGTTTCCTGTATACTGTGATCTTTGTGCTACCATCCTCTCTGTGATCAATGTTCATGTCCAAGAAAAGCTATTGTCCGGTTTGTCTCTTCTCCATGTGTAAATTTAATATTGCCAGTGGTGTCCATACTGTTCAGGTGGTCGCTGAGCGCCTGTTTTTGTCCGGCTTTTATTTTCTCCAGTATGTCATCTACATATCTTTTCCAAACAAAATGGGTTTGCAGTGGGCAGGTGCAGGTGCGTCATTTAGCAGCTGGCCGACTGGAACGGACCTATCAGAGCCCATCGAGTCGGCCGCGCCTCCATAACGTGTTTTACCAATTACTCCTTATTTGGCAGGACTTCTTTTTTATACTCCCCTGATTTCAAAAATGTTTACCTTTAAAAAATGTAGCAAAAAGTCCTGCACAATTTATAGATTAAGGACCAAATATTGTAGTACCAGTAGGAAACAGTGCAGTACTGAGCAACACGACTTATTCAGACAGGGAAAGGTTTTTGGTTAAACAAGTGCAGAAACAAATAGAAAATGTTGGACAGAGATCAGGTGGTAACCAAGTGACAAAAACACAAATGACTACACATCATAAATGAGTTTCCGAAATATAAAAAAAATAACCCCTTAAGAGGCAACAAAACAAAATAAACAGCAACAAAACACACAGAGGTGGATAAAATAACTTCTCCAACACAACCGCGAACAGCCACAAGGGGGACACTCACTGATATCTGAGAGTCGTCCTCTCCACCCACCTGGACAGGTGGAACGACGGGAGGAAATCAAATCAACCTCCAACCCACGCCGGAAGTTTTAACAAGTGGCCGCTAGCTTGCAGCCCAAACAGTCCCGGATCCCACTTCAGAGGGGGAGGGGGAGAAAGAGGAGGAGGAGGAGGAGGAAGTGGAGGTGGAGATGATGAGGGGAATGAGAGGGTGGACAGAAGGCAAAGATAAGAAGCGAGGGTGAGAGGAGAAAAAAATTCAGGAGAAGGTAAAGAGAAGATGATTCCATTCAAACGGTTCTTCCAATTAAGTGCCCCGTGATAAGTGTCAGAGACAAGAGGTCTGGAAAATAGGGGGAGAAGTGTGTGTGTGTGTGTGTGTGTGTGGAGGAGGGGTTGGGAGGGGTGGTAGTTGAAGGGCAGAGCAGAAGGAGAGTATGGGACACAATTTGTTTCTGTCATTTTTTCCCCAGCAAGGTCAATCAGATAGAGCTCGCAGCCACTGAATCCCGAGTCCCGATTGCGACTCGGTCCTCTTCTCCTCCTCCTCCAGAAGAAACACACACACACACACACACACTCTGACTTTGCCGTCGCATTTGTTGCCCTTGTGCAGCCAGGTGTCGGCTGTCAGCTCCGCCTCCTGAAGGCTCATTTAAATTCCCCACTACGGCTCCCAAGATCTCAACCTTCCCTCCTCCTTTCCCTGCAACAAAACATCTTAAACTTCCTCCTGACTGGCAGGAGGGAAGTGGGAAGAGAGTTTTTTTTTTCTTTTCTTTTCTTTTCTGGATGAGACCAAACACTCACACAACCTCGTTGCCAAAAGGCCAAGAAGTCTCATCCATTGGTGTAAAAGCTCCAAACCGACTAGTTTACACATTCAATGACAGCATGGACGTTACAGTGAAACAGTGTCAGCGTGGATGTTGCAGTCAAAACAATCTCAGCACGTACGTCTGAGTGAAAACAATCTAAGCGTGTATGTCACAGTCAAAAAAGTGTCAGTGTGGATGTTGCAGTGAAAACAGTTTCAGTGTGGATGTTGCAGAGTGAACAGAATGGATGCTACAGTGAAAAGCCTCGAGCCGTTTCCCACTTGCTCCTCTGGCCAGTGAAGAAACCTGATTGGTCGAGTCTAAAAGAGACCAACAGAAGGTTTTTTTCAAGCACCTTCCAAGTCAGTTTTCCTGGCTTTTGCACTTTTTTTTTGGTTGGCTCCTCCCCAGACGGTTGTCTGAATTTAACGCAGTAAATCTGCAACACATCCCTCCCAACTCGTTGAATTAAATCTCTTTCTCTTGAGGCTGCTAAATTGTACTTCAAGGAAACTCAAACAGTACTTGATCCGAGGGAAAAAAAAAAAAGAAAAAAAAATCCTACAGAAAATGTCTCATCCTTGCGGCCAGAGCTAATCTTGAACTGGCCTTTCGCAAATATTAACCAAAAATGTTATTTTGACCTGATATGCAGACCATTACTTATTTAAAAGAGGCAAAAATGAATATTTTATTGAATTTTGCTGGAGTAGAAATGTGGTCTCTTACATAATGTAAACCTCCTCTGAGCAGAGAGGGGTGCTGGGCTGTTTTTATTTTTGTTGTTGTTTTTTTTCTTCTGGCAAATGTGAAAATACAGTATGAGGCCGAGCCACCAGATGACCCTCACTGCGATGCACTGATGCACAGCAGGAAGGGGGAGAAAAAATAGTATCTGGGTGTTGTTGTTTTTGCCATCATTCTCAGGTTGTTTCTTCAGCCATAAAGTGTTTTAAAGCAGCTTAGTGTCGCTGGGCGGAACGCCAGGAGGCGGCGCCGCCACCGCCGCTCTGGAAGATCCTGGAAAAAAACACTCTTGTTCGGCCATTATGATCCTAGCTTGAGCGTTTAACTGAAAACTTGGCTCTGGCTCGATGAGACCAGTGGTGCTGCTGTTTCTGTGTTATCAATAACTATAAGAAATGATGTATATTGATGATAATAATAAGAATAATAAGAAAAGAAAATAAAACAACCGTAGCTTGAACTTTAAGCAGCTCAAAGAATATTAGTTCAGTTTAGAAATAAATTTAAAATAAATAAATGGCTTAAATTGAAACACTGCTGCAAGGTTTTTCTTCTTATTACCATTTTTATTATTTATATACAAGTTCATTTGATCCCAAGGGTGGCAAAAATAAAATCTACTTTGAACAATAAATACAAAATGAATTAAAACTAAGAGACGTTTTTTTTTTTTTTAAAGAAATTGTTGACAAAATAATTTGTTCCATGACAAAATTTCCATTATAAATAGAACCTTACCTCTAAATTAATGGATTTTTGTTGTTGTTTAATTGAAATTCTTCCAAATGTGCCTCATCAATTTGCAGTTTACATTATTCAATATTTAACGGCAGGACCTTTAATTACGATACTCGTTTTTATTTTTTTAAATGTATTTATTTTTGCATTACTGCACAACACAAGACAAAAAGAAAAGGTGATTTCTAACATGTTTTAGTCTGCACACTTGTTTCCCCTTAAAGGCCTTTATATTTGTCTGCCAGGACCACAGGGAACCTTGGCTCATCCAGGTGGCGCCGGCAAGCTTCGCTCTCATCATTCACTCAGCGCCTTTATTATTTAGCGGCGAAAAAGCCAGCCGCTGCCGCCGCCGACCTGCAGCCTCCTGCGTGCCCATTCATCTGACTGCTGCCTCCGGTGAGTGTCCGCTCTATGATAAAGTAAACGCTGCCCCCTGCCCCCATCCCCCTCTCATGAGCAAACATCTCCCAGCAAGAGAAAGACGAGTGTGAAGAGTGGAGGACGGGGCCGAACTAATGTCATGTGCTACAGAGCTAAATTCAACCCGACCACATTTTAAAAGGCACAGTGTGTAAAATTCTGTCATCTAGTGGTCAGATCTTAGATTGCAGCGCTCTCTTGCTAACTCTCCCTGTCCTCAAGCTTGCCAGTGAACTACCACCAGGCTTCATTAGAAATATGGCGGTGCAATGGAGCAAGACCCTTCTCTCTCTATACATAAACATATATATATATATATATATATATATATATATATATATATATATATATATATATATATATATATATATATATATATATATATACATATATATATATATATATATATATATATATATACTGTTAGTATACACATTTATTAATGGATTATTTATGGGCAATATAGTAAATGGTAAATGTACTGCACTTATGGAGCGCTTTCCAGCACCTTTGTGGTACCCCAAAGCGCTTTACAATGGCCTCTTATTCACCCATTCACCCACATACCAATGGGTGGATGCTGCCATGCAAGGCACTGCCAGCCCCATTTGGGAGCTATTTAAGGTTAAGTGTTTTGCCCAAGGACACAACGACAGACTGGGATGGAGTGGGATTTGAACCACCAACCTTTCGGGCATTGGACAACCCGCTACAGTGCTACAGTCGCCCCATAGTAAACTTTTACCACTATAAAATTCCTAAATCAGGAAATTTGAAGCACTGTACCTTGAATAATGATGTCAGCGTGACTCAGACATCTGCACTGGAGCTGATTCAGGTTCAGATCCTGAAGCTCCAACTCCCTCTGTCTGTCTGTCTGTCTGTTGTGTTGTTGTTGTTGTTGTATTGTGGGTGACGAGGAGCCAATTAGCTGCTCTCATTAGCCATATTTTCTGTCAAAGCTAGCCAGCAGCAGCCCAAGTTTCTGTTGTCGCAGTGAAAAAAACACAACAAAACCTGAGCAGAAACCTTTTTTTCAACCTTTACACCGGACACATTAGTGGTGGTTGTTCTTGGTTTGTACAAAACATTTGCATGTAAAGGAACAAAAACAAAGAAAAAAAAAAACACATCAACCAGTCATGTCTGTCAGGTGGTTTAGGTGCGCAAAAAAAAGTTTGCCTTTGGTTGTTTTTTGTGAAACTTTCTGTGGAACTGCGACAGTAACACACGTCACCAGCATCCACAGACAAACACTCACATACACACACCAGCAGCTGCACACGAGAGTGTGTGTGTGTGTGAGTGATGCAACTGTTCCATCAGGGGGTGGAGGGATGGGGGTGGGGGGGGGGGGGAGTGTCGCTGCAGCAAAGAAACATATGTTGCATTTTTATCGCAGCTGTACGACGATGCAACAACACAAACCTGGACACACGCGCGCACAAACGCACAGCTCGCCCAGCCTGAGTAGTTGCAGGAGTACATACACACACTGAAACGATGGTTCAATCACGCACACACAAACACACACACACACACACTGCTTCATTTATCAGTGGTGCATTATTTATCAGAGGCTGCTGCTACTGCTGTTGCTGCTGCTGCTCCTCAAGGTATTTACAGCGAGGAATACATTAGCCCTGAAGAAGAATGCAGGATGGAGGGAACTGAATATTCCTTTAGATTAATATTTACATCGCAGCCCGTGAGCACTAGAGCGACTTGACGTTGGCCTGAACTGGTTCCATGAGCAAAATCATGAGAAATCTGATCCAATCACTGCAGGAAGGAAGGAGGGAAGGAGGAAGGGAAAGAAGAGAAAGGAATGAATGAATAAAGAAAGGAAAGAAGGAAGCAAGGAAGAAATTGAGAAAAGGAAGGAAGGGAGAAAATGAAGTGGAAGGAGGAAAGGAGTGAGGAATGAATTAAGAAAGGAAGCAAAGAAGGAGGGAGGGAAAGAAGGGATGAAGGAGGGGGTGAATCCATCAGGTGTGACTGCGTCTGTCTTGATGAGACCAGAATAAAAATCTGGATTTGAAGGTTCTGGCTGCCAGTGTTGTGTCAGAGTGAAAAGTCTGAAACAACACCCCAGTTGCTGCTGCCGGAGTGAAGGTGCTGCTCCATCCCCACCACCACCTCCGCCACAAACTTTGAGATCCTGTTGCTTTGTCGTCCTCGCAGCTCATTCCCTAAATTTCCTCTTCAGCCACTGAATCTTGAATCTGGACTGACGAATTTAGAAATGATATTATCAGTGGGGCTTCAGAGATACATATTATGTGATAAAGATTTTCTTCATTTTCTATTGAGATTTCTTTTTTCCTCCTATGAGGTAGGTCACCAAAACACTGCATCCATCTGCTCCTGATCCGGGTCAAATTTCAGAACCCATTGTGGCCCACCAGTCTATAAGTTTGCCCACACCTGGTTGAGGAGAGCCGTGGCTCAGCCGCTGTTCGGACAGGGAAAGTCTGTGGGTGCTTTGAACGCACGTCCAAGAAACAGCCTCCTCGCGTTGCTCCATTTCTTTCACTTTTATTTTGTTTTCAAATAAATCCATACGAAAAAAAAAACTTCACTTCTAAGTCAGGGTTGTTTCCCTAAAATAACCAAAAGTTTAAATACATTCAACAAAAAAGGTGCTGGTTGCGTGGTCAAAACGCTTTTTTTCCCCACACCTGTCCAACATTGACTCTCGCTCCACCCCCAGTGACATACTTAAATAGACACACCGGTGCAAAGAACCTCTATAACCAAGATAGCAAATAAATAATAATAAAATCAGCAAAATGATATAATGTGACTTGTGTGCAAAATAAAAATTGAAATACTTAAATGGCTACAACAGCCGCATTCTCCCAAAAAAATTGAACCGACTCTGATTCCATGAGTCGTCGTTAAGAGAGTTGGAGTTGCTCTGGCTTCACTTGGATGCTTAACTTCTTCTGAACTTGATCTGTTGGGAGGGTTGACTCCTCCCCCTTTACCACCAAGCCCCGCCTCCTCATTAATCAATCAAGGAAAAGAAAAACCGGCTCAGATCCAGCTGAGCTGCTTGTCACAAATAACAAATAAATAAATATTCCTGAAGGTTTCTTGATGTGTTGATGATTTTGAATCTTCTTTATTTCTTTATTTATTTTTTCCAGTACCAGTTTTATGTGTTGAGAAAAAATACAAATTGTACAAGGCAGCAGGCTGTTCACGTCCGGCTCCAACCAGAGGCTGTTTTATGGATGAGTCATCTGTTGCCATGGATACCGAGATCAGGCTACTCCAACATCCACCAGGAAAATAAGAATAATAGTTAAAAAAAATATATTCTAAAAATCTCTCATCCGTCCTGACAACCACCGGGCAGAGAACACTTTCAATCTTTCTTCATCGCCCGACAATTACATCAGCCAGTCAGCTTTAAAAGAAAAGAAAAGAAAAAAGGAAATTGTTGATACAAAAATGAAAAATCCAATCAGCGTCTAGATGAGCAGCTGACGCTCGTTAGCGGCTTAACGAGAGAGCGACAGCACGTCAAGTGTGGCTCGCCCTGATTGGCTGCAGCTGGATGGTTTTGGCTCCTCGGATTTTTGAAAAGTTTGGCTCATTAAGAAAAAACAAAGTTACCTGCTTTTTTTTGTTGTTTTTTTTTACAGTGGCTCGCTAGATCATCATCGTCATCGTCATCCGTGTGCGTCGCCGCACACTGGTGTCAGAGAAGCTCCTTCCTGCAGCTGTTTTCCTCCTTTGACTGAGTCACTGCTCAACATAACGCTGCCGTATAATTATAAATACATTAGCACGCCATAATAGCAGTCTTATAATGGAGCACTGTGGCTGTATGCAGCAAAAATGAAAAAAAAAAAAAAAGTCTAATTTCTGTCATTATTTCAGCTTGGAGTCTCTGCGGGCCTTACTAGGAACAATCAGCGTTGTTTTTGTTGCTATTGTTGTTTTTCACGAGCATCGGATCTCTGTAAATACTTTCACATGACGGCTGATGTAGGCGGAGCAAATAGGCAGATTCAGACGAAGACATTTACAAAGGAAAGTTCTTGTTTTTTTTCAATTGATGTGCTAAAATAAATAAATAAAAATAATAAATAATATATATATATATATATATATGTATATGTATATATATATATATATATATATATATATATATATATGTATATATATACATATATATATACATATATATATATATATTTATAGATACATATATATAAAGCTTCAAACGAGTGAATGTGGAAGGAACAAGCTGGACACGCTAAACGCTACAATATTTTAGGACGAAGTCGTAAAATATGAAAGGTCGCCTCAGAACTGTGACACCACGTCGTGTTTCGAAGGGGGGGGGGGGCTGCTATGGACCCCGACAGACTCTTTGTTTAGTTTCCTTCATCCATCTTCAGCCAGTTAGAGTACAGCTGAAACCGCGAAACTAAACGTATTTCAGCAGAGTTGTTGTCTTTCGGATGCCGTCAGCTCCCTCACTGATACTCACCCTCCCACTCCCGCCCCCCTTGTCGCGTTTGGGAAACACGACGATGACAACAGGAGTTCCACTTCATCCAGACTTTCTGTCCAGCTTCACTTTAGCAAACAAAGGGGGACGAGAACGTGCGCGTGAAGCTGGTCAGACCATTTTGTTTTACATCACCTTTCATCTGACATGCGTTGCCCCTTTAACAGCATTTGTTCAAACGTTTGCATCCAATTATATATATACATATATATGTATATATATAAATATATATATATATATATATATATATATATATATATATATATGTGTATATGTATGTATGTATTTCAGTGGCAACTCTGTTTTCTGTTTTCTTTTTTGTTGATCATCACGCACATCCTTCCGCGCACAGGCACACACAGACACACACACACACACACACACACACACACACACACACACACACACACACAGACACACAGACACACAGACACACACACACAGAGCCATCCTGGTGTCCAGTTGAGACCTAATTAACGTCCCTCAGGGCAAGACAGGACTTGGGGCTGGAGGGGGTGGTGGCCGCTCAGTGACACTTGTGGCCAATTAGAGACATGTAATTCCAGCCCTGTCCTGCAGGGACCTGAGAGATGATGTACCGCTCAGCACTGATGAGTCGACGACTTTGGCAGGAAGGAGATCAGTGAAAAAAAACAAAAAAAATGCAAAATGCATGTCAGCTCTTTTCTTTTTTTGCGTCCGTTTCATACAGGGTGGCTCCGCCTACTTCACAGACGCAGCTGGTGATAGAGAGCAGGTGATACCAGGTCGTAGCAGGGGGCTGACATCTTGGAATCAAAACCAAAGAGTCGAGCCGCTGCCCGATTATCTTTTTTGTTTTGCGTTTTTCTTCTCTACTCCACAGAATCCGGTGGAATCCAGCAAAACTCTGCTAGTCTCCGATTTGCTGATCTTAAAAGTGAATCTTTTCACCTTTTCAACCAATAATAATTTCAGGACATGAAACGCAGAGGTTTTTCCACTTGGACACAAATCCAAAATGTAAACGTAAATGGGGAATAAAGTATTGAAAATCTATCTGTCTGTTTGTTAATTCACAACAGTCTCTTCCGTCCTCTCAGTACTGCCATCTAGTGGCCGTTCTACTACAAGCAGCCTTTCAGCAGGAGTGAGTGAGTGAGTGAGTGAGTGAGTGAGTGAGTGGGCAGCGTCTCAAGGCTGAATTTGCGAATGGAGCAGAGCAGCAGCAGCAGAAAAAACAACCAGAGGGTGGCCAACCTGGTTTCCTCCTTATCATCTTCACCCTCCTCCTCTTATTTCTCTTTCACCTCCTCCCTCCTCTTCATCCTCATCATCCTCCACCCACTCCTCCTCCTCCGCTTCATCCTTTTCTTCCACGTCCTCCTTCTCTTCTTCCTGCTCCTCCCTTTGTCCTCCTTTTCCTCTCCATCTACAATGATGCTCTCTGCTCCTCGTTCCTCTCCCGATTCCTGGAGTAGTTCTTCTTTCCGGCTGAGGGCTTCTCACTCAGGCGCAAGACGGCATCTCCCTTTGTGTCTCCTCACAACAACACTTGACTACCTCTTCAGACCGGCAGGCAGCTCCGTCTGTCCCGACATCCCTCTGCCCGTCCACAAGAGGAAGTGATGCTGTCATACAGCTCCGGGCTCTCAAGACCAACAGCTTCTTCTCTCCTCAGATTTCAGTTTGTTGAAGCTCCACCCACTTTGGGTGAATCATGACACCAAAATTAAGTAAGTATGTAAATAATAATAATGATAATAATAATAATAATAATAATAATAATAATAATAATAATAATAATAATGATAATAATAATAAAGCGCCGTTATTGATTAACATGATTTTCTTTTTCCTAATCACTGCAAGATCTTGAACTTTGACCTGGTCTAGATAGCAGATGGGTCCATGAACATTCAAGCATGAGTCACACGCACACACACACACGCACACACACACACACACACACACACACACTGACTTTCAGTTGGGCTGCGTACCATTCAAATTAAAATTAAAATTCGACCTAAATCCAATAAAAAAATCAATCAAAATCAATTTGAACGACAACAAAAACACATTGTTGCCATCATCACAGCACTAAACCTGCTGTGCCTGCTGCATGCTCGTCATCTCGCCGCCACAAATGTTGCCTGTTGCTTTATTCTAATTTGCCCTAATAAAGTGGAGCCACTTTAGCATCTTTGGCACAACGCTAATTTTCACTCTGACAAAAACTTGCTGCGCTCTCCTCTCTCATGTCTCCTGTATCATGTGAGAGCCAATCAGCAGCCACTCGGGGCGCAGGCACGTTTCAGAAGTGTTCCAGAAGCGTGAAACCGCGCCGTTTTAGTAAAATACTCGAGACACAGTTCGGACGGGCAAAAGAGTATTGTTTCACTGCTGTTTTCTTTAAATACACACGAAACTAGCTGGGTTGTCGCGCCATCTTGACATCCTTGCGTGAACCTATGGGAAAAGTGTTCGGTGGAAGAGGGTACGGGCCGGTTTCCGTGCCGCTCCATGCATGCAACGCGGATGTGCCACAGTCGTTTTTGGTGTGAATTGGAGGTGACGCACAAGTTCAGTGCCGAAGCTCAGATTTCTTTGGAAGTGAACTGAACCACCGCCATTCAGCCGAAGCTCCCGACTGCTGCGGCACACACACACACACACGCGCTCAGTCGCTCGCTCGCTTGCTCGGTATTCCGCAGAAGTCGACTGTCGACAACAACAGCGACAACAACCGTTGACGACAAACACAACGCGCACGAATCCCGTGTAAACATCGGCGCTGATCCTCCGTATGCGCAGCATCTTCACAACCTCGTCCCTCAATTTCAGCCACGTGAGGGGGGGAGCAAATCCTCGGCCTGCTATCAGGCACTAACACCCCTCCGTCCTTCCTGTCAAGGAAGGGGGAAAAAAATCACAACACACTCAGTTGGCGGCAGCGGTTTGAGAAGCGTTATCGCACCCTGACGACACGTTAATCTCATTACTGAGCCTCGACGGCTGGAGAGAGACGGAAGAACCAGCTACAAGATCCCAGACATGTTGAGGGGTGTGGGGGACAGGGGGGCTACCTCCCTCCTTCCCTTCCTTCCTCCGACTAAGATGGATGGACACAGAGTGAAGCGACCAGGTGGAGTGACGCCGCTGAACAAAATCAGTCCATCGACCCGGAGGAACAAGTGACTGGATCAAAGAATCATATTAATATTATAATATAATTTAATTATGAATTAAAGGAAAATTTTAAATTATTATATTAGTAAAATATAAAATAAATGTAGTAATATAATAAGTTTCATTATGATGATCATTTTTAAATAACAATTATATTCATTCATCTTCTATACCCGCTTATTCCTATTCAGGGTCAGGGAGGTCTGCTGGAGCCTATCCCAGCTGTCTTAGGGCGAAGGCAGGGTGACACCCTGGACAAGTCACCAGTTCATCGCAGGGCCACATAGAGACTAACAACCATTCACACTCACATGCACACCTACAGACAATTTAGAATGTTCAATTGACCTCACATGCATGTTTTTGGAGTGTGGGAGGAAGCCGGAGAACCCGGAGAGAACCCACGCAGACACAGGGAGAACATGCAAATTCCACACAGAAAGGTCCCAGGCCCCGGCCCCGGAATCGAACCCACGACCTTGTTGCTGTGAGGCGGCAGCGCTAACCACTGCGCCACCGTGTCGCCATAATTATATTCATTATAATAAAATTATAATTAAATATGAATGATAATACAAATAATATTTTTTTTTATAATAATAATTAGAGCCTCCTGCTAAAAAAAAAAGATGCTTTGTTGGACCTTCCACATGTTTGGAATAAGGACATAAGGATAAAAAATAAAAAAAAGTGGTTACAAACTCGGGAGAGAGATCAGTGCCCTTTGTGGCATCTTAAATAGTTGCTATTTTTTCACGTTTTTTGAGGGAAATTTTGCAAAATGTTCTGTTGGACCTTTGAATCGTCTGCAGATGGTTCAGATCTTCTACAAATTCTCAACAATCTCTCATCAACTTTCACTGTTTAGAATGCAAGTCACGCAATCTTTTGGATTGCTTGGTTGTAAAATCCCCTCTGTGTCAAATTAATTTAAACTAAATTGACCAAATCGACTCCCGTCGAGTCTCAATGGCACGTTGGTTAGTTCCAACTCCGTCTTCCAGTCTCAGTGAAGGTTCGAGTCTTTAACGCCATCATCTCCACCACTGGAGGAGTCGCTCAACCTGTTGCATCACCCCGCTGTCGGGTCGCCACCTCCTCCAACTCCCTACTCCCTCCACCCCCCAGCTCCTCCTGCTCCTCCTCCTCCCACTCTTCCCCGCTGTGTCGCTTAAGGGACACATCAACCACATCAAAGCACATCATGTTTGTATTCGGGCAGATGAATTATCCAACAAGGAGTTCCAGCGTCTGACCTGGAGACTCACCGGGGCCGAACATCCTGATCCTTCACTTCAGAACAGATGGCGCACAGTTAGTCAGTTCCTTAATTTGTTGGTTAGTTAGTTAGTTAGTTAGTTAGTTAGTTAATTCGTCCGTTCATTCGTTACAAAGTCGCAGCGACTTTCTAAAACTCTGAAATTGGGAGATATCGGCAGTCACATCCTGCTTTACCTCCAGTCGGTCAGAACTTTAGCTGCCAAACATTGTCATTCTCCTTGTTTAAAATGAAATAAGTTCAAAAGGAATTGAAAAAAAAGACTCAATTAATTCTCAGAGGTTCGTGCAGCTGCTCTTCGACTTTCCCTCGAAGGGGAGAATTCCTTCAATCCATAATGCCCTGCCAGTCTAATATACTGTATCACTTAAGCTTTGAAAGAACAGTCCACTTTTTTAACGTAATGTGCCGTGATACTGTTAGTTTGCCAAGGACAAGAAGTTCAACACTGAAACATATCATACTTCTCATTTTTCTTTAAGAACTACAGTTCTGATTATGCATAAACGGAAAGGTAGATGCTTGAAAATGAATATACAGTCTATATATTCATATATAAATTCTGTATTAATCCGTCAGCTTCAGAGTTTCACGTTTCAAGTCTCATGTTCAAACTCCCAGCTCAGCATTCAGGAGAACTAATGAGGTGAGTAACGGCCATTAAAAACACCACACACACACACGCGCGCGCACGCACACACACACACACACACACACACACACACACACACACAGACCTTCCAAAACTTGTAAACAAATTGTGGTTGACAGGATATTTTTTCTTTTTTTCCGCTGCATTAAACTCAAATCAACGCTGAAACGAGTCAAAGTGTCTGACAAACAGCCATAAATCATGAGCGAGTCGTGGAGCAGCAGCAGCAGTAGTAGCGGAGCGGAAATGTCACAACGGGAGTGTGGAGAAAGGACCCAAATGCAGACCACACTGGTTTTTGCAGACAAAAAAAAGATTTATTTTAAACTATAAACAAAAACCAAACTAAGGGTGTTCCTAAAGGTCAAAAATAAACAAAACCAAATCGAGAGAAAAAAAACACAAGTCGGGTACAGAAGAATGTCGTAATGAGGAACCAAGAGAACACATGGTACCAGGAAAAGGTGTCAGATGGACCTCCAACAGGCGACCAGGAACAGGTGTCGCATGGACCTCCGAGACGGGACCAGGAACAGGCATCTCACGGACCTCCGACAGGGGGGCAGGGTCAGGCGTTGGATGGGCCGCTGACAGAGAACCACTGGCTGGTGTCAGCCGGGCCGCCGAAGGGGAACTGCTGGCTGGTTTCGGCCGGACTGCCGACGGGGAACCGCTGGCTGTTAGCAAGGAACGCCGGCTTCGCCGAGACTGCGACTGGCCAGCTTGGACACTCCTTGGCCCGCCTCTTGGCAGGTGTGTGCCATAAAAGGGGTCAAGAGTTGGCTGTTCAACCCGGATACTAGCCGGCGTTGAGGGAGACACCTTCCTGGCCTCGTACAGAAATGCCTGCCAGGAAACATACTGTAAGAGAGTCATTGGCCTACTCCTCTTTGCAGTTGTCCGCTAGGTCTATTTGTGATTGGTTCATTCTGTCACAACGGGAGCATGGAGGAATACAGACCACTCCGGTTTTTGCAGACAAAAAAAGATTTATTTCAAACAAACAATAAAACGAAGGGTGTCCATAAAGGACAAAAATTAACAAAAACAAATCAGGAAACTTAAACAGAAAAAAAAGACAAGGTGGGTACAAAAAAAAAGTCGTAACGAGGAACTAAGAGAACACATGGAACAACAGACCTGAAAACTATGGCGAAACCAGAACCCACATGACACAAACCCAGACAGAAAACAATGAACCAACAAAGAGAAAGGAAGACAAAGACTATTTATACACTAGGGCAGGGGCACACAGGTGAGAAAAATCAAAGGCAGGGCTGACAATGAGACACAGGTGAACAACATCAAGAAATAAACACAGGAAGTAAAAATAAGGACTCTGACAACAGAATAAACAGATTTCAAAATAAAAAGGGAAATGCACAGAACCTGACAGGAAACTTCCCTGAAGTTTTCAAACAAGAAGCAAATGAATGATGAAATCATGAAGTGAAACACAAATAACTGAAACTTTCCTTTCACTGTAGTTTTTGTGCAGTTTGTTTCCACTGGACTGAAGTTGAACCGACGGTGGTCTTAAAAAGTGAAGAATCGTGCAGATGATAGAGAAATAATTCTAAGTTATGCTATCTTCTGTTTTGGATTTCCATAAGAGCGTTTTCTAAACACTTCAGCTTTTCGTGCCCTTGCCCGCCTGTATGAACAAATTTGATTTATTTGGCCACTGAGTGGATGAAAGTGAATAAATGAATGGACGATGCCGGTCAGCAGCAGGACGGTCAGATAATGGTGATTTTTTTTTTTTTCAAGATTACAAGCTCAGTGGTCTAGTGGTAGAGTGTCCGCCCTGAGACTGGTAGGTTTTGGGTTGGATCCCCGGCCGAGTCATACCAAAGACTGTAAAAATGGTACCCATTGCCTCCCTGCTTGGTACTTGAAATTGGGGGGTTAGATCACCCAATGATTCCGGGCGTGGCACTGCTGCTGCCCACCGCTCCCTCGGGGGATGAGTCAAATGTGGAGGACAAATTTTGCATCCTTCGGGATGTGACAATCACTGGGACTTTAAATTCAACTTATCAGGGTCTGGATCAGTGTTTAGATCAGGGCTTAGATCAACAGTATGGGTCAGGGTCAAGGGGTCTGGGCATTTGTTTTTCATTCAGCCACATCTGGAGAAAAACAAACGTTAGATCCCATTACCAAGTTGTGATTCTTGGATCTTGTGTGGCTGAAGATTTCTGAGTAGCTTCGTCGGGAGCTGAAGCTCCATTTCTCAGCCGTCATCAGGGCTTGAAGGGCGTGAAAGAGAGAGAAGTCGGCAGAGTGGAGGAGTGGAGGAACTCCATGCCGTGACAAAGGCGACTAAACGAGTCGACAAAGAAGAAAAACGGCTTCTTTACATTCTGTGGATGACAAAGGAGGGTCTTCAAGGAGCAGCAGCAGCAGCAGCAGCCGTCAGGGGCCGAGAGGCTCTTCTGAGGAGGCTCTTCAAAGGACAGGAAAACCTCTGGAGATCCTTCAGAGGAGCTGCAGACTCAAAGACGAGAGGACCGTGGACCTCCGAGAGCTCTTCAGACTCGCCATTAAACACACACACACACACACACACACACACACACACACACACACACACACACACACACAGTTTGAAGCAACTGCACTGCACAGAACTGCAGCGTGTGTCTGCAGCTGCTAGGTCTATATGCATCCTGACCCTTGGTCATGGTCCTCCCAGGTTCTAGTCCTCAGTCCTTGGGCCTGGTCCTGGTCCTGGTTAGAGGTGGGAATTGATAAAATTTTCTCAATATCAATGCCAGTGTGCTTATCAATCCAATTCCTTATCAATTCTCTTAATGATTCCCAAGTTGTCTTTTTTTTCTTCAGCAACCAAAAGCAACCATTTTTTCCCCCAAAATGTCTGCACACGACAACATGAACATATTTAGCTTAAACAGAAATTTAACAGTGTCTGCTATGCATTCAAAATAAACATGCATATATTGTTGCTTTAACTTATAAGATGAAACAAAATGTCAGTCAATAGTTAGAAATGATATCAAACAGTCACAGGTCCTCTCTTTAGACAAATAGGCATGTATGCCTAGATAACATTGTCAAGAGAATACACAGAATGAACATAAACAAGCATATGAGCATATTTGCTCTTGAAGGGGGTAACTATGAGTGTCTCATCATCGCCATCATCATTTTCTAAAATGCATGTAAAGGAAAATATTCCCACGTAGCTCAGCTAAAATAATAAACAACTGCATATTGCTTGCAGGGTGACAGTGTGCCAAATGCAGGATACATTTAATGTGGATGTTACCATCGTCGACGGAGAGATCACAGTGGAGCTTGCAGCTGCAACAGCAGCAACGTTAGCAGCACTAGCACTAGCTAACTGTCGCTAACTGTCGAACACTCCACATATCCTGAAATTTAATTCCATGCCGGGTTGACAGATGTTTTCGCATATTTGAGGTATTTGCCGCACTACATGAGATGACAGCGTTGCACTGGTTGCACACAGCAGTGTTCTCGTCTCTTTTTCCGAAATGGAGCCATGCTTTCGATCGCTTCCTTTGCTCCATTGTTCCTCCTGGCTGAAGGAGGTGAGCGTTGCAGTGTCCCTGACTACCACGACATCACGTGACACGAGGCAACGCGACGTGCTGCCGTGCCGGGAAATTAAAGGATCGAATCAATACCATTAGAGGTGTATGATTCCAATGGAATCGATCAGTTGGAACCAGTTCTAAGTCGGAACCGGTTCTTGATTCCCACCCCTAGTCCTGGCCTTTGATCTTTCGACAGGCAGGTCCTTGACATTTAGATCCAACCTACTTTTTTTTCGTCACCCCAAAGCCAGAAACTCTGGTTCTGTCTGCCCAGCCAGCTAACTTAAGCACCCTCCTCTGCCAAGACCTGGTAATTCCGAAGACTCAATAGAGTTTGGAAACCATCCGATCTGGCGTTTTAGGATGCACACCAATGAAATGTAAACCCTTTTACCTCACTGGCCCCAAGTCTGCCCAAAAAAAGAGGTGGCTCCACCAGCGATTATCCCATTGCGTTCTCACGGCTCCCCCTCTCCAAACGTTTCCTCCCTCCGGCTTGTTTCCTGGATGGATTTGTGAAATAAACCTAATGGATTTGTGAGAACACTCCATTCGACCGTGCCGCCGCCATCACCAACATCAATAAGAGGCCCTTCGGGGCCTCGTCAGAACAGTGGCGGAATTTGACAAACTATGCCGAGAAGACGTAGGACCTGCGTCGGGGCTCCAAGGACGCCGTCCGTCTCTCCGCTCTCGCGCACCCCCTTTTTCTTTTCTTTTTCCCTGCCGCCTCATTTGCTCGACAAAAGGCGTCAGCACAATCTCCTCGCAGCCTCTCAGCTTTTTATTCATATTGTCGTTGGGTGAGTTTGTGTTTTGGGTTTGTGTGTGTGTGTGTGTGTGTGTGTGTGTGTGTGTGTGTGTGTTTTTCTGTGTGTGTGTTTGTCTGTGTGTTTGTGTTTGTGTGTGTGTGTGTGTGTGTGTTTGTCTTTTAGTGGCGCAGCAGCTTCATCTACATCCTTCCTCTCATTTCCATCCATCTTCTCCTTCTAGCCACCGCGGTGAGAGCAAGGCTGGCTTGGCCCGCCTCCAGGGCCATATTGATGAGGGCCAGTAAACCAGGGAGGTTTGGGGGTGCTGGAGGGGAGCCCAAGACTCCTCGGCCCCCGCCGCCGGGCTGAGCATCATACTGCTTTTATAAAACAGTTATTTATGAGGGGAAATGCGGCCTTCTGATGCATTCGGGCCTCCACAAAGACGTTGTTTAGCAGCTTGTTCAGATGTATGTTTTATACATCTGATTCTGAAAGTTGTCTCACTTAAAAAAGATGAGAGAGGTCTGTCATGTTCATCATAGGTACACTTCAACTGTGAGAGACAACAATTAAAAAGCAATCCAAGAAATCACATGGCATGATTTTCAAATAATTTATTTGTTATAATTGTGTAGAAAATAAGTATTTAGCAACGACAAACAAGCAAGAATTCACTTGTTACCTGTATTAATGGCACCTGTTTGAACTGGTTATCCATGTAAAAGACACTGTCCACACTCTTAAACAGTCAGACTGCAACCTCTCCAACATGGCCAAGACCAAAGAGATGTCTAAGGACCCCAGGGACAAGATTTGTACACCTGCTCAAGACTGGGATGAACCTATAGGCAAGCAACTTGGTGGGAAGAGATCAACTTTTGGAGCAATTATTATAAAATGGAATAAATACAAGATCATTCCCTCAATCTGGGGTTCCATGCAAGATCTCACCTCGTGGCGTACAAATGATCTTGAGAACGGTGAGGAAACAGCCCAGAACTACAGGGGGAACAGGTCAGTGACCTGAAGAGAGCTGCGACCACAGTAACAAAGGTTAGTATTGGTAACTCACTACGTCGTCATGGATTAAAATCCAGCTCTATTTTGCTGCAAAACCTTCAACAATTCGAGGCATTTTTCTTTCCGGTAACGCCCTCCAAACAACATTGGATCTAATTCTCAGCTGTATTAGAACTAAACGTTTTTAATAGATGATGGTTGTTCCCACAGACATACATAGAAACCCCACAACACACACACACACACACACACACACACACACACACACACAATTTCCACGTATTAATATTCTCTGAAAGTCAAGGGCATCTCCACCGCTGCCGCAGCCTATTTGTCTGTAATACCACATAAACATAAAAAGAGCGTAAAATAAACACCTGCAAATAATGATTCACATTAGCTCTGTGACAGACAGCGTGTGTGAGTGAGTGAGCAAGACGTCTCAGTGATGAACGAACGGCTCTGGAGTGACTTTGTTGGAATTCAAAAATTCTCAATTGGCCAACTTTTACGTCACGGTCACTTTGAAAATGAGGAGGGAAAAGCATCTGTCTTCAAAAAGGCGGTAAGCCTTTCTTCGTTTTTTTATGCAGTCAGTCAGTTGGACTCTGGAAAATTGAAGCAGTACTGCAGTGTCCATGAGAGCGCCCCCTGGCTGCTAAGCAGCAGCAAGAATGAACGGTGACGCAAAGCAGGTAACAGGTTCCAAACAGCCGTAAAAGCTGCGGCGCCGCCCATATCACACCCCCATTATCCTGCTTGCATTTACATCCGCCTGCTTCTTTATGGGCCTCCAGCCCCACAAAGAGGTAATCCTGGCTTGTGAAGCAGGACAGGGGCAAGATGGGATGAGGAGTGGGGGAAGAGGAACAGAGGCCGGACGAGCAACAAAGAGAGAGAGAGAGAGAGGGATTGGACACACGATGGCGAGAAAAGAGTGAGTGAGTCACGTCCATTCAGTCTGTCACCTCCACAGACAGTTTGTGCTGAATTTGAGATGGTTCTGAACATAAATGAAAAGGGCGTCGTCTCGGCTCAGTTGACAACCAGAACCAAATGTAGAACCAGTGGGAGCCACTGGGGGCAGCTCCGCTGATCAGTGTCGCCCACAGACAAGAAAAACAGAAATGTATGTGGATCTTTTCTCTCTCTCTCTCTCTCTCTCT
Organism: Nelusetta ayraudi; assembly: GCF_046127955.1. Classification (NCBI taxonomy): domain Eukaryota; kingdom Metazoa; phylum Chordata; class Actinopteri; order Tetraodontiformes; family Monacanthidae; genus Nelusetta; species Nelusetta ayraudi. The sequence continues at coordinate 735,837 of NW_027466051.1, read as the reverse complement.
CTCTCTCTCTCTCTCTCTCTCTCTCTCCCACTCGCTGTCTCTCTCTCTCTCTCTCTCTCAGAAATTCAACCAAAGAGGCTTTAAGAAAAGCATGTGAAGAAGAAGAAGAAGTGAGCGGCTCCCTCTGGTGGCAGGATTAAAAAGGTCTTTGACATTAGCAGTAAAACTGCCTGGATGTACCATATGTGTCCACAGTATGTCTACAGTATTTCCTCAGTTGAAGAAGCAGAGCCAAGACTGCCCATAGTAAGACTGTGAATCATCCCTGTGAATCGTCCCTGTGAATCGTCCCTGCGAAATGTCCCTGCTCGGCCAATAGGAAGCATTGAGCTGTTACCTGCGTGTGGCAGTAGGACGGTTCATCCAATCCCTGCCCAAGATTTTGATGGAGGTGCTACTTTTTTCTTTAAGCTCTTTCCAAAACAGACATTTGCAATAATTCCACAGGACACATGAAAAAGATTCACCTGGCTACCGGCGAAGCTCCAGTTGAAAAAAAATAAAATAAAAAACTCACCAATGCTAACCAATGTAGCGGTGGCAAAAGCCTCCTGCTTCCGGCCGCGCTGACAGAGAGCCTGCTCACAACCTTTTTTTCCCCCTCCAAACTTCATTCTGATGGATGTTTATTATCTCATCGGGGGCGTCGGATTGTGCCACACATGCTCACAGGCTCCCTGCCGACACACCTCATGAAATCCCTGTAATTTCTGTGAGGGGCCGCCCGCTAGTGAGCTGCTGCCGCTGCTGCTGCTGCTGCTGCTGCAGCTCCTCCTCTTCCTCCTCTTCCCAAGCAGCGAGCGGTGACAAGGATGGAGCGCTTTGTAAGCAGCCCAAAGGAGAGCGGCAGTATTGACGGCGGGATTAGGAGGAGGATCCGTCCGACAGAGTCCATGCAACATTTATCAGCTGCTCAGCAGCAGCAGCAGCAGAGGAGGGAGAAGAAAGAGGTGGAGGAGGTGGTGGAAGTGAAGCAGGGGTGGGGGTGGGGTGTGGGGGGGGGGCAGTTCTCTGCCACTTCACAAGCCCGCGGTCAATGTTTCTCTCCCCACTGCTTTCTCACCTACCCCCCCCAATCGCAACCCCTCCTGCAGCTGCATCATCAGGTTTTCCAGCCATCAAGGCCGAGAAGACGAGACGGAAAGAGGCAGAGACCCAAGTTGGTTCGCTTATTAGCCATTAGTAATTAACCTTGCGTGTTCTGGCTTGAATTGTGGGTAGAGCTAGAGTACCTGTAGATGAGGCATGGGCAAACTACGGCGTGGGAGCCATATGTGGCCTGTTAAGCTTTTTAATCCTGCATGCCGAACTTGACGAAATTATAATAATAGTAAGTCATAAAATAGCTGTATTTCAAGGATTCAAGGAACTTTATTGTCATACCAGTTTACATTTACACGTTAGTGGTACGAAATTAGGACTCGGCCCCGGTGTAAGCCTAAATAAATAAAAATGTTAAAAACAATATATGCTTAAAACGCAAGTTAAAAAAAAGTATTTTACACAAGTAAGTGATATAAGTGATATGAACAGTGTATATATTGTAAACATACCAGGTACAAACCAGATAGATATGAACAGTAAGTATAAAATGAACAGTATATATAAATAAATGTAAACTGAAAATATTGCAGTTATGGTTGAAAAAAATATTGCACATATGGTGAAAAGTGATTTGTGTAGGGAAAAGGGAGAGAGAGACAGAAGGAATGAGATGGGAGAGGTGAGTGGGTGGGTGGGAGACTATAGGGCATGGCTCGAGTTCAACAGTCTGACAGCTGCAGAGAAAAAGCTGTTTCTGAGCCTGGTGGTCTTGCTTTAAATGCTCCTCAGCCACCTGCCTGAGGTAAGAGGCTGAAACAGGCTGTGAGCGGGATGGGTGGAGTCTGAAATCCATGACGGCCTTCTGAAATCCACCACCATCTCCTTAGTCTTTTTCACATTGATGCAGAGGCTGTTTACTCTGCACCACTGCACCAGGTACTCCACCTCCTCTCTGTATTTTGACTCACCGTCGTTGGTGATGCGTCAAAGGGAGGAGAGCTTCTGCACCAGGGTCTGTAGGATGATAGTGTCGAAGGCAGAGGAGAAATCCAGGAAGAGCAGACAAATGTAGGAGTTCCTGCTCTCTAGATGGGTGAGGGCTGTGTGGACCACCGATGAAATGGCGTCATCAGTAGAGCAGTTTTTCCTCTAGGCAAATTGATGGGGGTCCACAGTTTTGTCAATGGAGTCCTTGATGTCGATCATGACCAGCCTCTCGAAGCACTTCATGAGTACCGGGGTTAGGGCTATGGGTTGGTAGTCATTTAGGCCTCTCACTGTAGAGTACTTGTGGACGGGGACAATTGTGGCAGTCTTTAAGCAGGTGGGGACAGAAGTCAATGCCAGTGAGGTGTTAAAGATGTCTGCCAGCACCTCGGACAGCTGGTGTACACAGTCCCTCAGCGCTTGCCCCAGGATGTTGTCGGGGCCTACCGCTTTGTGGGGGTTGATTCCCTTGAGGGCCCTCCTTACGTCAGCTGTGGTCACACGGGAGGGGCGTGTTGCCAGGCGGTGGTGTGAGTCTGGTGCTGGGGATGGAGGCATTGTGCATCCCTGGTGTTGTAGTCTGTGATGCACTTGTTGCCCTTCCACATGCGCCGGGGGTCATTAATAGTGAAGTGGCCCTGGATTTTCTGAACGTATGTGGCTTTAACCCTCGTGATGCCTGCAGTCAGTTCTTTCCTCGTGATGCCTGCAGTCAGTTCTTTCCTCGCCTCTCTGAGTGCTGATGCCTCACCTTCCCTGAGCGCAGCGTGCCTAGCTTTCAGCAGTGCTCTCATCTCAGCATTCAGCCAGCGTTTCTGGTTCGCATCGCAAGTTACTGTTCTGGGGGTGGCGACATCGTCAGCACACTTGGAGATGAAGCCGAGGATGGAGGAGGTCTATTTCTTCCAATCCACCTCTCCCTCACAGGTAGCTGTCTCTCTGAAAACCTGCTGGTCTGCCTGTGCACTGAAAACAGTCCTGGAGTACAGAGGCTGCATCACTGGGCCACACAGTGACTGTCTTCTTTGTTGGCCTGATCCGTCTCAGCAAGGGACGGTATGCTGGTGCCAGCATGATGCAGATGTGGTCGGAGAGGCCAAGATGGGGCCCGGGGAAGAGCTCTGTACACACCGTGAATGTTGCTGTTCACACATTCCAGAGTCTTGTCTCCCCATGTAGGAAAGGTGACATGCTGGTAAAAAGTGGGCATAGTGTCTGTCAGTTTCACGTGATTTAAGTCTCCTGCAACCCCTCCAGGGGCTTTGTTTGCAGCGAGCTAATAATGCACTCCTTTAGTGCTTCGTTAGTATTAGCACCCCGTCGGATGTAAACAATGGTGATGAACCCCGCGGTGAACTCTCTTGGCAAGTAGTACGGCCAACATCTCACAGTCATGGGGCCAATTCCAATTCCTCCTTTAACTCCTCAATCTCAACCCTCGCCCTTAACCCTCAATCTTTGGCCCTCAAAAATAAGTGTAAGGGCTTAGAAATGGGACACCCCTTAAGTGCAGTTACGTCTTCAGACTGTGGGGGGCGGACTTACGCCAAAGCTACGCCCAGTCTGTCAAGAAGACGACAACGACGAAGAAGAAGGAGAAGAAGAAAAAGACGGCAAAAAAGGAAGAAGTCCTCCTTCGCTACACAACGAGGTATACAAGTAACGTGAAGCCGGGACCGCCGGTCCGGTTGACAAACCTCGTAAAGTAAAAAAAAAAATGTTACGCAACAACGATGTCAATAATCCATAAAAAAAAGTCTTAAACTGAGACAATAAATTGGTTTGGTAATATTTATATCTTTATTAACTACGAAAATACTTCCATTTGTAGCTCGCTTTTACATCACCATCTTTTTCGAAGATGTCTTGGCGAAAATACGCAGTGCCTTCTGGGTAGCCCTTACTGCCAAGGGTGGTGCCGGAGAATCTCAATATTGAGGGCGATACAGCCCTTAAACTCCTCCCTCAACTTGACGTTCTGAGAATCGGGACATCACTTGCACCTCGCGGGAGCGCGCACTTTTGAGATTGAGGGTTGGGATTGAGGGTTGGGATTGAGGGTTAAGGGAGGAATTGGAATTCACCCTTGAGTTCAATTGCCTCAGAGCAGTAGCTCTTTACCAGTCCACAGTTTCTGCACCAACCTTCATTCACGTACTCACAGAGCCCTCCTCCCCGTGTTTTCCCCAACCGGTGGTCGCGGACCGCTCAGGAAAACTGCAGACTTTCGATCTGGAAGGCTGAGTCCATCATGTTATCATTAAGCCAGGTTTCCGTGAGGCAAAAGACAGCGCAGTTCCTCATCCCTGCAGAAACACTCAGCCTCAGACGTAACGAGTCCACTTCATTGTCCAGTGAGCGGACGTTGAAGAGGGTTGGAATCGGCGGCCTGCTAGCCTTTAGATGGGCGAGCGCACCTGCCAGCTTTCCTCTCTTCTGTTTTCGGGGGCATTTTTTCCTCTTCCCCGCTGCTCCCGGGCAGAGTAAGCTGCTGTGCCACTCCGTTGTCCTCAGGAGCCGCTGTCTTCCAAATGGGAAATTCAGCTTTGATGAATTCGTGGTCGCCAAATTGTCTCTGACCATCAATTCGACTGAGCTGTACTTTACACACAAGTTCAGCACTAAACTAGTGCTAAAAGCGGCCTCAAAGAACGAGGCTTCCGGGAGCTCAAGAAGCCGCTGCACCAATGTGCGCCGCCTTCCATTCATTTTTCATCAATTGTTCCAGTGTTTTAAGAGTGTCGGTAAGACACAGTTTTGAAGGAACATTTTCTCCTCCTATAAGAGCCCATTGTGGCCCCACCAGTCAAAAAAGTTGCCCACGCCTGGTCTAGAGAAACCGACCTGACAAGGCCCCGCCCACCATGTCTGTGATGTCACAGCATCAGAGCAGCTGTGGTGAAACAGTCAGGTCGTCGACGGGCCGCATCCTTTCAGGAGCAGGACTCCTGTTTCCTGTGGGTGGAGCCAAGCCCCGCCCCTCCTTGCTGGCTCCTCCCCTTCCCTCCCCCACATCCCCTCAGCCTCCCCCCTCTGTCTGCAGCAGTAAGTCAAAGCCCCCAAGGCAGCTTCACTAATCTCCCGCACCTCTTTAAATAGTGACTCACCCACCTGTTCGGCCAAGACACACACACACACAAACACAAACACACTCACAAAGAGCCGGTGGAGGTGAATGAAATGATCTGGACAAACTGAGCACCAACGCTACTGCATTGCTCCACTTCGGAAAACACATCTTTTTTTTTTTTTGCTCCAACCTATAACAGGTCTTTGGGTTCTGTCAACCAGTGTCACGTCGCTACGTTAACACACTCAAAAGTCACCAGTCAGCAGTGGCCAATCAGTTTCCTGTCTGGGCTGGAGGCGGGGCCTAAGCTCCATTATCGCCACAACTGTTTCCTGTTTTCCAGGCAGATGATCAGCCAAGCCTTTTCATGAGTGAGTAGAGAGCAGCTTTGTGTCGTTTTTTTTCGAGAGCATTTTCTGTGTGTGTGTGTGTGTGTGTGTGTGTGTTTGTGTGTGTCTGCATCAAACTGGGCGTGTGTGAGAGGAAATGAGGCACGAGCAGCGGCACAGCTTTCGAATACAAATCTGCAGCCGACTCTCTGCTTCATCGGTCGCAATAACAACCGCTGCCGGCCCACACACGCACACACACAGACACGCGCACGCACACAAACACAGACAAAGTTCTTTGTCTGAAAATAAACTTTGGCCACATCCTGCTGACTGGGGATGCACAAACATGCAAAAACGCACAACTGGGTTGTCGAGTGTGGAGGGGAAAATCTGATCAGACACGTTTCCACATTTCATTTCCCCGATGGATGGTTCTTACAGAGACACAACTCTAGTGTTTACACACACACACACACACACACACACACACACACACAAGCTCTTCATGTGACTACTTTGCATTCAGTGCAACATAAAGAGCCCCCACGCAGGCCTCCACCTTCTGTAAACACACACATACAGATATGCTTCTCATTTCACATCCCTGCCAGGACAAACAAACAGTGGTGACAGCTTCAAACACACACACACACAAACACACACACACACACCCACGCAGGAGCTGTAACTTGATTACGTCGCTGCTGTGTATTGCACTAGGGACACCAAAGGAAAAGTTTAATACTCGATGTTCGTGCGGCGCTCAGAAGTCTGGGCTTTATGTGGCTAAAACATCAGTATCACACAGACACACACACAGTCTGAGATTTAACATCCCAGAGGGTCCCGACATAGTCTGTAAAAAGAAAAAAACAAAAGAAAAATGGAGAAAATAAAAACACGCTGGGGGGGGGGCACAAAGAGTTGCTGTCGGAGAGCAGGCTGCAAACAGAGAGCTAAACGTGTGTCCAGGATGGAATATAACGATCTCGAAAAGAGGGAGAGCATGGGGATCAACATTCCACCTGCCTGCCTCAAAAAATTGAACGCACAACAATTAGTTTTCGTAAGAAATTAAAAATGCGACAATACATGGAAGAAAAAAAAATAATTGAAAAAAGATAGTGGCAACTTGGACATGCTGAAAATATTTCATTTACTTTCTTCATTTTTAGACTCTTTCATGTCGTGGACACAAACAAACTAACTGCAGAAAACTGCAGAATAGGTCAATATTAATTTACCCAGAAGGCTTCAGTTCCGCTGCATTAAAAGTTTTACGCTTAATGCAGGGAACACACACTAAAAAAAAAACACCCACTACTACTTGAGCCCATATTTATTACATATTTATTTGCGTCTCTTCATGTCATTTTCCAAAATTTCTTTCCCACAAACATCATTTCTGTTCTTTCAAACTAAAAACATTGTAATTTTAACGATGATTAAAAAAAAAAAAACTGTTCTGAATAATAACAATAAAAAAATAAAATAAAATAAAAATAAAAACAAAATCAAAAGTTGCCATGCATCTTAAAGGTTCCTGAAAAAATACCTTCTGTTGCGTCTGACAGCTTTGGGGGCCGAGCGACGCTTCTAAGTCTTTACGTAATTCAATTACAGAATTAATATTCCACCGGCATCCGGGAATCGAGCCAAACTGAGCAGGAAAATTAAAGGCTGGTGTGGGGGCGTCTTTTGTCTGAGGGGAGTGAAAACACTTTTTAAACCTATTCAACAAATCAATTATCTCTTGTCTCATAAATCATCTCGCCTGCAACTCCGAAAAAAAAACCCCAAAAAAACAACAACAAAAAAACAGCAGAAAAAAATTAACAAGGGGAAACTGTATAAACAATAATAATCACATAGCAAATTCATTATAATGGATCTAATGCGGCGTGTCTCCCGCTGATAGGATTATGGAAACAAATTGGGCTCAAGATTTTTCCTATTTTTCAATAGAACGGCCAAGCGACCGGCGCTAACTGCCGCCCACAGACGCCATCAATAACGCAGGTCACCACTCCGCCCTCCTCCAGGCAGCGGGGGGAGGCGGCGCCTGCAGGCAGAGGAGGAGCTCAGCGTTGCCACGTTGTGGGAAATTTGGGATTATCGTAGCAGAGACTCAAAATTGAGGGATTTTAAGTGCAAATTTTTGGACCATTATTCAGCCAATCCTGCTATTTGTTGGCAGACAAACTTCACTCTTTGTTCATGTTATGCCCCAACAAAAGCCTGATTGGCTGAGAACCTTGTCACATGGCAAGAGACGCCTTGCGAAAAAAAAAAAAAGAAAAGAAAAAATCTAGACCAATTCCCAAATTACAGTACAATTACAATATTGTTTATCACCAATGACTACACCATGGAGGTATTACTACAAGAACTGGATACCAGACTTCCTAAATGATGGTGCGCCAACATTTTCCAGTGACCACTCGAGGTACTGCAGCCAGAAAATCCTATAAGGCCCAAAAAGCTTTTTCTTTTTTTTCTAATAAAAAAAATAAATGATTGTAGGACAACCCTTAGACTTGAAATACAGTTCATAATAAATCAATTGTAGATTTTTTTTTTTTTGTGCCTGGAGTTTTAATCTTTCGAAAATAAATAAATCTTTGAGGCCAGAAAATCCTAAGAAAAGGTCTTGCATCACTGTTTCAGCTCATTCTGATTCAGTAGTGCATGAATCATTACTGAGGCCGGATGGGGAAGTGACACAACATCACTTATACTCCATGGGGACTGCTTAATGCAGATGTAACCTAGAAAAAAACAATTAAAGTAATTCAAAGAAATTTTCAAAATGAAGGAGCGCCTTATTGGAGTTCGGCAACTACGTCTTACGACATTCTGGACCGTGACACTTTTTCAATCCCAGCTGTGGGTGTTTGTTTGAATGAAGGAGACTGGTCGTGACTTTTCTCTGCGCAGGAACTCGACCGATTTTCCAGACTTCACTGACAGACACGTCAACCATCTGGGCGGATAAACAGAACCATGAGTCAGTGACTCTTCTACTACACTCTAAACTACTGAAGATGACTCAAACGGATGTGATTCAGCTCAAGTGTGTGTGTGTGTCTGTGTGTGTGTGTGCAGGCACAGCTCAGCTCTGACTCAGTGTGTTTGCTCTCCGTCTGCATAAACGACAGTGAATAACAGCCGGCTGACCTTTGACCACTCAGATCTCCGTCAGCTCTGCGCTTCACTTTCTCCTTTTCAACACTGGTCTTTGCTGCTGCTGCTGCTGCTGCTTCCGTCTTCCGGTCTAGAAAAACTTGGGTGGCTTTGACTCCTCACTGCATCATCGCTGTGCTGTCATGGGGCACGATCCACAGAGAATGTAACGCAGCAGTAAATTTGCGGCCGTAATCTCCGCCACCGTTTCGTCGCATCCTCAAACGTTTTTCCGCTAATGATATGCAGGCGCAAAAACGCTCAGAAATGCAGCACCTGATGAATCAGAAGCGCAAATTATGCTCCAGTAACCTGATCGCACGATAGATTTTTAGATATTATTACGGGCACACCTCAATCACCAGAAGTTGAAAGCCTAACGGAATACTTTATTTCTGTTGTTGTCAAATAACATGCACATTGGCTTTCTCCCGAACTCAAGCCATGAAAGAGACAGTCGCACACGTCTCTCCTAACATCCCCACAGCTCCAAGCACAGCGCACACACCTTTCCGGGGTCCCTGTCGTCCTCTTAAAGCGGAAGAATAACATGTTCGCCCCATACTAACAGCAACACAAGCATTAATACACAGTGGACAAAACTAAACTGAAACACACGTCAGGAATGTTACAATATGAACGTGAATGTAGTTGTGCAGCAAGAACGAACCCAAACTCTCAAATAATTTTAATTACTCTGTTTTCCCTGTGGCGACACGGTGGCGCAGTGGTTAGCGCTGCCGCCTCACAGCAAGAAGGTCGTGGGTTCGATTCCGGGGCCTGGACCTGGGACCTTTCTGTGTGGAGTTTGCATGTTCTCCCTGTGTCTGCGTGGGTTCTCTCTGGGTTCTCCGGCTTCCTCCCACACTCCAAAAACATGCATGTGAGGTCAATTGAACATTTTAAATTGTCCGTAGGTGTGCATGTGAGTGTGAATGGTTATTTGTCTCTATGTGGCCCTGCGATGAACTGGTGACTTGTCCAGGGTGTCCCCCTGCCTTCGCCCTATGACAGCTGGGATAGGCTCCAGCAGAGCCCCAGACCCTGAATAGGAATAAGCGGGTATAGAAGATGAATGAATGAATGTTTTCCCTGTGTGCTCAGGGCATTACAACATGATCGGAAGGCAGTCAAGGCTGTGCATTTTATTTGACAACAACTGAAATAAAGTATTGTCTCAACATTCAACTTCTGGTGATTGAGGTGTGCACGTTATAATATTTGACGATCTATCGCGCAGGTTACCAAAGCACTTCTGACTCCTCAGGTGCCTCATTTCTGCATATCATGAGCACCACAATTTACCGCTGCTCTCCGTTCTTTGTAGAACCGGCGTATAGAGTATAAATGAGAGATTTCACAGTCTAAAGACAATCTGTTTTTTCAGGGTTTTTTTTACAAACTTGATTTCCATCAGGATTTCTAGTTTCAAGCGTTGACATGGCTGCTACACTTCCTGTAGCACTCTGGAGGTTTTCCAAGACACACACACACACACACACACACACACACACGTGTGTGTGCAAGAACATAGCTTTCAAGTATGGAATGTTTCTGTATCACAACTATTGAGTGTGTTCAGCACCCTGGACAGCGCCACATTGCCTTTGAGTCTGAATCTGAGTGCATTCACTCAGACAGACCCCTCCCCCAACAACCAACACCACCACACACACACACACACACACACACACACACACACACACACACACACACACACATTTTACCGTCCCAGCCCACTGATTTGTGTCCAGGCGGGCTTCAATATGACAGTGTGCAACTGGACACTCTCACTCCTCTCACTCCACTAACTCTCTGGTGGAAATGAGCCTCCTGCACAGCACAGATCGGGTGGGTTTTTAATCCAATCACGAGGCTCTGATGTCTGACGAGGCGCCGCCGCGGAATTATCTCAGAACATTTTGATTCCTGAAACGTTCTTTTACTGACTAATATCAGGACACATTTTAAGGCAATGGCAGCATTAACTTCAGTTGATCGTGATGTAAGTCTTAAACCCCGAGTCATTTTTTTTTTGTCAGACTGAAAGCAGAGTTAATAAAAAATGTTTTCAATGTTAATCTATTTTATTATTATTACTATTATTCTCTCTTTTCCTACCAGTCCCATCGGTACTCCAAGCCAAGGATGTCATTATATCTACCAACAGAAGATAATTTCCCGGGAGACGTCTTTCTGTTTCCAAGTTCACTTGCAAAGACGAACTCAAGTGGCTCTTTTTTTTTTTTGATGAAATTACAGAGCTGCAGTTTAAAATGTCAAGGTGAGGTGGACTTCACCTCAGGGAGCTACAGGTATTTATATCTAAAGACATGAGAGGAAAAAAAACAAAACAAGGTTTGAATCCAATATGTGTCTGAACGGAAAATTAAAGGCAAGAGACAAATGTGTGTCTCTTGCCTTTAAAAAAAAAAAAAAAAAAAAAAGTCCCAGTGCCAGACTTATAGGCAGAATGGAAAGAACATTGGAACATTTTTAATCATGAGAACGGAAGAAGCCTTTCGGGTGTGAGAGGAGGACCGTCTTTAGGAAACCACAAGCAGTTGAGTTACAGAAATCCTGAAGTAGCGACAAATTTAATAGTTTGACTCAATTAATCTGTCATCCAATGGAAAGCTAAAGGATGTGGGCGGAATCACATTGGACCTCGACCCAAATCCGTTTGGCTGAGGTCACTGGCGGTCATTGGATGAACCAAAACTTGCTCCTCCAGTGATACGGTGATTCAGCGCAACGGACCAATGAGAGTAACTCATCGTGCCTGTGGGCTCCCGCCCGCCAACTGTACTGAAGCCCATCACTGATTAGGCCTGTGACACACAGAGGTCTCATCCTTTTAGGGAGGGGCCTCTTACCCCCGGCCCCTCTTTCATTGGCTCCTGGCTCCCCCTTCGATGAATATGTGAAATCAACCAATTTGATCAGAGAAATATTCTATCTGACGAGCCGTTTTTGAAGCATTTCACCACAGTTCACATCAACATTTTTTTTTATTTCCAAAAAATAAAGAATCTGAGTCTGAGTCTGACCAGTCAAATCTGCTGCACCCCCTGTCACACACACACACACACACACACACACACAGATACAGCATTTCTTGCCCCAGATTTGAAAAAGCTCTGAGAGACTCAGATTGTTTCGTCGTTGTTGGAAGCAGGAAGTCAGACCTCCAGCCGAGCTCCTGTTCTGAAGTGCTATGAGAAGTGTTTCCTGTCTCTGCCAGGAAGTGGGGAGGAGGGTGGAGGAGGATAATTGAAGGCGGAATACACTGAGGAATCAGAGAAGATGATGGACTGAGTCAACCTGCAGGGGAGCTGGAGAACGGATGGATAACTGGATGGATGGATGGATGGATGGATGGATGGATGGATGGACGGACAGATAAACAAGCTCAGCACTTCGGCTCCCATCAACAACATCTTTCAAAGGGTTGAAACTAGATTTATGCCAGATGGGTGAGAAGAGGGGGGGGGGGAAACAACCCAATTTGGACTGAAATGTGAAGAAAATATAACTTCGGCCTTAAAAACAGACAGGAAACAATGTTCCAGATTGAATCAGGGCAGTTTTAAGAGCTTGTACTGGTGCTCTGAGTGACCCAGCAACCTGTGGAGCCCAGCAGACTGCAGCCATTAGCAGGAGGAGATCCAATCACGCCATCACTCAGCACTCAATCTCTGTTCCATTCTGCTTGCTTTTCCCTTTTTTTCCTCCTTCCTTCGTTTGATGCATTTCACTGCAGAAGGCCGATTTTGTGGATTTTTTGTTTGTCAGGAGCAGTGGTTTTCAAAGTGGGGGACGAGCAGGGGGGACTAGGGGTGTGGGAGGTAAAGGGGTTGGGGGGTGAGAAGATAAGCATAAATGCAAATAAATACATATTATTATTATAATTATGATTATCATTATTATTAGTAGTAGTCGGAGTAGTAGTATCAAATATGTTAAAATTATTGTTTAATCATTAATATTACAAATAATCTATAATAATATATCCTGTGATTGCCTGTCAAAAACATCATGGCATCGAGTGTGTGAAGTGGTTTGCACCATTTATGAAGGTGATTCGCTCCTCAAGCTGCTTTAGGTTGAGCAAAATGTGAGCAAAACACGTTTGTGTTTGTGACAAGGAGACCAAAGTTACTAACGCCTCAGCTTGGAAGACACTGCTGCGAAGAAAGACCCAAGAACTGACCAAATGAAGTCAGGAAAAACATTCTAAAAGTTGATGTTTTGTGTCGGTTTGCCATGGGGGTCCCCAGTGTCCAGAAGCTAATGCTGTTTGGGCCGGGCCATGGAAAAGGTAAGGTCTGGAGGTCTGGAGGACTCACCGCCTCCAGTCGTGGAGAGAAATATCGTTTCAACAATAGACTCAAAGCGGTCGCACAGGGAGTCCCGGGCGAAGGAAGATGGTGACTTGAATTTCGCACCGAAACCCTGTCTACAGCCCCAGAAAAAGAAGACCCAGGAAGCGCTGTGGAAGCCCCGCCCCTCCTGCCCCTACGGCCAGCACCCTGCTGAGGAGGAACCGCTCCTAGTAAACAGGAACCAGGAACGACTCAGGACCAAAAGTCTGGACTTGTGTTGTCTCGAAACAATGTTACGACTTTGAGGTTCTTTTTCTCACGTCAACACGACAACAAAAGTGCAGGTCACAGCATCACTGCTGCCTTTAATCTGAAGTTTAATGGCGCCATTCAGTCAGGGGACTGAAAGTAAGTGGAGGGCTCTGATTGGGCCGTTTAAAGTGTTTCCCTCATCCTCACACACACACACACACACACACACACACACAGATTAGGGCTGCATGCCTCTGGAGAAACGACACTAAACCATTCCCTCGTCCCACTTTCCTTTTATTCCTCCCCTCCGTCCCTGCACTGTATTAATCCAGCCGCAGATCAGCGACGGCGACTGATTTACCTGCAGATAAATCTGCCGCCATATGGACGGGATTAAGCGTCAGCGGGCGAATGGCCGAGTTTACAGCTGCTGCTTTATGACTAAAAGGCGGTGGGTGGAGGAATAGGGTGGGAGGGAGAGGGAGGGAGGGAGACGTGGGAGTCGGCACACCTATCCCTGGATTAACGCCTCTCTCACCTCTCCTCCCAGTGCAAGGGGATTAAACGGCGGAGCCAAGCAGGATAACGCTGAATTGATTGTGCTGAGCACCCCTTGTAAATTGTAATCACAGGCTGAGATTTAGCACAGCGGCCGCCAGGAGCGACCTTCAGCCCGTCCAACCCCCCTTCGCCTCAGGTCAGTTAGTGAGGTCATAAAAAACAGAAACAAGTTGAGTTAAAGGTCCAGCGTGTAATACTTGGAGATTTTGAGAGGAAACAGCGACATCAAGTGGTTACAAGTGCTCTTTCACACTCCCTCTCTCTCCTGAGTTTGCTAGTGACCTACAGTGGCCCATGCACACCTATCAGGATACCTCATCCACCTTCTTCTTCGTTGGTTTATTTGAGGATGGCAGGGTTCACCCTAAATTCTGGTCAAATTTGTTTGTTTGTTTGAAGGGTATTGTATTATTAATATGCTGTGTGCTGATTTGATTTATTTATTTTGATTAAATATTTAGACACTGCCTCGAAATGATCACTTGGTTCTGGTTTTAATCTTTTCTTCAGTTTTTTTTTCCCCATCAAGTCATGAAATTATTTCACAAATCTCAGTGTTACAAAAGAAGCCCAACATGGAGGCACTTGATTAACAATTTCAGTGACGAATCTCTGTTTACCAATTTATTTAATGTAACAATTAATATTGGTATTTAATTATGAGACTCCACCCCCTCTCCGTGACCTTCACAATTTAATTACAAATTAATTTAGTTCCCGTCATGAAGGCACCGGGTGACTATTTCACTTTGTTGTTTGTCCTTTAATAATCAAGAGAGACATGACTGTCGTTGGTTTGCTGCTGGTTTGAAAGTTTTCACGTTTAATTATTAATTTAACTTTATCTTTGCTGGATTGACCTGAATTGGACTGGACCTGATGCTGTGGTATAAAAGAACGTTCTGTGAAAATAAATCTGCTGTCCAGAATTCCTCTAAAAATTCCTGAGCCGGGTCGTGGGGGCAGCAGTTTCAGCAGACAAACCCAGACTTCCCTGGGCCCAGTCACCTCCTCCAGCTCATCCGGCAGGACCCCAAGCTCTTTCCCAGGCCAGCTGAGAGACATAGTCCCTCCAGCGTGTTCTGGGTCTTCCTCGAGGCCTCTTCCCGCAGGGACGTGCCCGGAACACCTGTCCAGGGAGGCGTCCAGGAGGCATCTGAAACAGGTGCCCGAGCCACCTCAGCTGGCTCCAATCGATGTGCAGGAGCAGCAGCTCTACTCCAAGCTCTTAGCGGGTGACCAAGCTCCTCACCCTGTCCCTCAGGGTGCGCCCAGCCACCCTCCGGAGGAAACTCATTTCGGCCACTTGTATCCACGATCTCGTTCTTTCGATCATTCCCCAAAGCTCATGACCTCAGGTGAGGGGAGGAACGTAGATCAACCGGTAAATCGAGAGGTTCGCCTTTCGGCTGTGCTCTTCTTCACTACGACAGATCGGTGCAGTGACCGCATCACTGCAGACGCCGCACCGATCCGCCTCTTGATCTCCATCTCTCCCTCACTCGTGAACAAGACCCCGAGATACTTAATCACCTCCTGCCTGAGGCAGGATCTCTCCACCGACCCGGAGAGGGCAAACCACTTTTGGAAGGTGTCCGGTTGCTGTTTCTTTGCTTAGCTTCATTTTTTTTTCAAATTGTTTATGAGTCGTTATCAAATCATCCCAAGTCTGATCCATACGAATCAATCAATCAATCAATCCGCACACACCCGTTGTCATCAACTTAAGAGTAACTCAAAATAGTTTCCAACAACACAACTCCAGGAATTTCACCTGGAGAATTAATACTAGTTATGGAAAGCACACAAGTTCGCTTACTAATGAAAGCTTGACACTGGGTCCAGCATACAAAAACAATGAATTTTATTTGGAGCAAAAAAATATATATTTGATATTTTCTTTTATAACACAGGGATAAAATGGAAGCTACGTAGCGCGCAGCATATGTTAAAATAACCCTCCCAAGGAAAAGGTAGCCAAAGCAAAAAAAAAACTAAATGAGTTTAAAAAAAAAAAAAAAAAAACAGGGTTAGACTGCATTCATCTTTAACAACAAAACTAAACACTACAAACCAAACACAAGAGGAATAAACCACCCACTCAATAACCCAACTGAAGAATAATCTTAACTAAATAACCGCAAAATTAAACATGGAATACAAGCCAAGCAAAAGAAAAATAATCAAAACCCAAATAACATGCCAACAATGGCCGGATGCCACTAGGGCGCAAGAACGTGCCGCAACGTACCCAGCAGGGCGAGCCAGCGGAGAACCGAGTGGGTGAGGCGACCAGATCTGGCAACCAGGCGGAAATGGGGGCGCCCGGAAGTGGCGAGGCAAGAGGGCTCCCGGTGCACAACCTGCGCTTTTATAAACCACGCCCTCATCAGGAATAGGCGGAGCAGGCGGAACCAATCGAGACACCAGGTGGCTGTAATTCACACTGCCACAATCGGTTTTACTTTTCGTATTGACCATGGTTTGGTTTGGTTTTGTGCAAGACATTTTAGTAGGGCTTACAGTGATTTTCTTTAATACTGTTGACTAGCAGAGAAAATGTAGACGCTGAAACGATCACTTGAGTCTCAAGTCACAACTTAGGTCCACACAAAAACACGAACCAGCAACAGCTCTTTTCAACTGGTGTTAACAAGCTAGCAGCGTGAAAATCGCTATAAGCAGCGAAACTTACAAAACTTGAGAGTCAGAATCGCTGCCTCTTGAGTTTCGCTACCAGCGAACACACAAGCAGAGCACAGAGTTAGCAGTGGTGGCTAACGGTTTATCGACACGATTCAGTGTTTTCAAACATTGCCATGGCGACTATTCTCTCGTCGTCCACCGGCCGATTCGAGCCTGTCTCCCTTCCCTTGTCCACCGGGCCGCTGGTCCATCGCATCTGAATTAGGCTGAACAAACCTCCAAAATTTTTTCTATTCATTCCACTCTGAGTGTTGTAGTCCTTGGTGCTTTGGTAGTCGCACTGCATTTTTTTTATATATATTTCTCTGGACACTGCTTTGCTGTACAGCGGCGGCCACCGGCTGCGAAACCACAAAGATTTTTTTCATTGCGTGTCGCTCCGTCCGTCCAGCTCTCTCTGAGCTTTTTCTTCGGCCACAGAGAACAGAAATGTCTGCAGCTCTTTGTTCGTCCATGGTACAGTTTCATAAGCATTTCAGTTTTTAAAACGTGAAAAAGTAAAAATCCACACGCAGGGCATTTAAAAATAGCGGTTTTGGTCTTTCGTGAAAGACTGCCTTCAGCTTTTGTCAAAACTCTTACCCAATCAGTGCCCTGCACGTTACTATGTCACGCTTATGGTCTCTGCTGAGCACGCTTGGAACCCCAACGAAGCAGGTACCAAAATTGTAACACTTGGAACCGTGTTGGCGCCCGTGGAAATGTGTGGTAACCGAGCTCTACCGTACCGAGCTCGTACCTAGTGACCCTGTGGAAAAATGCTCAAAATTGTCACACACACACACTGTGAGAAGGGGAGGAGCGGACAGCCCCTCCCCTTTTCACTGTTTCACCTGGGGAAGAACTCTACGACGTGGCGTCACCCACCAGGAAAAGAGCAGACAGAGAGAGAGAGAGAGACACACACACACACACACACACGCTCACCTACACTCACCGTCGGTCCCGGTTCGGCTCCACTGTCCTGTGCAGTGAAATGTGCGGTGCTTCGCATCAAGTCGCTAACTTGCATACGTACATTTCTACACATGTTGGTCCATTGGCGACACTTACTGGTTGTGTTGGGAAACAAATACTGATGCAACTTCAAATAGTGAATGAAGGAAAAACAAAGAAGGAGCGCCACTGCTTGGGTCCTTTAAATAAAACTGGTGCTCTTTGGTTGGGGTGAATGCATAGAAGCTGAAACTGAAAAAGTCCTAGGTGACTCTGTTTTAAATATGAAATAAAAAGCCTTTATTTTGGCGTGGCTACAAAGACTGGACCTACGCGTTTCGGTTTATAGCCTTCATCAGGGTAAGATCATCACACACAGAGACTTCAATGGTAATCAAAGATTACCAATCTCACAACCAATCACTTCACAATGTTATTTTTCCTTTAAAAATGAATAAAACTACAAATCTAAACTCGCTGGACGCTGGACGTTCAATGACATCATGTGGCTCATCTCTTCGGACTGTCATTCATTGCCAGCGGTTTTAAATAAGACAGTGGCTGTTCTTTGTGGGGTCAAACTAGGGCTGGGCGATATATCGACATAAAAAATATATTGATATATTTTTAAATGCGATATGGAACGAGACCATATTGCCAATATCGATTTAGTTCAAATTTGTGCTGCGATCCTTGCTCCTGGCAAGCTGCGGACCCGGAGTGCCAAGCTCTGCTCCTCGCGTCCCCGCCCCTCCTCATTTATGCACAGAGGGGGGGGAGCACGGGAACAGACACTCCGGACAGGCACGCTTAAGGTAGAAGGGTCGAGAGGCGATTTTTGTAAAAGAAACCGAAACCGATATTTTTTTGAAACGCTGATGTCACAGCTCTAAACCCCTCCCCCCGAGGGGTTCAGACGACCACTCACAACAACAACCACGTTGGACAACAGGAAAGCTCAAGAGTGAAAACAAACCTCAGCTGTATTTCCACAGGATTAAGGTCGTAATCTGGACTAATCACACATTATTAATTATTGTGGACGTATGTGTATATGTGGCTGTGTGGAGGGGCGGTTCCATTTGAGGGTGTGGGAGGGATGAGCGTTTATTTGTTCATTTTGCTGCATATTTTGGCATTTTATTTTGTTTTTAATCTGTGAAGTACTTTGGGTTGCATTTTTCGCGCATGAGAAGTGCAATATAAATAAAGTTTGAAGTTGAAGTAATTAAAAGTATTAATCTGTGGGATGAATCGACTGCAGAGCAAGAGAAACAACATCGCTCAAACATCCAGCAGCCGTGGAGACAAACTTCAGGTCGACAGCAGTCATCAAGAACAAGGAAAGTGGCGTCCAGGCCCCACCCACCATGTTTGACTGACAGCTGGAGACATTCGGCAACAAACAAGAAGACAGAAAAATAATCAAGGCTGACAGTTTAGCGTAGAGTCCCTCAGACGACTTCAGTCACACTTTCATCAACTCAGCTGAAGAGTAGGAATCAACCGAAAATCCAGCTTGTAGTGGCTGAGTGAAGGTGGTCGGGGCTGTGGAAGAGTTCCACAGTGTCAGGTGTTGGTGGACTCAAATGCACGACAATCACTGATGCAGTTCAAGAGGTCTATTGAAGAGTCGAGGTCGGGCAGTCCAGGGTCGAGAACCAGTGCAGGCGGTGAGAGTAGCAGGCGAGATCGGCGTCGAGGACGGGCGGAGGTCGATGACAGCGACAGGATCCAGACGGGGCAGACGAGGAACATAGTCAGAGCCGAACAGGGTCGTCACCGGGGAATCGGTCCGAGGACGAGGCGGGGGCAAGGTTGGAGGCGGGCTGTTGTCAACCGGGGGACGAAGGAGCACAACAAGGAGCCAGGCGCTGGACTACTGGTGCAATGCAAAACAGATAATCTGGCAACGGGGGAACACGGGAGACTGGTTAATAAAGGCGGCGCAGATCACAGGCGAAGATTGTTGGCTATCGAGATCATAGGGGCGTTGGCTTGGAGACCGTGACACATAGTTCCAGAGGCATTGCAGTGGGACAGAAGACCTGCACTGTGGTCCAGGTACACTCCCACTCTGGAGGACTGAGGACCTGAGACACCAATGCTGATGCTGTTGTGATACTTACTTATATCCAACTGAGGCACAATGTAAATGTCAACACTGACTGAGTGACCAGCAGCATCAGGTAGCTGACATAGAGAACTGGGGGCACTAGGCTCCGCCCACCTTGTCTGACTGACAGCTGTAGACAGACGATGGATCAAAGGTCAGGGTTCACAAACTGAGTGGTCTGGTTAAAGTCTGCAGGTGATGTTATCGCTGCTTACTTACACACACACACACACACACACACACACACACACACACACACACCCAAACAGCAGCAATATTTTCCAGCTGCTGCTGCAAACACAGTGGGACAGCTGTGACTCAACAGGAAACTGCAGTGACTGTCCCTGGACAGCAGGGGTGCTCATGCGTGAAAATAATCACTTTGAAATAGGCAACGGATGGAGAAAGGACACCTGGGATATTAGAGTTAAAGGGCTGAGCGCCGGAAGACCGTAACCAGATCCTGTCGCAACCAATCAGCTTCAGAGTTCACATGCCGCAGACCAGCTCGGTGCAAAACGCCTCCAGTTGGTGAGGTGTTCTCACAACGGCTGGAAATCCTCAAATACTTTCTACTGCAAGCTGAGGTACGCTCACAGCCGCTAGATTTGACTCAAATCAATTAAAAAAAAAAAAGATTTGATCTGCATTTTTTCTGAATTGAAGCTTTGTGTTCTTGATTTAACTGCTCTTAATCACGGATTCTGATGTTGTGATTTCCTTTTTTCTTTTTTACTTTTTTTTAAATGTCCTTTTGCTTTTATACTTTTTGTGGTCGTTGGAATAAAGGACGAGTTGATCATATTTTTTTTTTCTTTTTTCAAATTCAAATAATCAGTAAATCTAATCAAAGAAAATGAATCAATAGATTAATCTACCTCAAAAATTCAATGCTGACACATGAAAATGTGTAATAAGAACAACACAACCATTTCAACACAACACAGTAATTCCACGTGGCAACAATTACTGTAGTAGCAGTAGTAGTAGTAGTAATAGCAGAAGTTGTGAGTAGCAGTTGCTACGCCATAGTAGCGTTAGTAGCAGTAGTACAGTACAGTAGTTATTACTGAGGGAGTTGTAGAACTGGACATAGTAGTTGAGGCAGTAGTAGTAGCAGCAGCAATAGCAGTCATTGTCGTAGTAGTAGTAGAACAGTCTACATGTTTTGACCTAGTTCCATTCTGAGACTCTAAAACACTCTTTGGATATCTATTTTTTTTTTTTTTTACCTTTGCTGTTTGATTGTTTCTTTTCTAGCCTACGAGGTCCATTCTTTTTCTGGCTTACAACTTTTAAATCATTGTGTTTCACGAGCCACAATACCTCAACCACACCTTCCAACGCCACTGCCTCCGTCAGTGGAGACAGTGGCGAGCAGTGGCTCGTCTCCTCCGTCACCTGAACATCCGTTTATACTGCCACTCCCCCTCGCCACCCCCCCCACCCCCCCCGCCCCCCCCGGAACATCTGCCGGCCAAGCTGTCTCTCTCATCGTGTCGCGTGTCCTGGCCAAACATGCGGACCGCCGGCGCCCCATCTGGCCGCCTGCGCTGCTGCGCTGGTAGACTCGGGCCATTAAAGACCAGCGGTGCCCGCAGGAGTCGAGATTAATGACAACAGCGGCACCGACGTGTAAATATGATGTTGGATCTTGTGGCGGCCGTCCAGTGTTTTGTTTTTTGTTTTTTTTCTGAAGTGGCCGTCTGTCCAATACTGAAGGACCGAGGAAGCAACAGACAATTTAAGATTCAGTTAAATTTTACAAGACGAATAAAGGGAAAGTTATTCTTCATGTTAGGCTGAAAAAAAAAACCTTTTTGTCCAATATGATCAAAAGGCACAACAACTGGAAAAAAAAAAAAAAAAAAAAGGACCTAAACTGCTCATGCTAGTGAGTAGCAAGTGCTCATGCTCGGCAAGCAGTTGGCAGTAGAACTTTGGATTAGCCATCATGTACAAGCCAGTGTGTTGTAATGTGATGGCACTAAAGAGAAACCTAACCTTATGATTTATTATTATTGCAAAAATTGAATGCTAGCTAATGTTGCCACCACATGAGGGAAAACATACAAAGACCTTCATGGACATGATGTTGAGTTTGTTATGTATATATATATATATATATATATATATATATATATATATATATATATATATATATACATATATATATATATATATACATATATATATATATATATATATATATACATATATATATACATATATATATATATATATATCCCCACAGGGGAGTTTTTCCCAGCCACTGTCGCATCTTGCTTGCTCCGGGGGCCCGGTTGGTTCTCTCTGATTGTATAAAGCGCTTTGAGACGCCTTTGGTTGTGATTTAGCGCTGTACAAATAAAAGTTTATTATTATTATCATATATATATATACATATATTCAATATTATCATCATCATCATCAAGATGAACAATGATTTCAAGAGAGCTTCTAGACAAGAAGGCAGTATTTTCTCAAACAGATTCATCAAACGCCACACAGATGCAGATCATAATGTGAAGAGTGCAGCAGCAGTAGGGAAATTAGCATTGAATTAGCGCCGAAAACCCATTGAAATCTTCCATTATTTTTTTTATTTTTTTTTTCAAATCCTCCAGCCGGCAAGAGCTGAAGGCCTCGTCACGGAGCTCCATGGAGAAATCCTGCTTTTGTCCAAACACAGAACCCAAATAGAAGAGCATTCGTTTTCTTAAGAAAAAGGAATAGTAAAAAGCCTGCAGAGCCAAATCAGACCTCCTCCACCTCCTCCACCTGCTCCTCCTCCTCTGCCTCCCCACCCTTCTTCTCCTCCTCCTCTGCCTCCTCCTACCCAATCCTCCTCCCCCTTCTCCTCCACCTCCTTCCCATCCTCTTCCACTTCTTCCTTCTCCACCTCCTAATACCTCCACCTCCTTCTTCTTCCCCTCCTCCTCCACTTCCTCATTCTTCCCCCCACAGTTCTCCAGGATCACAGGAAGTGGTTTGAGTTCATCCTGGACATAATGGGTTATGAGAGTGAGAGGAGCAGACTGACACGGAGGAGGACAGGAAGTAACGGAGCCAGCTCGCTCTGACCTGCAGTGACCCCGCCTCCATTCAGTGACCCCACTTCCATTCACCAACCAGGACTACGCCCACCTTTGGTCTCCCTCCTGCTTTGTCTGCTGCTTCCTTCCGAGGATCCGGCCTGATGAAACAGCTCACCTGTCTTTTTCTTCTCCCTCTTCTTCTTTTTCTTCTTCTTCTTCTTCTTCTTCTTCTTCTTTTTATCTTTTGAAAAGCACCATTTTCAGGAGAGTCTGCACTTCAAAACCACCTGCCAGAGGACAAAAGGCCCCGGGAGCTTCGGAGTCTTCATCCCTCTACATTATCATCATCCTCTTCTTCCTCTGCCTCCTCCTTCTCCTCCTCCTCATCATCCTCTTTCTCCTCGAATGCCTTCTCATCTTTCTTCACCCCATCATCATCATCATCATCATCTGCAGCAGCAGCGTTTTATTTATCAGTTTCAGGGTGTTTGATGAAAGGACTTCATCAAAGGACTCGGCCTCCTCCTTCTCCTCAGGTGAGCAATGAAGCCACGGCAGCAGGTCACCAGGGCTTTCGGGTTTCTGCCTCTTTGCATCCACGTCACCTGGATCTCAGGCAGAAACCACAGCGACAGCTCTCATCCATCCATCTCCCACCGCGACAACTTTATCCGCTGACATTTTCCCACCACATTTGCATCCGGCGATTGATTTATGTCTGAAGCCAATTAAGGGGATCAGCAAAAACGCCCGCTTAGGAAGAAGAGGAGGAGGAGAAGGGGACGGAGGAGGTGGTGGTGGGAGGTGAAGGAAGAGTGGGAGGATGTGGGGGAGGAAGAGGAGTGGGAGGATGCGGGGGGAGGAAGAGGAGGTGGTTGGAGGTGAAAGAGGATGATGAAGAGGAGGCGGTGGAGGTTGAAGGAGGAGGAAGAGGAAGAAGAAAAGGAGGAGCAAGTAAAGGAGGATAAAGAAAAGGAGGAGGAGGAGGAGGAGGAGGCAGTGAAGAGCTTCAGAATTCAGACGTTTAAAAAACTGGGGAAAAAAAGTTGCGGCGTCGACTTCTCTGAACAGACAGACGCGGGAATTAACCTGCGCTGCAGCAGCTCCAGCCGTACTGCAGCATTTCCAATGATTGATTGATTGATTGATTGATGTACTTTATTTATCCCAAGGGAAATTCAAATGTGGCCAACTGCTCACACAGTAACTGTCACACACAGCACAATAATGAAAACAAATAATAAATAAGGTAAAAGGAGACTAACAACAAGGATGCACAACAACAACAACAACAACAGGACATTTAAAAACCAAGCACAAAAGCAGAGAATTTGATATATTTCTGTGTGTAAAACCTCCTGATGAAAGTGTGAAAAACTTGGGTCCAGATCCACAAAATGATCGCCCGGCTTTTGCGCCAGAAAATCAGTGTAAATAACACCAAAAACAGTGCGTCCCATCCACAGGGCAGAAGTAAACGTGAAAAGCAGCGTAGACGTGCAGGTAGCGGCAGGGCTGCGCCAGACTCATTTGAATGTATTTAAATTAGTCATTTCGCGGAAACATTACCCCCCCCCCCATCTATGCAAATATGCCTCATTCGAAACATTGCCGGATCCACAAAGACTTTTCTCTCACGTCCGCACGTAATTAAACAGACGTAAAAACACCGCCAGCCAAAACCAGGCTCAGAATCGTCCATCAAAGTGTTTCAGGCGACTCTCTCTGAAGATGAGGTTTGTGTCCATAGAAAAATATCACACACATCTTATCAAATATGAAATAGATGTATGTATGTATTTATTCATTAATCTATTTATTTAGAACGTGAAACATTGAAAGATATTGAGAGTTACAAGTTCACTGACACTTGAAACCTGCACTTACTCGATGAGATCAGCCACGAAACAGCTACAAATCGCACACAAAATACATAACACAATATATATATATATATATATAAACATACTGACACGCCTTGACTGCCTTCCGATCATGACCGCGGTCGTAATGACCAAGAGCGCACAAGAGCGACTGAGTGTCTCTTTGTGAAATCAGGTTTGTTCCTGCCACACAATCAACTGCACTCATATTCATATTGTAACATTCCTGACGTGTGTTGAGTTTTGTGAGCGTTCCACTGTTCATTCATGTTCGTGTTGCTGTTAGTATGGGGCGAACGTGTTATACTTCCCCTTTAAGAGGACGACAGAGACCATGGAAAGGTGTGTGTGTGCTGTGTTCTCAAACTCCGATTTTAGTTGGACTAGCGCGTTTACATGCACTTCACTTGTCCGATCACAGTCGGACTAAGGCAATAATTCGGTTTTCTCGAGTGCCATTTAAACATAGTGGCTGTCACCGTCAGCCTGAGTAACTTGCTGCCCCTTCCCTCCCTTCCTCCGGCCCCTCCCCTTCCCTGTGGCCCCACCCACACAGACTTCCTCGGCACTTCCATCGCTGATCATATTTTGCGGGCCGGACAGCTGTCACGAGGGCCACCGAGGGGTTATTATCCTGGATGTGAGACACACCGTGTCGGCCTTAGGAGGCTGCTCCTCCTCCTCCCCCCTGCTCCTCCTGCCGCCCCCCGCCCCTTCCCCTTATATCAGGTAATAGGCGTATCGATCGCTGGCCGCCGCCGCCGCCGCCACAGAGTGACAGGTGGCCCACTGGGGATTATCTGGTCAATATTATTGACGTGTTGGCTCTTTGCTGATCCCTCCCCCTGGACGGCCCAGTTGGCCAGCACCCATGTTTGCACACGGATTCACACTCACGAACATACACACACACACACACACAAACACACACACACACACACACACGCATGCTAGAGACTCTGGACGTCTCCTTTACCCACTTGTCTGAGAGGATTGTGGGTAATTTTAGCCCAGCTTTTGGAGAGGGCTTGGTGGGGGAGGAGGAACGTTCACCTCAACTTTGAAAGTCCAATCCAATCTGGGGGAGGGAGGAAAAAAATGGTGAATAAACAAGGGTCTTTTGCGTGAAGCAGTGAATCCCCCAGACCACCAGGAGGAGCAGGTTCCACTCCACTTGGTTTTCTTTTCCTCGTTTTGTTTCTTTCTTCAGAACGGGGGCAAGAGGTGCTTGGGCATGAGGGAGAAAAGCTTTTTGAAGACACGATAGCACTTTTGTCATTTGTTGCCATTATACCGTGTTTTCCCCTTTAAAACTCACACACACACACACACACACACACACACACACACACACAATGAAGTCTATTTTCAGCAGCCAGGATTTGTCTCATGCAGTCCAAAAGTATTTTCAGACTTTTTTCATTCTTTCCTTGACTTGGAATCATCCAACATCTTTAATTTTTATTTTTTCCCCTCCTCCCTCCCTTCCTGGGCTGAAAACCAACAAACCTGACATTGGATTGAGAATAAAGTGAAGATATATAATAAAACAACACAAGTCTATTTTTCCATGGTCCTCTTTTTTGTGACCTCTGGAGATTTCTAACACTGATGTGACTTTGGGCACGTGGTACAGTTCTTTTTTCTTCTTCTCTGTATTGTATGTACCAGCGGGAGGCATCTCTCCTCCAGAGCCACTGAAGATTCCCCTCGTGGGGTCAGAGGTCAAAGGTGCAGCAGCAACAGATTTCTTCCATGATTTTTTTTTTTTTTGGGGGGGGGACTATTGGACAACATGTAACAGCGTTATGTAATTAAAATAATAAAAGATATTAAAACTACTTGACACTTAAAAAAATAAAACTACAATCCAAAACGCTAGAAAACTACCATTTTTGACATTTTGTTTTTAAAAGGAGTATTTTTTTCTGTAGCCAAGCACTGTTTTCTTTGGGCATCAAAGTAATCCGAAAGTAACTAAACAAAGAATCTGGTACATTACTTTCATACAATGATACTTTGAGGAAGTCACTAATTACATTTTGTTGACATTCTTTCAGAGTAACCGCCTCATCTGAAAATCTCAAAGCTTCCTGAAAACCCAGAGACTCAACCTGGGGGACAAGAGCGTGTATGTCAAAGGTCAAAGAACATCAACCAGCGGAGAAGATTGTGTCTCCATGGTCGCCACTTGGCCTCAGTCCTGGCCTTCAAACCCAACTTGGCCCCCCCAAAAAAAATCAAGACTTTTTCCCTCTGGACACCTGTGGGAGCCTTGGTGGTTGTGTCAACTCCTCCCGCCCCACCGCCACTCCCTTCCTCCCCCAACATACACAGACACACCTCACCAGACACGACAGTGCAACCCCCCAACCCCGACTCTCTCACAACCCCCCCCCCTCTCCCCCCCAAAAAAAGCAAATCGATGTCCCAGGCTCCGTCGCCCGCCAGGTCAGCTGATTGGAGCATTACCGTCCACCTCACGCCCCGCCCCTCCCACCCCCTGCTGTGCACCGTCCAGCCATCCAGGGGTCGGGCCAAGTCTATTAACTGATGCTGATCTTTAGACGGACCCCTGCGCCCCGCCGTGCATCATCCTCTGACTCGGGATTGGTCCGTCAACCGGCTGCGTATATCACACCGTTCCCATCTCCCCCCGCAGTGAACACACTCCCCGTTGGCTTTAATTAATCACTGCCTTGGCAGGCTGCAAGCAAACACACACACACACACACACGCACGCCCTGCATGCATAAATTGCGCAGCACTGCAGGCTGTTTCCTGCACCATCTTGACCCATTGACTGTACTGGATCCTGTAAATAGCGGCTGCTGCTACTGTTCGTCATTAACACGCATGAAGCCGCTAAAATGTGAACTTTATTCCACTTGGATCTCAGGAGCTGATTTTTGAAAATGTTACCTACCTACTTACTTCGCCCGCCGGGGGGGGCGCTTTAGCAGGAAGTGGAAAAACGAGACAGGCGGCGACACGGAGAGCAACACTGACATAGGCACAGAAAAGCTCTTCTGAAGCTGTTCAACTCCGACACTGAAGAAAGTGACTTCAGCGGTTTCAGTGCGCAGGAGGAAGATGAACAGTGACAGGTGGTTTCTGGGTTCGGCGTTCATGAAGCGACTTTAATGGTTCCAGTGCGCATGAAGAAAAAGTGACAGCGGTTCGATGTGTGTTCAGTGGGTTCAGTGCGCGACTTCTCTGTTTTGGTTGATCAGCGCTTTTACCGCTGTGTTACCGGCACCGTTCGGAAACTAATTAGTTCAGCTATATGTAAATAAACAAGTACGAAATCTTTCTGTGTACTGGTAAATCGATTTATCCAATCTTTATCCATCTATCTATCCAATATATATCTAATTTCACAACCTAGATATCGGCGGCTTATAGCCCGGTGCGACTTACATTTCCAATTTTTTTTTTTTTTAAACTTGTGGGCGAAGCTTATATTGAGGTGCGCTCTATAGTCCGGAAAATACCGTGAGTGATTTAAAAAAAAAAAAAATCCAATTTAGTCACTGTTTTTTTGAAGTAACAAAGTACAAATACTCTGTAACTGAAAGTAAGTCGATTTTTCAGGTATCTGTACTTTGCTTGAGTATTTCTTTTTCTGACAACTTTTTGCTTTGACTTCCTACATTTGTACACAAATATCTGTACTTTCTACTTTTACTTACTACTTTTGTGTTTAAAAGTCTTTAAAAGAAACAAACTCTGATAACTCTTCTATGCCCAACAACTTGCAGGGCTCACTTCCAAACGCATGAACCTCATTATTTGACGCTTCTGGCATCGTTTGACACTAGTATTCGACATTCTAACGGTATTTGGAGTTCAGAAAAGTGGAAAAGCATCATAGGTCCCCTTTATAAACAGTGACATCGCTGTGACGTGTCAAAGAAGAGATCCATCACGTATCACTGCTGCTGTCTCACTCGAAGCATTACTTACTCTGCCATTGGAACAGCAGCAGGTTCACAGGTTCATTTGCAACGTGCTACCACCTAGTGGAAAAGCAATTAATTGTTCTGCCGGTCACTGCATGCTGCCCACATATAGACGTACGAAGACAAATTATTTGGGTTGAAATTGGGCATTTTTCCACGGCACACCAGGTAGTCTCTCAGGGCACACTGTTGTGCCGCGGCACAGTGGTTGAAAAACGCTGTCTTAGATTGTACCCTCCCTCTCTTTTGTGAAGCATTCTCTGTGCTTGTCTTGGTAACAGGTTATTTCTGGCTTGTGCGGTAGTTGTGCACTTAATTAATTCTACAGTGACATGCAGTTTAATTATTTTCGACTTAATAAATAATGTATTGATGTGTTCAAGATAACTGACATTACGAATAATTCTTCTGGCTCTTTTTTAAAGGATGAATCGTGGCTCTAGAGAACTTCTATATGTGTTACACCAAACCTCTACACAATAGTTAAAATAGGGTGCAGGGAACAGAACACAGTGTGGAGTGAATTGTTGTTTAAGAAGTGCTTTGCTTTTGCCATTACTGAAATGCTCATAGATACTTTGGTGCCGATGTATTCTATGTGAGATTTCCTCCTGATTTTGTCATTTACTGATTTCATGTACCCTTTCATTATTGACCCCCTCTATCTGTCCCATTGCTTTGCTATTTATCTTCCTGCTACCAAATATAATTAATATTGTTTTGCCTAAATTTAGTGATAACTTATTTGCATCAAACTAAGATTTTCATTCATTCATTCATTCATTCATTCATCTTCCATACCCACTTCTTCCCGAGCTCAGGGTCACGGGGGTCTGCTGGAGCCTATCCCAGCTGTCATAGGGCGAAGGCAGGGTGACACCCTGGACAAATCGCCAGTTCATTGCAGGGCCACATAGAGACAGACAACCATTCACCCTCACATGCACACCTACGGACAATTTAGAATGTTCAATTGACCTCACGTGCATGTTTTTGGACTGTGGGAGGAAGCCGGAGAACCCGGTTAGAACCCACGCAGACACGGGGAGTGTTACATGTTCCCCCCCTCCTTCTTGCGAATCAGTCCGACCCTGTGCTCATTCTGTTTCCAATCCCACAGGTGTAGCGCTTTACAACTTTTGACCTATTTATCGCGTTTGACCTCATTGGGTGCGAGCTGTTTATGGGGCCGTAACATAAATTGGGGGCTCGTCTTAACTAATTAAGGTTAACAAAAAAAAAAAAAAAACAACCTTAGAGTCTTGATGTGTTTTTCTTTACGTCTAGCTTTGGTGGCTTAGTGGCAGTAGGCCTGTGCAAGTCAATGTTTTGATAGTCTGTGATTGTGGCCTTTTGCACTGTGTGTTGTTTTTTTGTGTATTTGGTGACTTGGTGGACATAGTTTTTGGGCCACAGTAATGTGTGTGTCAAGAGTTACAGGGGTTTTGAGGCCCTGTAGTGTGGCTGTGTTTTGTGACACTTAAAATGGAATTTAAGTTGGCTGAGTTTTTTGATTCTCCATCTTTAGAGATTTTTTGATAAGTGCACTAAGGTTAGTCTGGAGGTAATTGCTGACCATTATGAGGTAGCTATTGTTAAACATGCGAAGAAGAAAACCATAAAAGCAGTTCTTTATGCTGCCTTGGTGAATAAAGGCGTTTTGCCCCAATCACAGAGTGCTCCAAAACAATCTGGTCGATCTGTCGATGAGGCAGTCAGACTGAAAGAGTGAGAGGTTGAGTTGCAGCGTTTGGCTTTGAAAGAGAAGGAGTTGCACTACATTCATGCTCTTGAAACCAATAAGCTTGAGCAGCAAACTAAAATCCATCTGCTTGAGTTGGAGCAAGGTGCCGCTTTTTCGACTACTGCTCGATCTAATTTTGATGTGAGTAAAAATATTTGTTTGGTTCCTCCTTTTAATGAGAAGGATGTCGATAAATATTTTGTCCTGTTTGAGCATGTGGCAACAACATTGAAGTGGCCCGAAAAATGTGTGGACGTTGTTGTTGCAATGTGTTTTGAGTGGTAAAGTTAAAATTGTTTACTCATCTCTTCCAGCAGAAGATAGTCTTGATTTTGATAAATTAAAAGGTGCTGTGCTCGGAGCTTATGAGCTGGTGCCTGAGGCTTACCTGTCAGAGGTTTTGCCGACTGAAAAAGCCAGGCTATCAGACTTTTGTTGAGTTTGCTCGGGAGAAAGAGTCTCTGTTTGACCGTTGGTGTACATCTAGTAAGGTTGAGGATTTTGAACAGCTTCAACAATTACTCTTGATGTAGGATTTTAAGGGGACTGTCTTCCTGAAAAAGTGTCAACATATTTGAATGAGCAAAAAGTTTCTGAAGTTTCTAAAGCTGCTGTTTTAGTGGATGAATATGTTTTAACGCATAAGCCTGTTTTTGTGCACCGTCCTTTCAGTATTAAGCCCATTGAAAGCATAAATGGCGCTGGGAAGGGAAATACTAGTGGTGCTGCTGTGACGCCTGAGATGATTAAAAGTGCTCGTCTCTCAGAACCTGAGGTTAAGGGTGAGAGAGAGGAAGTCAGGGATAGAGATGTCATGTGTTGTTATTGTAAGAAAAAGGGGCATATTGTGGCAACTTGTCCTGTGTTGAAGAAACTGAATTCTAAACCGGTTGCTTTGGTTAACAAAATTGAGGAAGCTGAAGAGATTCCAGAGTCCAGTGACCTGGCACATTTTACACCATTCGTTATGGATGGTTTTGTCTCTCTGCCAGGTTGCAATGATAGAGTTCCCGTGAAAATGTTGAGGGATACTGCTGCCTCCCAATCTTTTATTTTGGAGGGAGTGTTGCCATTCAGTGACAAGTCGGCTGGGGGTTCTGATGTTCCTGTTTTAGGTTTCAGCATGAAAGGTATTTGGGTGCCTTTGCACAAAGTCTGTGTAGAGTCTGATCTTGTTTCAGGTGAAATGATTGTGGGAGTGCGTCCTAGTTTTCCAATTCAGGGGGTATCTTTTTTATTGGGAAACGATTTAGCTGGAGGTAAGGTACTGGTTACTCCTGAAGTAACACCAGTCCCAGTCAGGCAGTCTCCAGATTACCTTGCTGTGAAGTTCCCTAAAGTTTTTGCGGCTTGTGCTGTTACTCGGTCACACTCTAAAAAGGAAGGGGATGATGTGGATTTGAGTGACAGTTTTTTTTGTGATCCTCCTGTTTCTCAGATTTCAGGTTTGTGACAAAGCTAGATCTGCTGAAAGGTTATTGGCAGGTCCCCTTGACAGAACGTGCAAAGGAGATTTCTGCATTTGTTACACCTGATGATTTCTTGCAGTATACTGTGATGCCTTTTGGCATGCGTAACGCACCAGCTACCTTTCAGCGTTTAATGAACTTGGTTTTATCTGGTTTGCCATTTTGTGAAGTGTATCTGGATGATTTGGTTGTCTGTTCTGAGTCATGGTCTGAGCATATGGAGCATTTGCGTGTTGCGTTTTGTCGCTTGAATGAGGCAGGTTTGACAGCAAACTTGGACAAATGTGAGTTTGGGCAGGCCACAGTTGTGCACCTTGGGAGAATCGTGGGTGGAGGTCAAGTTCGTCCTGTGCAAGCAAAAGTGGAGTGCATTGAAGCTTTTCCTGTGCCAACCAACCGAACAGAGCTTCGCCGTTACCTTGCGATGGTTGGTTACTACAATTTCTGCTGTTGCCTCACCCTTAACCGATCTATTGAGTCCCAAGGTCAATTTTAAGTGGTCCACTGTTTGTCAGTTGGCATTCGAGCGGACAAAACGCCTTCTGGTCAATGCACCTACTCTTGCAGGACCACGGTTTGATCAGCCTTTTAAGTTGGCTGTGGATGCAAGTGATAGTGGTGTTGGTGCTGTACTTTTACAAGAAGGCTCAGATGGGGTTGAGCACCCAGTTTCTTATTTTTCTCGGACACTCGATGTCCATCAGAAATGGTATTCGACCATTGAGAAGGAAGCACTGGCACTGGTTATGGCTTTGGAGGATTTTGAGGTTTATGTTGGCTCTTCCGTTACTCCTGTAATCGTTTTTACTGACCACAATCCACTCATTTTTCTTCATAGAATGCAAAACAAAAACCGACGTTTGATGAATTGGAGTTGGCCTTCAATGTGGAAGTCAGACATATCCGTGGCAGGGATAATGTTCTGGCTGACGCATTGTCACGCCTGTAAACGGTTGTTCCTGAACAATGAATCCTCTGCAGACTGTAAGTCATTTTAAATTTCTTGTTTACCTCTTTCTTCTAAGGTACATTGTTCAGTAACTTAGGGTGGGGGTGTTACATGTCCCCCCCCCCTCCTTCTTGCTAATCAGTCCGACCCTGTGCTCATTCTGTTTCCTTTCCCAGAGGTGTAGCGCTTTAGCGATCAGGACCTTTCAAGGGGGGAAGGTGATTGCAGCTCTCACTCTGACTTCCTTCAGCAGCAACAGCAACAACAGCAGCAACAGCAGCCGCAGCCGCCAGCTTGATGTGGCCTTACTGCTTTGTGTTTGTACTTTTTCTAATTTCTTTTCTGGTGGGTTCAGTAGTTCAGTTTTCGTGGCTTAATTTCTCTTCGGTTTAGGGTTTAGTTGGTTGTGTTTTGGGCAGAGGGGAGAACTCCGACGGCCCATGTGGGTTGGGCAATAGTGGCTCTCTTTCTTTTGTTACTTTTGGCTGGCCCACCAGTATTTAGTCATATTTTTTCGGGTAGATTTGGGATTTTTCTTAAGTTGGTCACATTATTTATCTTGCCTCTAAAAACATAAAGGTATTTTTATTTGCAACTTTTGACCTATTTATTGTGTTTGACCTCATTGGCTGCAAGCTGTTTATGGGGTCGTAACAGGGAGAACATGCAAACTCCACACAGAAAGGTCCCAGGCCCGGAATCGAACCCACAACCTTCTTGCTGTGAGGGGGCAGCACTAACCACTGTGCCACCATGAAGTGATGATGTCCAAAAGTTGCTGCAGATTCTCACCTGAACCAAGAATATTTGTGTCGTCCGCAAACAAGATACATTTGAGTAATTGTGATATTTTACATATGTCGTTGATGTAGTTTTTGTCCCAGCACTGATCACTGTGGCGCACCACACACAATTTTCCAACCATCCAGACTGGACTTCTCCCATCTGCATAAATAACTCTTCACCCATGGTGCTATCCCCCTATCCCATATTTTTCTAGTTTTTGTTTTCTTTTTTTTTATTATATCATGGTTTATTGTACCAAACACTTTTTTTCAATGAATACCCCGACTGCATATTTCTTTTTATCCATGGCATTCGTGATTTCTTCAATTAGTTCTATTAATGCTTGTGATGTTGATGGGTTACTTCGGAATCCATATTGATTATCTGAGAGTAATCCATGCTTCTCTATGAAATCATCCAGTCTGCTGGTAAAAACCTTTTCTAAGATTTTTGAGAAATTTTCATGTTGTTTGTGAAATTGACCAGTTTGTAATGATGAATTGGATATAGGTGCTTATGGTCCCATGAATGACAGTTTTGACAATTTTCATGTCAATTTCATTGTAGTCAGTGGATGTCTTATTTTTGCATGAGTTCACAATATCTATAATCTCATTGATTGCAGAGAAATGATTTTTTTTTTTTTTACTTTTTACTTAAGTACTTTCAATAACCTGCACTTTCTCACTTTTATTTGAGTTATGGAGTTGAATCTGTACTTTTACTTTGAGCAGTGTTTTTTGACACAAGTGTCAGTACAGACGGTGAATATGTTTGCCTCGTCTGTTTTTTTTCTGAGCTTGTCTCATAGGTTAAACACTATCCTGTAATCGACGTCATAATCAATTGAATCAGCTCATCTGGAACTTTTCATCAACTTTGACCATCGTTGAAGCTGTCTGACCTCCCGCCTTTAATACTCCTCACACCTTGGAAACTGGTCAAATTCATCAGTTTCCATGGGAATTTCTTCCTGATCCTCATTGAAGGCCAGTGACTGCTCTGAACAACAACCTCCAGCTCCTGGTGGATGAGTCTGCGAGGAGCAGCAGAGCTGAAATCTCAGCCATCTGTGTGTCAAAACTCACATTACCATTGTACCTGCTTGTGATGCAGCAGAAAGTCCAGTTGGGATTCTTATTTATTTTGATGAAAACATGAAACAAAGTGCAACCAATAACCTCAGAAGTTCCCGTGGAAAGAAACGCAAGGCAGAAAACGATGACTGGAAAATAGCAAGGAAAAAAGGAAAAGTCACCCAACACACACACACACACACACACACACACACACACAAGTACAAACAAAGTATGTGAATATCCAGCACATAGTTGTCAAGTCTGACAGGGACATACGTCTAGTCCTCGTGGTGGAGCTACAAATAAACCTCAGTGCTCCCGTGATATTGGGTTGGAAGGTGTTCTCTCTCTCTCTCTCTCTCTCTCTCTCTCTCTCTCTCTCTCTCTCTCTCTCTCACTCACTCTCTCTCTCTATCTCTCCCTCACTCTCTCTCTCTCACACACACACACACACACACACAGAAGCTGCTCCTCATGTTCAGAAATAATCTGTGTTGTGGCCGTCGCCGCTTCTTCTCCTCACACGTGTCACGCAAAGCGTGGCTCCCACGTCGCCCCCTATAGGCGGCTGCCTCCCACCTCCATCTCCACCAATAGCCACCACTCTGACCACTGGACACCAGTCAGCCAGCAAGCCAGGGCCGAACCCTCACTGCAAGTCTGCAAATATCTGCTGCAGCAGGAGGAAGAGGAGGTGGAAGAGAAAGGCAAGTGGGGGAAGAAGAGGGGAAGGAGGAGGAGGAAGAGGAGCAGGAGGAAGAGGACTTTACTTATTTTATTTACTTTTTAGTTTCCCTTCATGTAAAGTCATTACGTTCATGACCCCTGCTGGCAGTTTTTTGCATCGCATAAAAGGTTCTAACTCACGTGTGAAAACTGGATTAGACAAAGCAGACAAAGGCCAGGTTGGATTTTGTTTTGAGCAGTGAATTTCAGAATTGGGGACGCCAGCAGGCAAATGGTTTTCAATTTGTTTGTTTTTGAGTCCCTTTTTTTTTTTATTTTATTCTATCACCTATTGTATTTCTCTTGACGTGTTTTTTGTTTTTTTTACCTTCTCCAACAATGGACATATTGAAACCACCTTGGCGTCCGAAGTAAATGCCTTTAAAGAAGGCATTACAGAAAGACTTTAGAACATTTTAAAATGAAACTGTAAATCTTTGGACTGAATCTTTGCAGCTCCTGCCAACATTTTATTAGCCCCGTGTTTAACAGCCCAGGCATCGAAATACTGACAACTGCAGAGGCTGAGGTCACAGTGAGGTCACTCCTGTAGGTGTTGGATATAGATGTGTCCATTGGAGGTGAGCTGATGTGACGAACGTTGTGAAACACATTTATGCATGCGTGCGGGTTTATTAATAAACTGCTGCCATGAGATTTCACCGTCAGATGTGAAATGCGAGTTTTGCACCACCCACATCAGAGGTCAGAGAGGGGAATGGGAAAAAAAAAAAAAAAGAAGAATTGCGAGGAGGAAAAAAGATTTGCTTTGTGCATTTTGAAGAAATGTTGAGTATCTTTGCATTTGTTTGTTTTTTACTGAACGCCTCCAGTCTGCGAGTTTGTTGGACGCCAGAGGCTTTTGAATTCAAGGTTAAAGATTATAAAATTCTTCATCCAACCTGAATCCGGGAGAAACTAGATAAAGTTCCTAAAAATAAAATAATAATAAATAATAAATTTTGGACTTTCATTTTTTATTTATTTATTTATTCTAATTTTAATTTTGCAGCTTTTGAGGATAGAAAATATATAAATCACACATTTATATCCTTTAGAACAGGGGTCAGCCACCTTTTTGGCACTGAGAACTACTTCCTGGGTCCTGAGCCGTATGAAGGGCTGTGTTGGGTGTGTGTGTGTGCGTGCATGCGTGCGTGTGCGTGTGCGTGTGTGTGTGTGAGAGAGAGAGTGGGCGAGAGAGAGAGAGAGAGTAAGGGCCAATTCCAATTCCTCACTTAACTCCTCAATCTCAACCCTCGCCCTTAACCCTCAATCTTTGGCCCTCAAAAATAAGTGTAAGGGTGTCTTGTGACTTAGAAATGGGACACCCCTTAAGTGCAGTTACGTCTTCAGACTGTGGGGGGCGGCCTTACGCCAAAGCTACGTCCAGTCAGTCAAGAAGACGACAACGACGAAGAAGGAGAAAAAGAAGAAGTCCTCCGTCGCTACACAACGATGTACACAAGTAACGTGAAGCCGGGACTGCCGGTCCGGCTGACAAACATCGTAAAGTAAAAAAAAAATAAATGTTACGCAACAATGATGTCAATAATCCATGAAAAAAAGTCTTAAACTAAGACAATAAAATGGTTTGGTAATATTTATATATTTATTAACTAAGAAAATACTTCCATTTCTAGCTCGCTTTTTTCATGCAAAAATCACAATCTCAGGGCTGAGGATGCCAGTTGAGATTGGGCAAAAGTTAAAATGAAAAATAATGGTCACTGGACGAGGCTGAGTTGTTTCTGCTTCTGTCTTAAATTGGCCTTTTGCCAGAAATTAAGAAAAATTAAGTTGAAAAAAAATTAGAATAAAGAAAAATGACAAAGACAAAAACACTAGACAAGACGACACTAAGAAAGACTAGACAACACTCAGGAAAACTTCTTCTTCTTCATCTTCTGATCTTCTGAGACAAAGGAACTGAATTCGCTGGTATAGCTTGGAGAAGAGGGTGGTCTTTTGAACTCGAAGAACCAATGAAAAGGCTGTTCCAACACTAAAACTGATGGCTCGTCTTACGCTATATGCATCTGATGAATATGTATGTGGTGTCGGGTTCGTTGCTGATAAAGAAATGAAACAACAACCAAAAATTAAATGGAAGAACAACATCGAGAAATAAAGATGTGTGATCCTTCGTATGGTGGATACCTTACGAAAGTTAGGCAACAGTTGAGGAAGACATGGCGTTCAAAGCACATTAAAACTTCAACATATATTTTATATCTAAATACCTATCAACCTATCTAAGCATGCATACAAGGGCAGGAGTAAGATTATTTATATTTAAAAGACAACTGAAAGATTTAACAGATTTCGCATTCAGGAACTTCTATGGGCACGGATACAAATATATTTATATATATGAGTAGATATATGTATATGTAGTTGTCAATATTTAAAAGGTGTATGTATGGATTGAGGTAACAGTCGCCTAAGTGTAACGTAGAAAACTGGTGATGGTAATGATAGGGATTATGGCAAAGCATGTAACATTGATATGAGGAAAACCGAGGTGCAAAGTTTATTCAACTTCTAATCGATCACTTAGAAATCCTTTTCGTAACCCCCCCCCCTTAGGGGACACAGTTTGAAAGCCTCCAGGCTTCCTTTAGGAGGAAATCCTAAATCTGTTCATTTTGAGGTTAGAAGAGTGATTCAAAGTCCATTAATGCTTTATTTTTGATGGTGGTGACAGATATGTGACTTCCAGATGTCTCTAAAAAAGGGAAAATAGAGTGTTTAACATTGTCTGATCTTGAGATGTTCAGGAACATCTGTAGTGAGGATGGCCCTTGGAATGTTCTGCAGAGAGATAACGGTCGTAAAACTAGCGCTGGCCGCCAGTGGTACCAGTCCCTGCCTGGAACCAGGTCGTCTGAGAAAGCTTCAAAGTGGACACCCAACTGTGATTTGTGGGTGAAAGTGTTCTTCCTAGAGCGGGTGTTTTACGGCTTTAAGATTTTAAGTAGGAGATAGTCGCAGAGAAAGTAGCCTCACAGCCAATCAGGTACCACCTTTAGTTCCTCCAAACATGGTTCACTGGAAGGCCGTGCTGCAATAAATTCCAATTGTCCTGGCGCTGGTCCCAGCGCCCCCTCAAAGCAGAATTAAAATGCCAGTACGCGCTCTTTGGTAAAATATTTTTGAGTGTCACATCACATAAAACCAGAGAGTGATCAGAAAAACCAGATGGCACAATCCTACAATCTTTAAAAACATTAAAATGATGCTTAAAACAATAAAACCTGTCTAACCTCGCTAGAGAGACTCCGTTCTCTCTCAGGTGGGACCAGGTGTACTGACGACAGTCCGCATGCATCCTCCTCCACACATCCACCAGGTCATGGGAGTAGACCAGCCACTTCAGAGTGTGCTGAGAAGCTGGATGTGGCTCTGTGTGGTTGCGGTCTAAAAACTCTTTCTCAGTACAATCAAAATCCCCGCAGCTCTTTAATTTAGTATTTACAATTTCTAAAAACCTCTTCCTCTCTGCTGCATTGTTAGGTGCATAAATGTGAAGCTTGGCTCTGACGAGAAGGCCTCTCCCCTTCACCACCTGTTCTACCTCCACAGAGGATGGAGAGAACCTCCTGGAGAGGAGGATGCCCACTCCGCCACTCGCTGTTGTGTATTGTGGTTTAAAATCACCCTGCCCTCCCAGTCTTTTCTCCCAGAACCCCTCAATACTTGGGTCACTGTGGACCTTTTGAAGAAATAAA
Organism: Nelusetta ayraudi; assembly: GCF_046127955.1. Taxonomy (NCBI): domain Eukaryota; kingdom Metazoa; phylum Chordata; class Actinopteri; order Tetraodontiformes; family Monacanthidae; genus Nelusetta; species Nelusetta ayraudi. The sequence continues at coordinate 696,955 of NW_027466051.1, read as the reverse complement.
GTGTCCAAGTGCTTTCTCTTTGCTGTGTCCAACACAAGTGCCCTCTTTTTAGCTTCTCTATCTCCATTCACATTCAGTGTTCCAATTCTTAAAACATCCATGTTTGGGATTAAAAAATAAACAGCACAAACATTAAACAATAAAAATAAAAATAAAAATACAATCCCTGTCATTTTAGAAATTAATTTCTTTTCAAACTCATATAAAAATGTATAAGGTGCTTTTTTTTAACCTAATGATTTCTTGCTCAGTTAAATCTGATGAAGTTTTGTTTTTCATAATGTGTTTCGCAGACAGGAGGAATCTTTGTCTGGAAAGTGCATTTCAATGTTCAGGTTTTTAACTCCTTTTGTTTTTTTGAAAAAAAAAAACTTTTCATCATCTTTACTGAATAATCTTTTTTCTCTGTTAGCTAATGGTGTTGTTAAGCCTATTTGTGAAAGCGACAATTCGCTGCAGTCAGACATCACTGCTGTCTTCTGCAGCAGCTCCAACCCCCAGTCGACCAGTTTTCCCTCCCCCCCCTCCCTTGACACCGTTTGTTTTATTTTGCTGCGTCTCTGAGACGCAACAGTTCTCCATCTCCAAAACTTGAAAAAACAAACACTAAAAAATAAACTAACTCACACTAAATTAAACTACACTAATACACAAAACAAACCACCAAAGTGTAAAGAATAGAAAAAAAAAGGAATAAATAGCACAATCGCTTCCAAATGTCTCTCCCCCTCTCAGGCTCCTTCCGCTCAGAAGTAGAAGAAGAAGAAGAAGAAGAAGAAGAAGAAGAAGAAGAAGAAGAAGAGGCCCCTCGGTGAGAGAAGACACCTCCTCCTCCGTGTGTGTGTGTTGTGGATGACCTCCTGGATTTATGCCTGCTGTTCAGGGGTTTCGAGAAAATGTGTCCCTATGTGGTCAGATTTGTCGGCTTCTTCTTCTTCTCCTTCCTTCTTTGTCTTGCCAAGTCTGGTCACTTACATCTGCTTGATGTGAGCTGAGGAGGAAGATCTCCTCCATCATCAGGAGACTCTTTAAAAGGTTCCATGTCTTTGGCTGGATTCCATCTGAAGGTTTGGAACTTTGGAGAAGCCAGAACCTTCTCTTGTTCTCTTGATGTGTTTAACCGGCACCATCACTGGTAGCAGAAAGAACTCCTGCTTCAGCTTTTCATTCCACTCTGATGAGTTGTGTATGAAGTGCAACCTATGTGTTACTAAAAAGAAATATACATATATATTTTCATATTCATCATCTTATTCAAATATTTTGACTTTCAGGCTTTTTCTTGCAACACCGGTGGGACTTTCTCCAATTCTGCTCAAATAAATAAAATACTCCAAATGTTTCAGTGGTGCCTGCGTCCCATGTTGAAGTTGGTCACTGTAGAGGTTTCCTTCAGGGTTTCCAAGCAACTGCGAACTTTACCAAAGTTTGTTAACTAGGTCTGAAGATCCCCACATTTCCTTCTTTCTTTCTTTCTCTCTGAAAATCCTGGGGGTCCTGGCTTTTATTTATTTCATTTCTTACAGCAGCAGCAGCACAAGCATCTCCACGACGAGACAAACACACCAGTCAGCAGCCAAAAAAATAAAGATGTGCTGAGGTCCATCTGATGTCCAACAGGCTGCTTCAGGACATCACGTCATGTTGTCTGAGTCTGGACGAGACGTTTGGACTGGGATGTCACCAAACGACGAGTCACAGTGGACTGACCATTTTTAACCAAATTTTAAATTTTAACCAAATTTGCCTTTGGAGTAACAGATTAGCCCAAAATACTCGTCCAGCCAATCAGTGTTCCACTGTTCCCTCCCAGTAAAATAAATAAATAAACAATCAAAAAAATCGAACAGAATCAAGAGCCAAGTGATTGGCTTAAAATTCCAAAAAAAAAGACGAGTCATGTGGTTTCACTTTCAACTGATTCAGTCCTGCGACTTTATTTATTTATTTGTTTGTTAGCCGCCGCTGGGCACAAATGCCTGCTTTTAAAGCTTGTGTCAGATAGTCCCCCGCCAGCCACGGCTTCCATACCCACGCTTAACTACTACATTTTAGCATGCTAAAAGCAGTGCTAGCAGTGAGCCGATCTGCATGTCATGAGTCATTTGTGCGGACGAGTTGCACGGTAACGTCTCTAATCAGGGAGCCTGGTTCTGCTTCTCGGTGGGAAGAGGAAAAGTCTCTGAGAGGCCAGGTCAACAAAGGTCAATGAAGTCATTGAGGTTCGTGAGCTTCAGAATGTCTGAGAGTACAAGAGAGGCCCGGCTGGAGGAGGCAAGGAGCAGCTGAGTGGACGAGGACTGCAGGAGAGCCTCTGAGAGCTTCCAGAAACACCTTCAGGCCTAATTGACTTTGGGGAAAAAAGGGAAAAAAAATAAAAAACAGAAAATGTGCCCAAGTGCTGTGACTTCTGTCATGTGCTGCAAAAAAAAAAACTCATCATCGCCGCTGGAGCCGCAGGAACTTTGTTTTTCAGTCCGAATCGTAGCAGGGAGGGAAATGGAAATGGGACACGGCCTCGCAGCTGTTTTCCAATGTCAGACGTGTCAACTTGCAGAGCGACACTGCAGGTTGAACGTCTGAAGATCAAGTGAGTAAATAATAAATATGAAGCCCAGCTTCTCCACAAAGTAAAGGGAAACTAAAAAAGAGGTACCACCAATGTTTCTGTTAAATGGACCTTTATACTGATTTTTTTATTTTATTTTTTTTTATTCTTCATTCCAGTAATATGACGACGTTAGCCAGGTGTTCACAGCAGACTGAAATATTCCCACTCATGCCTCCGGTAAAACTTCTCCCCTTCTCACTTATCCTCTCTTTGAAGTTCACCTCAAGTCCGTCTCCACTTTCTTCTCTATTTAACCTATTATCTTTTTTTTATTTTCTTTTTTTTTGGCTTTAATAGCCCAGGATGATGTTCTCCCTCCCTGCCTCCTGCTCCTTCGCTCTGTTCTTTCAGTCCCCACCGAGACCTTTGCCTGAACTTTGTCCAGAGGGCCTGGTTTTATTAAAAATTAGATTTCCTCCGTTGTCTCTGCGGCTCCGTCTCTCAGCTCCTGCTGGAGCAGAACCTCGGAAGCCCGCCTGCAGCCTGCAGCTCTTTGGGGTTTTTCATATCCAGAACTCTGTACGACTCTACAACTTACTTTCAAAAAAAGGAAAGAAAAAAGGTAATGGCGTGTAATTTCGCCGACCTCAAATGCTAAATTGAAAAATGCATGCTAATGGCTGCAGCTCGGCACAAACGCTAATACAAGCGAGTTGTGCTCTGACTAGAGGAAGCAGCCAAATGTCATGTTGAATGTTAATGCAGTGACTACAGACTAGCTGCCGACCAGACCAAACCAGACCAGTCTAGACCAGAACATACCAGTCCAGACCCGACAAGACCAGATTTAGCCCCCTGAAGCAGATTACTCAGTGCGTTTACATGACACTCGAGAAAACCAAATTATTGCCTTAGTCCAACTATGATCGGACAACTGAAGTGCATGTAAACGCTTTAGTCTGACAAAGAGTTTCAAAAACTCCAATTGAGACACCCAGATAATGCAATTGGAATTCAAATTCGGACTTGGTCAGAGTTTAACTGGACAATCCGTGTGCACATGCGCCACACCCCCACGCCAGCGTCTGCACCCAGAACAAAAACATTCAAGACACGAGCTACTGCAACGTGTGGCGCAACCGAGAACCTTTTTAGTTAATTTGTGTTCTCCAAGTCTGCAACGACACGGTGCTCTGTACAACTCGCCAGTTCATACAACTGGCAATGGCCTAACCCTTCTCACCTGCAGTGGAATTGGCTTCAGCGCTCGTAGTTACTTCCTGAAGGCTCTAAACAGCTTCACAAGTCCACAAAGTTTCTCAAATGATCCGGCGTCTTTCGGAAATTCGTTCAAACTCTTTTACCGTCGTGTTTTTACTGCATTTATCAACACAATAAAAGGAGTCAGTAGATACGTCTCATTGCCTCTACTGAAGCTCCATACACTACAATTTCAAACCCACTTCACTTCCAAGTCTGTTTTCTGAACCCGTATGTACCAAGAACGAAGGGCCCAGTTGACTCGCCACGGTGATGGCACAAAGTGTAGAATCAAAGACACGGTGTTGTTGTAGCCCTCCAACAGCATATAGCGTTGCAGTCTGCCTCTCCAAATCACCATTGGTTTCCTTACTGAACAGCGGCTGCGCTGCTGTCAGCGTGTCGTCAAAAAAATCACAGACATACACAACAGGATACTAGCGATTTTTATGAAAGTAAAGAAACAATGATAGCTGAGGGAAACCAGTTGTCTCATGCAGCCCAAATCAAAATGTTACCTGGACACTGACTTCATTTACTAATACTTGAAGAAAGCCAAGTTTGCTGTGAGTCTCAGTGGCTCACAGAGGTAGACAGCTCATAGATAGCGCTCACTACAAGAGTATATTCGCTGTGGTAGATGTGGGCTTCGACAGTAAAACCGCCAGTAATATGTTGTGTACTTTTGTGAATTTCTGACCAATCTGCTGACGTTGGCGCAGCACATCTGCAGCTGTTCGGTGAGGAAACTCGTTAAATTGAAGACCACGATGAACATTACACCTGGAGTGTTGTATCGCGCTCCAGTTGTTTTGTTATTGTGCGATGAAAGAGGTTAACCGGAAGTTAAACCCTAAAAAGACTCCCCCTATCGCCCCCTAGTGTGGGGGAGGAGGATGCGTTCCCGTCAATAATTCGATTGTCTCAACTGCATGTACACGGGGACAAGGAGAGAAGTCCAATTAGACAAGAAAACTGAATTATGAGCTTAGTCCGATTAAGCTCTGCATGAAAATGCAGACTGAAGGCCCTGACAGAGCATCTGTCAGAAATCTCACCTTTTCATTCAACAGCATTTGAAGTTTTTCGGGAGTCAAGGAGAGGTAGGGGGAAAAAAGCATTCCGGACTTTTGGTTCTCTGCTCTTTGTCTTCTGAGGAAATGTTGTCTGGTTGTGATCACCGCAGTCCACACTGACGCTGCTCAGAAAGGATCTTTTCAAGGAGGCTCGGTGGTCAGCAATGCAGCTTCCTGCTAAGGTGGCAAAACATTGTTTATCGTTCTAATTACACTATTTCACTCTCCAGGTCTTTTATTGATCTACATGTATACTGCGTGACATTGAGAGTGTACTGCTGACATAGTAGTTTTATTTGTACTTTCCCATGGTCCCACCACTGACTAAGACTACTAAAATCAATTATTTGATTTTTAAAATAATTTTAGAATATTTTTTTTTTAAATATTTAATTTTAGAATCAATCTGACTCAAAAGAAGGAGTCAAATGTCAATATTAAAAACTTCACAAACCTTATTCTGGTGTTTTCTGTTTGCACAACAACAACAAAAACAACACAATTTAGACAGCAGCTTCCTGTTTCTGATCACGCAGGTCAGAATCCTTGAAAATCTTCTTTTTTTTGAAAGAATTTTACACACTTGCTCAATAGCGCCTCCCACATAGACCAAAAAACTAGAATGGCCATAGCGCCCTCTAGGAAGGTCGTAGACACATGGGATAAAGACCCGCGTGTTCCTTGAACTCATACCTAATTTTCATAAACGCTAACCTATAACCCCAAACAAACCGGAAGTGAGATATTTTCACTTGTTTGAAAAAATCTCAAAACAACACAATAGGTGTGACAGACTTGAAATCGGAGTATGATGTAGACCACACCTTCATGACCTACAATCATCGAAAACTTTGTGATAGAGGCTTCAGTTTTCATTGTATGGACCTGCAAAGTAAAGGTCTTTTTCCCCAAAAATTTTGAACCCCATTTTCACCCCTTTCCCATATTCCAAAACTCACCAAATTTTGCATGCAGGTCGGACCTGCCCCAAATTTGGATTTCTTGAAAAAAAAGATTCACATCCACTCAATAGCGGGGCTGTCTACCCCACTTTCACCCCCTTAACATGCTTTGATTCGCACCAAATTGTGATCACTTGTCCAGGCTGCGAAAACCTTCCTGTGGTGACAAAATCAGGGCAAGAGCTCCTCCAGAGCGCCACCTACAGGTCGAGATGTAAAAAAAAAATTAAAATGGCCGTAGCGCCCCCTAGGAATGTTGCATCGACATGCAACAAAAACCAACGTGTTGGTCTCATCAAGCTCTATGTCGCGTACACTCTAACTTTTTTTGTACGAAAGTGAGATATTTCAATTTGTTTGAAATGCCCCCAAGTCGGACTGTCTGTTCATTCACTGGCCACGCCTACACCGTTATTCATACCTGGTTAAAAGGTACACAGTTAGATGCCACTATATTTACTGTAGATGCAGAAATGGCCGAGTTGGAAGCATTTGTTTCCCAGGTTTCAAAAACCTAGATATGAGAAAAAAAACTTTAATGGCCATAGCGCCCCCTAGAAAAGGTGCATCGACGTGCAACAAAAACCCATGTGTTCGCCTCATTGAGCTCTATGTCGCGTACGCTCTAACTTTTTGGATACGACATACAGAAAGTGAGATAGTTCAACTTGTTTGAAACGCCCCCAAGTCGGACTGTCCGTTCATTCACTGGCCACGCCTACACCCTTGTTCACGCTTGGATAAAAGTTACACAGTTAGATTCCTGAAGACCTTGGCTAAACGATGATGCCAATATCTTTCCTGTAGATGTAGAAATGGCCGAGTTGGAAGCATTTGTTTCCCAGGTTTCAACAACCGAGACATGAGAAAAAAACTTTAATGGCCGTAGCGCCCCCTAGGAATGTCGCATCGACGTGCAACAAACAACCGCGCGTTCGTCTCATCAAGCTCTACGTTGCATACCCTATAATGTATTTGATACGACAAGCAAGACGTGACATATTTCAAGTTGTTTAATGTCGGCCAAAAATGTTCATTTTTGAACTGAATATGAATATATCGTAGGTAATTGCACTTTGTTTTCTGATGTCTCCAATTTTACAATTTTATGCACTGAAAAAAGTATAACACAATAAACAATGTTTACGAGCCTCTAAATCATAATTCTTCATATTTATGGATATAGTTAGAACGTTTGATCGGCTTTGAGCATGAAAGATCCACAATGCAGAACACTGACTGCATAACGTTCTTTTTTCTTTTCCTTTTTTCTCAACTGGCAGGCAGAACATGATCAAAGGCTATTAAAACATGACAATCATAAATGCTGGCTTGTGATTGGACAACGCCCCATAACAACAGACATATAACTGCAGCTCAGCCCTCAGCCCTCACTCCCTTTTCCAAATGCCGTGAGGCATTCACAATTCTCCTAACTGCAACTAAGGAAATAAATTAATTTGTATAGGCATGTGAATCTTTGTGTACATGTTGACTCGGGCTTTCCTACCGTCAAAATGCTGCTTTGATCATGTTCATGTGTCACAATTTGGACATTCTGTTCCCCCACTTTAAGTCTTTACTATCCAGCCTAAAGTCTATCATGTAGACGCAGAAATGACCGGGTTCATAGAGTTTGTTTCCAAGGTTGCAAAAGCGGAGCTCATTCAAACACCCACGTGTTTGTCTCATCAAGGCCTAAAGTTTACATTTGACACCCTCATCCAAAAAAAAAAAAAACTGGTGGTGAAAAATCTGCATCATTTGCACACACGGGCTTATAATTATTTAGACTTCTTCCAGAGTCGGCAGATGTCGGGGGGGCGGCGTCGGCATTTGAAAAAAAAGTAAAGCTACTTCAAAATAGCATCATCATTATCATCGTCACCATCATCATCATCATCATCATCATCATCATCATCATCATCATCATCACCATTGTCGCTGAGGGAAACAATGATTGAGTGTTCTCACACCATTGGAATGAATTTGTCAAGGTTTGTGTTCATGTTTTGTGAACAGCAGTTCACAAACTGCTGTTCTATGCAGACACACGTACACACACGTACACTCACACACACACACACACACGCACACACGCACACACGCACACACACACACATAGTGTCTGTGTTGTGTGTTGACCTTCCACGACCTCTCTAGGGTACGAAATGACGGTGCACTGGGTCAGACCAGACCAGACCAGACCAGACCAGACCTGGTTGAGACCTGAAAGACTTCATTATTGTTTTGTTTTGTTTTCTCTCCTTGATGCAGGAACCCAGGAATTAACGGGAACAGCTGGTCACTGTTCACTCCTCAAATCAAGGAGTACTACACTCTTAACACCGAGCCCGCCAAGATGATGAGCATGCTGAGAGCCGACGAGTGTCGCTTCTGGACCAGCCGAGTGCCAGCGATAAGACAACTCTCAGGTCAGACTCTAGCAAACTAGAAAAACAATGCAAAGTCATCAGCACATGTCCCATCTCTGCTATACAAGAACTTTGTATTTTTCCACAGCGTGAAGTTTTTTTTTAAATTTTACTGAGAACTTGATTTCAATTATAATTTTTGACCACAGGATTAATTATTTTAAATATTTTTGTTTTGTTGGAAAAACAAAAAAAAAAAGGAGCTCACCAAGATCCCTCTAGGGACTGAAGTAAAAAGATAAATATCCCTTGGGGGTTTTAGCAAAGTGACAACATTTACAATCTTCCCTTGAACAGTGGGTTGACCTTCCACAACCCCTCTGGCAAAGGACCCTATGCACCAGATGTCCAGGGTTGAAATCTTGCCGCAAAATTTGTTTTTGTTCTCACACTAACTGACTAACGATGACTACGTTGGGAAAGTTTGGGCAGCTGTTAATGGTTTATCTATTAATGGTTTTAATTTGTTTTTGTTTTTTTGCGTGACTCCATCTTGTCCAGCGAACTCGTAACTTGTGCGACCAGTTTTCCACTCTTCCGCATAAAAGTTTCACAATTCAGGGCCAAGTGTTAAAAAGCAATCATAACCCGATGCAAATGAAATCAGCGCCGCGCGACGCAGTGACAGCCTCGGCTGTCTGAGCGCCGCCCAAGTATGTGCCGTATCAACACGACTTGGTTCTGGTTTTAATTTTCTGCTATCTGGGTCACCGCAGCTGCGTTCAGTCAGAGTAACTCTGCAACGTTCCCTCCTAAACCTTTTGACTGTGATCACTCGGTGGCTGTCGCGTCGCCACGGGCCGAATTATTGTGTGTTCTGCAGCAGAAGTTGGGGAAAAAAAGGAAACACTCCCCCCAAAATGTCGCCCTTTCCCAATAATTCTTGGGAATGAAACCAAATAGCAACAACAACAGGAGACCTTCAGGTCAGGTGACTTCATCCATCTTTTCATCACCCCAGTGACCTCTGAAGGCCACAGCTGTCCAGTTTGACCTTTGAAGATGCTCCGTGTGAAGTGTGAAGACTCTGCTTGGGGTTTTGTTTGCATCATTTCCTGTTTTTATTGTGAAGTTTTGAGGTTCTCCACCCTGATGTTATTCATTCATCTGTGTCTCCTCCTCATCTTCGTCCCCCTCATCCTCCTTCTTCTTCTTTGTCTTCTTCTTCTTCTTTGCTGCACGCTGTTCTTGTGTCCTGTTTCTGCACAGTAACTCCTGAAGCAGCTGTTGTGGTCAAACTCAAGTCTCAAAGTCCCACAGTCCAGTCTGTGATGGGTGCCACCAGGTTTCCACCCAAGTCTGTGTGTGTGTGTCTGTGTCCTGTTGTCTGCATCAACATCCACACAAACTTGAGTGTCACCTGGAATCCAGAATACTGCAGTACTGATCAGTCCTGATCCTTTACCGAGAAATTCAAGTTTTTGGCAAACACAGTAACACCACCAGGGTTTTAGCAAAGTGACAACATTTACAATCTTCCCTTGAACAGTGGGTTGACCTTCCACGACCCCTCTGGCAAAGGACCCTATGCACCAGATGTCCAGGGTTGAAATCTTGCCGGAAAATTTGTTTTTGTTCTCACACTAACTGACTAACGATGACTTTTGGCAAACACAGTAACACCACCAGAACTATTTAGCACCATCGAAACCACACTCATAAATCAATAAAGTGCGTCAACTATAACTTTCAGTATCACTATTAGCAGTATTTCTTGTTGTTATCTTCTTATGAGAAGCGCGCGCCCTCCCCTCGCGCCTGCTTTTTATGTGGCGCGCCTCGCCCTCTGCATCTCCTATAAATAACAGCCATCTCTCTCTCTCTCTCCCTCTGTCCGTCCGTCCGTCTGTCTGTTGCCTGTATCCCGTTTCAGCCGCTGTCGTCTCGACCGGACCAGCCGACCAGACCGCGCACGGCTCATGCACTCACCCCATCACAGCTGCGCGCCGCCGCCGCCGCCGCTGCTCTCACACTGGACTCACACAGCACCCGCCGCCACGCAAGGTGAGACCACCAGCACCTCGGCTCTGTCTTCTTCTTCTTCTTCTTCTTCCACTGCTGATACTGTGTTTAATAAAGTAATAAATTAAATTAGCTTGGTGCCTCCACTTAGTAGAATGTAAAATAAAATACAATGAACTCTACTAAGAATAAGAAAGGGAAACAGACTGCAGACTTTCAATAAAAGACTGAAGTGTATTTCCTTCTGTAAATCACACATTAAACGCATACATATTCACAACTTGTGACATTCTGAAATATTGAACACTCAGAGCAAGAAATAAAAGAAATACAATAAATCCCATAAACAACAAAAAAAAAAAAAACCCGTTGCAGGCCTGAATCGAAGCTTGGGAGCGGTGAGGTCATAAACTTGGTGACCGTTTCGCTTTTAACTTTTTAAAAAAATAAATAAGTGCACTGTTTGTCTGCCGTACTCACTGTGCGTTGTTCTTGAGTGTGAGAAAGATGAATGAAAGTTAGAAAGAAGATGAGAAAAGGGTTGAGAGATAACCGAAGGCTCTGGTAGTGGTGAAGATGGTGGTTGAGAATGCTGAGGAGAGTCACACGCAGCCCGACACGCCGTCGACACCTGCCGCTCGCCACTCCAGTGGTCGCTAATAACAACAAAAAGGTCCAAGGAACACATCCGCTGTGTCCTCTGGCAAACAAAAATATACACTTAACCGGATAAACATTCACTTCGATCGCATGAAATCTTGCCGAATTCATAAACCACGATACGTGCACGCACACACACACACACACACACACACACACACACACACGCACACGCACACACACACACACACACACACACACACCATTACGAGGTATACACTTGTCCCTCGGCGCTAGCATGTTAGCACAAGCTAATCGCTAATCACCTTTAGCATCTATCTACAGCAACGTGGGTAACATTGCTTATTTTCATTTACCTGCGGTACGTTTTTCCTCGCTCACAATCGCTCGATAAACTCTGTATTTATCTTCATGCGAAGAAACACTTTTCCTCATTTCTATTTATTTTTTTTCTATTTATTCGTTTATTTATTGATCTATCTATTTATTGATCTACTTATTTATTTATTAATAAAGAAACATGGTGGCTTTTTCCACCGGGTTACATATAGAACGACAATGCCAGCTAAACAATGACAAAAGTGATGCGAACATGGTGATTAGTCACCCTCGTGTTGTACCGAGTCGACTTGGACACACACAAAGCACACCGCAGCCGCCACATGACAAAGACCAGCAAAAGTCATGTCAGCATTTCCTTATTTCTTCTCCCTACAGCTTCATGATGGCGGCGCTCTCCTGCTGTGCACCTCCTCCTCTGCCTCTTCTTCTTCTCCTCTTGCCTTTTCCCTTCGCTGCATCTGTCGACCTGGTGGTCACGACGAACCGCGGCCAGGTCAGGGGGACGGCGCTGACGGTGCTGGGCGGCCAAGTCAGAGCCTTTCTTGGGATTCCGTACGGGAAGCCTCCAGTGGGGAACCTGCGCTTCCGAGTCCCGCAGCCGGCGGGCAAATGGGAAGGAGTGAGGGAGGCCATCCAATTCTCAAACACCTGCTTCCAGCTCCAGGACACGATGTACCCAGGTAGGACACCAGTAGGATCTGCATCACGTTACAACGTGAGCAAAATCTACCTGTTGGGCTGCACCAGGTTGGCTAAAATTAAAATCTCATTTTGTATTTTCTTATGAAAACTCTTGTTTATTGATTTAGGATATTTTTGGTAAAACCACAAATAAAACAATGAAATAACTAGCAATTAGTTAGTTTCAATTTTTAATTTAGATTTCTAAGAAAGAAGAAGAAGAAGAAGATTTCTAAAAATAGTACGTAGCCATCAAAAAGAGAATGTGTAATTATAGTTAAACAAGATTTGAACTAACAATATGACACATTGTGAACCAGGACGATAATGAAACACACGAGGAGCCAGATCCACAAAGCGATTGCCCGGCTTTTGGGCCAGAAAATCCGTGTAAACAGCGCCAAAAACGGTGATTCCGATCCACAGAGGGGACGCAAACATGAAAATGGGTTGCGCCAGACTCATTTGAATGTATCTAAATGAGTCATTACGCGCAAAAGGACACACCCCCTTCTATGCAAATATGCCTCATTCAAACAGCTCCAGAAGGAGTCTGCCAAAACCAGGCGCAGTTTCTGGTTGCCAGACCGCAACATTCGCACCTGTTTCAGGTGCCGCATTTGTGGGCGTGTTTGCGCCTGCATGTCATTAGCGCAAAAACCTTTGTGGATCCCCGCATCTGTGGCGCAGATTGCAGCCGCAATCTTGCTGCAAAACGCGCCGCATTTTACCGCTGCGCGCCCTTCTTTGAGGATCTGCCCCGAGGTCTGTAAACTACGAAAGCCCTAAGCGGTTATGCTTTCGACATAAGAGGTTCATTTTCTGTGGATCTCAAGTTACTTAACTAATCATCTAAGGAAAACAAAGCCTATCGTTTTCCAGACAACGCTTTTAGTACAAATTTAGAGTTAAAATTTACTTTTGTGCAAAAGTGGAAAACCCAAAAATATTTTTTTAAGCCGCATGGACATTCAGACCTTACTGAACTGAGAAAAGATTTGAAGACCATCTCTGGCGGGGGAAGATTGAATCAGCCAATCAGAACAGAACACTGCTGTAAAAGGCACGAAGAGGCGGAGCTACGACACCGAGGGACTTCCTGAAACATGCCTCCCAATCGTGAGCCATGACGAGACTCGTTTCAACAGCAAGAGCTTTTCTTGACCCGAAGATCTGGTGACTCACCCTGGGCTGTGGCCCCGCCCACCTCGCATTGTGATTGGCTCCCGGGGTGGAGAAGCAGTGTTACACAAAGCAGCAATGGAGACCACAGACTGACACACACACACATAGAAAACACACACACCCACACTCCTCCAACACTCCTGACCTTCTCTGCTCCTCCCCCAGGGTTCCTCGGCACCGAGATGTGGGGCCCCAACACCCCAGTGAGTGAGGACTGCCTCTACCTGAATGTCTGGACGGCCCACCTGAACAACAGCCAGCAGGGGGCGCTGCCCGTCATGATCTGGATCTACGGCGGCTCCTTCACCTCGGGGACGTCCTCCCTGGACCTGTACGACGGCCGCATCCTGGCCCGATCCGAGAACGTGGTGGTGGTGTCGATGAACTACAGGTGAGTGGAGCGAACGCAGGTGACTCACTGTGAACGTCCACTAGAGGTCAGCTGGGAGCAGCACCAGAGGAAGTTCATGGTTGCTATGGTGGAATTTGTGTGTATGCTGTCATCCATCCATCCATCCATCCATCCATCCATCATCCCTCCATCCATCCATCATCCCTCCATCCATCCATCATCCATCTATCCATCCATCATCCCTCCATCCATCCATCCATCCATCATCCCTCAATCCATCCATCCATCCATCATCCCTCCATCCATCATCCCTCCATCCATCATCCCTCCATCCATCCATCTATCCATCATCCCTCCATCCATCATCCCTCCATCTATCCATCCATCATCCATCTATCCATCCATCATCCATCTATCCATCCATCATCCCTCCATCCATCATCCCTCCATCCATCCATCTATCCATCATCCCTCCATCCATCATCCCTCCATCCACCCATCCATCCATCATCCCTCCATCCATCCATCATCCATCTATCCATCCATCATCCCTCCATCCATCCATCATCCCTCCATCCATCATCCCTCCATCCATCCATCTATCCATCATCCCTCCATCATCATCCCTCCATCCACCCATCCATCCATCATCCCTCCATCCATCATCCATCTATCCATCCATCATCCCTCCATCCATCCATCCATCCATCCATCCATCATCCCTCCATCCATCCATCCATCCATCCATCTATCCATCCATCCATCCATCCATCCATCATCCATCCATCCATCTATCCATCCATCCATCCATCCATCCATCTCTGGTGTCTTCCTGAAACATTGATTCATCATTTATCATTTATCTTTTGAGCTACATTTCAAGTCAGTGAAAACAGAAAACCTCTGATTCACAACTTTTTTTATTCAACCACCCATATCAGAATTAAGTTGTTCCTCCTACATCTAGTGGAAAACACACAAAAAAATTAAAAGATATATATATATATATATTTTTTTTTTTCAATTTTAAGGCATACAAATCTAAAAATCAACCCTGATTACATACTTTTTTTTTCTTTTTCGCAGAGTCGGGGCTTTGGGTTTTCTGGCGCTCCCTGATAATGACAACATCCGTGGGAACGCAGGCCTGTGGGACCAGCGCTTGGCCATCCAGTGGACGGTCGATAACATTGCTGCGTTTGGAGGCGACCGCAACAAGGTAACTGTTCTCAGAGCTGAAGAAGAAGGAGAAGAAGAAGAAGGAGAAAAAACAAAACATTCTCGTTTCCTCATTTTCCAGATAACTCTGTTCGGGGGGAGCGCCGGCTCCGCGTCGGTGGGCTTACACGTGCTGTCTCCCGGCAGCAACGCCCTGTTTCAGAAGGCCGTGATGCAGAGCGGCGTCCCCACCACCTTTTGGGCTACGATGGCACTGGACCAGGCCTGGGTCAGGTGAGGGAAATGGAAAGGACATGGATGGTGTACTTCAGGGCTTCAGGATAAATAAACGTTCAATCAATCAATCAGCTTTTATTTGGATGGCATTAAATCACATCTATATGCGTCTCAAAGCGCTTTGTAGAATCAGGAGGAAACCAACTGAACCCTCCAGAGCAGCAGGGGGCAACAGCAGCCAGCAAAAGCTCCTGAAACCAAGAGCAGATCTGGACTCCAGAGGGAGCTCATCTGCTTTGACGGGTGTAAAGGAAATACAAAAAATGATGACAGAGCAAGAGGGGGGGGGGGGGGGGGGAGAGAGACTTGCGATTTTGAAAATCCAAATGGGATTTAATTGGTAGGATGATGTTAAAACTAGACAGTGATGGCTCTGAGTGATGTAAACACGGTGTTGACCAAAGGAAGCGAGAATTTGGTCGGATAAGAATGACAAATACAGCAAGTCAGTGGTGAGGAAATGTTGCCTCTCCCTCTCTTGGGCTCCCCGGCGCCCCCTGTTGACTGGGAGTAAAAGGGAGCCAACTTTATTTGCAGTAAAACTGAAAAGTACATCTTTCAGATTATAACTACATTAGCTTTAGAGATATATTTGTCAGCTCTTTTCATATTAAATAAAAACAAAAATATTTGAATATTTTTAGTATTTAAAATTGAATTTAAATCGTTCCAGGGATTTTTTTTTTATTTATTTATTTATTTTTAACAAAATCGTACAGCCTCACCTTACCTGCTCGTTCACGATCTCCAACAACAAATCCTCAGTTTCTTTTGTCACTCAACGTTATCACTACTAACAAATGGTCAACTTGCAGAGGCCAGAATCTGGGAACTGCGCTGGGCTGCTCCAACTCCAGTCCGGCTGTTCTAGAAACCTGTTTGCAGCAGGCGAACGTGACTGAGTTGGTGATACGACAATTCAGTGTGTTAACAAGTGCTGAACTTCTGGGAATCCCCTTCGTGCCTGTGGTGGACGGCGTCTTCCTACCCAGTGACGTTGATGTGTGTTTCTTTTTTTTTTATTTTTTGATGTGTTGCTTATTCTTTTAGAAAGCCTTGTAATTTAGACGTGTTGTATTGTATTCATTTTATCACAAGCTAATCTCTAATATAATATAATATAATGCTATCTTTGGATGTATGAATTGCTACACATTAAAAAAGAAATACGCAAAATATTATTATATTATTACTACTTGTTTTTTGTCCTCAGACGCTGCTGACTAGCAACACTCTCCTCAAAACGGAGGTGCTGTTGGGCTTGAACCACGATGAGGGGACCTTCTTCCTGATGTACGGAGTGCCCGGTTTCGGCATCTCCAACGATAGCCTGATCAGCAGAGCTCGGTTCCTGCAGAACGTGGAGTTGTTGGACCGCAGCCTGGACAGCGTCACCAGGCAGGCCGTCATCTTCGAGTACAGCGACTGGGCCAACGTGAACAACGGCACCAAGAACCGCGACTATCTGGGCAAGATGATCACGGACAGCATTTTCCTCTGCACGGTACAAGACTTTGCCAGCAGGTACAAAAGAGACACCTTTTTCCTCTTGGGGGTTGAGATGTAATCAGCCACATTTGCATCCGGTAAAACCTCTCGGATTTTATAGCACTTTAGCTATTTCAGGTCCAGAATGTGCACAGAAATGTATCGCGATTTAGTAATTCATCTTACTTACAGTTTTTCGCAAAATAAAAGTGGTATTTCTAAAATTTAGACAAGTACAAGTGCAGGTATTTCCATTGAATGGTGTGAAATGCATAAGCCGTAATTCTCATAAAATTTCGTCGGACGAGACTTTACGACAATTACGTTACGATTACGATTATGATTACTTGTACAAAAAAAAATTAAAAAAAATACGTCTCCTCCTCCGTCCAATCATAATGCACCATTTTCACTTAAAGTGAACTGGTCATGTGACCCTGTACATCACGTACGCTGACGTGTAAATCCGAAAAAGTGTTTCCATGACACTTTTGCGATGTACCTCTATATGGATACGTGTGAAAGACCACCTCATGAGAGAGACGAGAGGTTTTTCCAAGTTTAGCTGTTTCCATCACCAGTTTTTATTGCGATATTTAGGTTTTGCGCAATTCCAGGGGTTGAGGAAAGGCAGCAATTGATAGATAGATGGATGGATAGATAGATAGATATATAATGTTACCTTTTTAGACAGTTTTTTTTTATTCATCGCAAAGAGATGGTTGATTGGTGGTAAGATTTGGTAAATACATCTTTACTTATACTGTATACTTGGTTTAGGCTTATTATTCTGGGTGGCTCATGTACAGTTGAACCTCACCTGCATCAACGACTACGACAGTCAACAGACTCAACAATTTGGCCTCACTGACAACAATCACACCTAAACATCAATTGTGTTTTATAGTCGTCATGCTGTTTTCGCTCTCTCTCTCTACCTCACAGGTACTCCGTGGCTGGCGGTCAGCCTTTCCTCTACTTTTTCAACCACCGCTCTTCCATCAACCCCTGGCCATCTTGGATGGGCACCATGCACGGCTCCGAGATCGAGTTCGTCTTCGGCCGGCCGCTCAACGCTTCTCTGGGCTACACGCAGGCCGAAGTCAACATGAGCAGGAACTTCATGGCACACTGGGCCAACTTTGCCCGGACTGGGTACGAAATGACGGTGCAGTGGGTAGTGTTGTTTTCGTTGATGATGACGTTGACGAAATAATTTCGTCAACGCCCATTTTTTTCGTGACGAAGACGAGCCGAACATAAGTATTTGATGACTAAATTGTGACGAGACGTATGTGCGTTTTCGTTGACGAGACGAGACTAGACGAAAACGTTTGTGTTGCACGTAGGGTTGCCACCTCCTAGAGTTTCAAATCCGGAACATCTTGGGGGCGGCGGGGTTCCGATCTCTCGAGTCTGTTGACGACGGGGGGCGGAGGCGTCCCCAAAATATACGGGACAAAGTGAAGTGCGTCCCGTATCAGTTCATTACGGGACAGCTTTTTTAGTTGCCAAATACGGGACAATCGCGTATTTTACGGGAGGGTTGGCAACCCTATCTAGACCACAGACGGAAATCAAATGACGTTTTCTCATTTTCCCTAAAAAACGGGACAAGTGTGTCCCGGGAGAGATTATATTTTTCCCGGGACAGGTGGTGAAAAAAGAGAACAATTCTGGGAAAAACGGGACGGGTGGCTAGCTGCATTGCTTCGACGGGCTAAAGTTAGTTATTGTGTCATGTTGTATGCTTTATCATTGCATGTTGAGCCTTATAGCCTTCAGGCTAAAGCCACAAGGGTATGTGAGTCACGTTACAGAGTTCCAGCCACAAACGGTGCACTGTCTTCCGTATGAAGGTGACGTCAGATGCAAATCCTTAAACCTGATTTTGTTGCATGCAGTAAATAGCAGATACACAAGCTCATCATGCATCACGTTCGTAACACATGGTGAGCTTGTGTATCTACTATTTACTAAGCAGTACACCAGTATGCCAAGTATAAATGAGGCTTTAGTTGACTGTGTTGGTGTCCATATTGTTTTAAAACAATGCTGAGCAGATGTTGGTCAATGTGCCTTTCAATGACAATATCTGTTCAGATCACTTCATGATGGGTCTCAGAACTATTTGTGTGTGTGTGTGTGTCTGTGTGTGTGTGTGTGTGTGTGTGTGTGTGTGTGTGTGTGTGTGCGCGCCCCTCTGATCGCCTAGTGTTCTATCTGTTTTTATCACTTTTGATGGTTCTCAAAAATAAAACCAAAGAAAGAATCTTTTGTCTCTTAACTTGTAGAGTATAATAATAAACAGATTCCACTCAATTGGGAAGTCTAGGCTAGAGAGACATCAATCTGGTAAGTGGTGGTAAGGAATGAGTTATTTTACAAAAGGGTTAGGCAAATGAACTGCTTTATGAATTCAATTGCACTTCATATGACCTGTCAACTTTTGGATTCAATGTAATTTTGGCCTTATTGATAAACATCTTTTAAAAAAACTAACTGAACCTGGACCATAACCTTTAGTGATTTCGTTGACAAGAAATTGACGAAAATCTATTTGAGTTTTAGTCGACTAAAACTATTAAACATATAAAATGGCAACAATGTGACGAAAACCTTTTCAGTTTTAGTCGACTAAAACTAGACTAAAACTACCAAGGATACAAAATGACTAAAATGTGACTAAAACGAAGAAGCATTTCGTCCGAAAGACTATGACTAAGACTAAATCTAAAATGCCACAACACTAGCACTGGGTCAGACCAGACCAGACCAGACCAGACCAGACCTGGTTGAGACCTGAAAGACTTCATTATTGTTTTGTCTTGTTTTCTCTCCTTGATGCAGGAACCCAGGAATTAACGGGAACAGCTGGTCACTGTTCACTCCTCAAATCAAGGAGTACTACACTCTTAACACCGAGCCCGCCAAGATGATGAGCATGCTGAGAGCCCACGAGTGTCGCTTCTGGACCAGCCTAGTGCCAGCGATAAAACTCTCAGGTCAGACTCTAGCGAACTAGAAAAACGATGCAAAGTCATCAGCACATGTCCCATCTCTGCTATACAAGAACTTTGTATTTTTCCACAGCGTGAAGCTTTTTTTTTTTTTTACTGATAACTTCATTTCAATTATGATTTTTGACCACAGGATTAATTATTTTAAATATTTTGTTTTAAAAAACAAAAAAATAAAAAAAAGGAGCTCACCAAGATCCCTCTAGGGACTAAAGTAAGAAGATAAATATCCCATGGGGGTTTTAGCAAAGTGACAACATTTACAATCTTCCCTTGAACAGTCCATCAAGGAAAACAATTGAATGTCCATTTTCATGTTTTTGAACATCATCCAATATAATAAATCTGATTTTGAAATAAAATCAATTCATCATCCAGCCCTACTTGCCAGTGACTTTGCTCACATTTCACGTCAAATGAAGATCAGAATCAGAGTTTGTCAAAAAAATGGATTTTAACACGTTAAACTTCCGATTGAACATTTTGGGGGGACTTTGGAAATCACACCACGCTCCTTTCACACAGGTTAATCGGTCTGTCTTTGACATCGGAAACAAATACAGTACATTAATGGTCAAACATGACACTTCCCTCCATTCTGGGAAAATACAGTGAGGTTTTTTGGTGCTCAATGCAGCTGTAGTAGTGGTGAAAAACTGGTTCAGTGACACTGAAGGCAGCAGCACAGCAACTTCAGATTGAATTAGTCTTTGTTCTTTCTCCTCTTCTGTGGATTAAACTATTGTTTTGGTCTCGCTAATGCATTTTTCCCAAATAGCCATGCACACATGTTTTTTTTTTATTCCATCTTCAGGGTTGTTCCATCAGCTCGTGAGGTTGAGCTCTCTTTCTGTACTTTGTTTGAGATGAAAATAAAAAGACCCGTGTGCCCGTACGCCACTGTAAATTTCTCTGTTTGTCTCTCTTGCAGGTGACTTGGAGGCTTGTCGATCATCAGCAGGATTAAAACTGGCCTTCGATCCCCTCAGACTCGCTTTTTTACTGCTTCTACTCGTCACCCTTCTCTGGTGAGGAGGATGAAGACCTGCTGCAGAGCAGTTCAGCCGTCAAGTCGGACACAATCTGGAAGTGAATTCAAATAAATGAAATGTGTTAATAATGAGTATTTACAGTAACTGATCATTCAGGGTTTTTTTTTTTTTTTTGTTCACCAATTTTAATTTTGTGTTGTTATTCGGGACTGAGCCCCGGCGATTAGACCAGCTCTGAAGCAGAGCAGGTCATCGCAAGGCGAAGACCCGTTTGTTCTTTGTATGTTTATTATGAGTATTATTTTTCTTTTTCTCGGCACCTGCGCTTTAAACCTCAATTTCACCCCCTTAACATACCTGGATCGTTGCACAATTTTGCACGCAGGTCAGAACCCTTGAAAAATTTATTTTTTTGAAAGAATTTTACACACTTGCTGAATAGTGCCTCCTACATAGACCAAAAAACTAGAATGGCCATAGCGCCCTCCATGTGTTCCTTGAATTCATACCTAATTTTCATAAATGCTAATCTATAACCCCAAACAAACCGGAAGTGAGATATTTTCACTTCAAAAATCTCAAACTTTGTCATAGAGGCTTCAGTTTTCATTTTACGGCCCTGCAAAGTAAAGGTCTTTTTCCCCAAAAATTTTGAACCCCATTTTCACCCCTTTCCCATATTCCAAAACTCACCAAATTTTGCATGCAGGTCGGACCTGCCCCAAATTTGGATTTCTTGAAAAAAAAGAAATTCACATCCACTCAATAGCGCCCCCTAGACAAAATGGGGACTGTCTACCCCACTTTCACCGCCTTAACATGCTTTGATTCGCACCAAATTGTGATCACTTGTCCAGGCTGCGAAAACCTTCCTGTGGTGACAAAATCAGGGCAAGAGCTCCTCCAGAGCGCCACCTACAGGTCGAGATGTAAAAAAACACTAAAATCGCCGTAGCGCCCCCTAGGAATGTTGCATCGACACACGCCTACACCGTTATTCACACCTGGATAAAAGGTACACAGTTAGATTCCTGAAGACCTTGGCTAAACGATGATGCCAATATTTTTCCTGTAGATGTAGAAATGGCCGAGTTGGAAGCATTTGTTTCCCAGGTTTCAACAACCGAGACATGAGAAAAAAAACTTTAATGGCCGTAGCGCCCCCTAGGAATGTCGCATCGACGTGCAACAAACAACCACGCGTTCGTCTCATCAAGCTCTACGTTGCGTACCCTATAATTTATTTGATACGACAAGCAAGAGGTGACATATTTCAAGTGGTTTAATATTGGCCAAAAATTTTCGTTTTTGAACTGAATATGAATATATCGTAGGTAATTGCACTTTGTTTTCTGATGTCTCCAATTTTACAATTTTATGCACTGAAAAAAGTATAACACAATAAACAATGTTTACCAGCCTCGAAATCATTGTGTTAATTCTTCATATTTATGAATATAGTTAGAACGTTGGATCTGCGTTGAGCATGAAAGATCCACAATGCAGAACACTGACTGCATAACGTTCTTTTTTCTTTTCCTTTTTTCTCAACTGGCAGGCAGAACATGATCAAAGGCTATTAAAACATGACAATCATAAATGCTGGCTTGTGATTGGACAACGCCCCATAACAACAGACATATAACTGCAGCTCAGCCCTCAGCACTCACTCCCTTTTCCAAATTCCGTGAGGTAAGGCATTCACAATTCTCCTAACTGCAACTAAGGAAATAAATTAATTTGTATAGGCATGTGAATCTTTGTGTACATGTTGACTCGGGCTTTCCTACCGTCAAAATGCTGCTTTGATCATGTTCTGCCTGTAGACAGGGTATTCATGTGTCACAATTTGGACATTCTGTTCCCCCACTTTAGGTCTTTACTATCCAGCCCATTTCATGTAGACGCAGAAATGACCGGGTTCGTAGCGTTTGTTTCCAAGGTTGCAAAAGCGGAGCTCATTCAAACACCCACGTGTTTGTCTCATCAAGGCCTAAAGTTTACATTTGACACCCTCATCCAAAAAAAAAAAAAACTGGATGTGAAAAATCTGCATCATTTGCACACACGGGCTTTACGGGGATTATTTAGACTTCTTCCAGAGTCGGCAGATGTCGCGGGGCGGGGTCGGCAGAGGTCAGGGGCCATCTGAGGTCGGCGTGCTAATCGCTGTTTCAGTTCGTCCTTTACACTTTTAAACACACTACACTGCCAATACGCAATTGTTCAGTATTCATGTTATTGAAATTCTTTTACTTAGACTTATATTCTGGTTTATACATCTTTTCTGAAAGTGCTGCCAGTTTGTCAGCGCAAATCCATGGGGTGGGCTCAGTCCCGCCAACCCTGCTTGCAGGTTTAATTGTTATTATTATTATTATTATTATTATTATTATTATTATTATTATTATTATTATTATCACTTAAATTTGATCTGTTAAAATGTAAGAATAAAAGCGTGTCGGATTCAGGGGTGCTGCTGTGAAATGTCAGCATCTGGCTGATTGTAAAGCAGACAAAGGAAGGAACCCCATCAGTTCACTGACATGGTACTTGAAATATTTATTCACAAGCGTCAGAAAGACACTTAGTGGGCCGCAGCTAATCGGCCCCAGAAAAGAAAAGAAAATAGGTGGGGGTAGCGAGCAGAAGATCCAAGCTGCTGCGTGTGTGTGTGTGTGTGTGTGTGCATGTTTTGTAGAGCGCTCGCTGCCTCCCGGCGTGACGGCCCCCATAGACTCTGGTCTAGTTGGAGGAAGGCAGCACAAAATGGGTTAACAACAACACACAACAACACAACAAAATTGACGCAGCAGCAGCAGCTCCGTCCGTCGGAGATGAGGATTCTCCTCCTGGTGGAGCTGGTCTGAGCGGCTGGAGTCCCAACGCGTTTCCAAATCGAGAGGCTGCCGGTGAAGCAGAGCATGGACAGGATTTCAGCTCTGAGTCTTTTGATTATGAATGTTGAAGGGAGACAAAAGAAAGGAAAAGAAAAGAGAGGCTAATGAAAAACTTGTCTTTTCAATCCTTGGTTACTTCACTGACGTACAATTTGTTTGTTTGTTTTTTTCAGCAGTTCACTGAAATCACATCTTCTTTTTTCTTGTACCTGATGCAATCAAGCCTGGGGAGGCCTTCCCTGCTACACCCAGGCTTGAAAACATCAGCAACCACATCAACAACATTTTATTGTACATCGTATTGAATTTTACATGGTACATTATATACAGTAAAAAAAAAAAAGACCACATTCTAAAAGTGCTTTAAATAAATATAGATTTCTCTAAAATCTAACAAATACAAATAAATGAACAAATAAATACATACACAAATAGATAAATGAGTAGGTGTTAGATCCCAGAAAATCCTCCTTCCAAAAGAGGAAGGCAATTCGACCAGCTCTCGGTCTAAAAGAGTCCAATCTCACTGAACCAAGGGATTTTACCCTGTAGGTATTGGGAGATTGTTTAAGCTGGTGGCGAGGAGATTTGCCTAGCTTCTCACTGCCTCCGTCCAGACGCCGACCCTGCTTGCTCCGATGGCGCAGTCGGTTGAATAGCCCTGAACCGGTGTTATGCCGATCGGTCACGCCCGTTAACGGCAGCTCTCCTCTAATGGATCCTGGCTCTTGGTAAATACTAGGGATTATTTAATGGCTAGGATAAAAGCCCTAAGGATCTGTTTAATTTCAGGGGCTAGAATAAACTTACAGCACCGGTAGATGTTGAACACGCTGACTTCCTAACTTTTTACCACCGTACAAGACCCCAAAAAGTGATGCCCACAACTTGACTGTTGACTTAGCAAACTTTTATTGAAATGCTTTGGCAATTGCAAAAAAGGATAAAAAAAAAAAATTCAAATCAATTTATTTCTGGGGTTTAAAATAAAATAGCCAACGTGAAATCAAATTCAAAGGTCAAAAAAGATTAAAATCAAAAATTGTAAAAAAAAAAAAATAATAATAATCAAACATTAAAAATACTTCAATACTTCATCAATTTGAAACAAGAGAGAGTGAGGGGGTATTCTGCAGCATTTCCTCCACAGCATGCCGTAGAGAGAAGTAGCCCAGCCGAGTGCTTCACATCGGCCGCTGCCGAGAGGCCACTGGATGGTGGACGGGCGCCAGCATTCTCCTGTCAGCGCTATCCTCGCTTCTGTTGAGCGATCTCAGTCGGCTCGCTTCCTCCAAGTTGCCAGAGCGAGCAAAAAAGAAGAACTTCAGAAAAGTGAATTATACTCCTTGCTTGTTGGGAAATGGTTAATCCTCTTACGGGCAAAGTCCGGTGGTGAAAAATACAAGTAGTCTTTTTCCCGTGAAGGAAGAACCCAGTTCTGCTTTTTGCAGCCCTTGTTATACTGCATACTGTATCGCATTTTCTCCTTCTCTTGCTCATCTCTTAACCAATCTTTGGAACACCTTGGAAGATTTGACCTTTTTTGGCGAGCGTCATGTAAATCACCCAATCTCTTTTGGCAAAACATTTGGCTGAATCCTCATCTTGGCCTTCTATGGCCTTCACATTCTTCTCCTCCTCGCTCTCATAGACACTCGTTATTTTGTAACATTGGTACACACATTTCTCATAAACACCAGTGGTTTTGTGATATCGAATACACACTTGCAGTCACACACTGACCTCTTGCTTGGATCCGCTGTGACCCCGGTGCTAAGAGGAGGCCTGTTTCCATTTCCTCCTTTGATACACTGCTGTTCCCCTTAGATTCCACTTCAACATTTTAATCATTACTTTGTCACGTACGCACATTGATTTTTACCCTTACATTCCCTTATAACCATTACTTGATAATATATCGTTTTGATTATTGTCGTGATCACACACCTAACTGTATATTCAGCATGTGAAATGTGTTGCTTCAAATCGTTATTGTGAATATAGTCAAACACTTTTACATGATTTACATGATCTTTTTTTTTTCACACTGTCCTTTTTCTTGGCAGTTCCTCTTTTTATTCTGATCTCAACATTACTTTTATTGAAACATTTCTCAGCTCACTTGACACAGGCTAGTCACACTTGTGCAAAATGTAATTCATCTCAACCGTGACGTCAACTGTGCAAAAAATGCGATTGTGACCTCAAATGTTTTTGAAGCATTGAAGTTATAATTGATTTTATAAAAGTTGAACTCCAGTCTCAGTCTGCATCTCATGTTACAGCGCCACACTGAGGCCACCTCCCGAGCTGCTTTGTCTTCCATTTAGGTTTTTTTTTTTGACACATAAATTGCCATCTTTGCTTCTCCAGGGATAAAATAACGTAAAGGAGTTGCCACTTCTTTGTCATACCCTGCACCATGAATAAACTTTGTTGTATGAAAGTTTAAAAAAAAAAAAAAAAAAAAAAACACTGAGTCGCTTACATTCACTGTAAATAGAAAACACAGTTTCTCAGGGGTAAAAGAATAGGCACCGGTTTGACATAGCAGGATTTACCACAGAAATAAAAGCAGGGAGAAGAACTTCTCTTCTTCTCCTCCTCCTCCTCCTCCTTCAGGTTTCACTCCACACTGTTGGCTCCTGGTTTTCAGTCCAATCAGTTTGTGAGCAAGAAAACACCACCGCTGGCCTCAATCAGCGGGCTAATCGTCTTAATTAATCAAATCTCTGCCTCGTTAGCCGCCGTCGTCGTCGTCTTTTTAGCAGCAGCGCGACAAACCTGCGTCTCCTTTCACTAATTAGACTGATTCCCTTCGGCAGTCGACTTTGGTTTGAAACCAGCTAAAACAGGATTGGCTGACTGCCCAGAAGAAGGCAAGTCGACGTTTCGTTTCCGCGTTGGGGAAAAACTAGCGGTTATTTGAAACAGAAGCTGCTGATAAAGTGGAGATACGTTTCTGAATGTATCCGAGTGGACGAAGCGGCTCTCTGCAGTGATCAACCCGACCCGTGACCTTGAATATATTGACCTTGACCCCGACTCTGTCTCAGCCGGCATCTTCGGCCGAGACCTCCTGTTTTTGCTGTTTTTAAAAATGCCACACGAGCAGCAACATCTGGAATTTATTTAAATTTTTTTCTTGCAGCAGGAATTTTTATGGTCAATTCTTTTCATTCCAGTGAAAACCAAGAAAAGTCTCCCCCCGGTGTCAGGACTCTCCACCTGTTCAGCGTCCTTGAGAGACAGAGAGACAGTGTGTCCTTAAATTGTTTCCAAAGAAGTAGAACATTTTTTTTCAAAAATGATTTGTTTTGCCTAATTAAAAAAAATGAAAATTTGGTTTCACTCAAAGTTTAATGTCAACGATAAAAAGCGACTGATTACAGTATTTTTTAATCAGTTTTTTTCCCCCAAATATTCCACATGCCCACGTGCAGTTTCACCTGCATCCTGGCAGGATGGATGATGTCCGCTGACATTTCTGCAGACGATAAATTGCGGTAATTGCTGCGGCGCCACCATCACTTCTGCGTTTGACGGCGGAGACAAATCAAACCGCCAGCCCTGATTTATTCCTCTGTTTACCACGGTCAGGTGGGTCTTTGACTTCACTCAATTAAATCTCACGTTGATGATGATGATGATGCACCACAAACACTGGATGCGAACGTCTGTGTTATGAGCTGCACATAATCAGAGCAACACGACAAGTGGACGACACACTGGAGCTGAAACTAGAAACACACAACATGAGTTCTTTCTCATAGAGAGCCCAGAGAAAACACTTGGAGAAGGTGAAGACTTTTTTTCTTTTCCTTTTTTTACTCTTTGATTATTTCAGATTTTTTATTCCTCTGTGCTGAGTTTTATTTTTTATTTTTTTTAAAAAATGATGATGACACGTTTTCCTGGGGGTGCCGTGGGTGCCAAAGTTTGGGGGTCCAGACTCTGAGCACAGGAAATTTTGATGGAATTGAAAGACTGATTGAAGGACTGGACCCAAGAACTTCTACGGGTGTGCCGAACAGGAAGCCCTCGAGGACAGTCCAGTTATCGCTGAGAGCCGGAGCCAGAAAGACGGCAGGGGGCCCCTGTTCCATCTGACTCATGGTCGGTGGATGGTAAACCCATTTGCAGATGCTGCAGACAAGTGGGTCAACATTGCTCAGTTCTGCAGAGACCATAACCAACTGGAGAAGGAGAAATAGAAGGGGAAAAGCAAAGGCAGTCGTCGGCAAACTGCCACTGCCAGGCCTGGACAGCGCTCGGGAAGGAGCGGACGTCCAGCGGAGGGCATCCGGGAGTGGCCCTGTGGGATACGGGTCGGGACGGCTGCCCTGATAGTCGCAAACGTGCTCAGGAGTGAGCAGACGTCCGACGGGCAAGTGGCACCTGACACGGGACGAAGACAACTGCGCGGATCAACTTCCCAGTGGGATAGAGGGGAAGCAACGTGGAGTCACAGAGGAGTGTGATCGCGATGCACCCCTCTTTGAGCCAAGTACTCCCTATTCACCTTCCTGTCTCATTTGTAGTGGCTCATTAGCTTGTTCGTAGAGCTGATAAAGTTCCTTAACAAGACTTTGTGTCCGGGCAGGTCCGCTCCGGTCTGAGAGGATGGCCGCCAACAGCAGTGTAGGGTATGCAGACACCACAGGACTAGTCCCTGGGAGAGACTCGGGCTGGGTTTTTTTATTCTATGTTTTAAATTCATTTTAATTTGTTCAATAAATAATTGGCCATCTTCTGTACTGTTTTCTGACTCTGCTCACCCTTAATTTTCAAAGAACCTGTGTTTTGGAGTCTGAGGCTCCTTTTACCTTGGTGGCGTTGTCGGCAACACTTTTATACTTTTCTAAAACCTTTAAGTTAAGAAAAGAAAAGAGAACAAAAAATTCCATTACGCCACCACGTCCACATCCATCACATTTACACAACATGTTACTCATTGAAATATATGTTGAAGGTTCTAAAATGTCGTATCTTCACAAACTGTGAAGGGGAGGGGGGGGGGGGGTTATATTTAGATTTTCGGAGTATAAATAGAGAGAAAGCCTCAGTCGAGGAAGTGGTTGTAGTGGGAGCGGAGATAGAGAGAGAAAGACAGCGAATTTCACCGAGAATACATCGCCGAGAGTGGGGGAAAGGCACAGGAGAGGTGAAAAGCACAGATTGACATCAACGTTAACAGCGTGACAGCGCATCCGCGATCATGTTGTCCATTCCGCGAATGTGTTTCACCTGAATGTTGAATGATTGAATTACAAGGGACCACCGCATTATCCTCTGGTTTCCGTTTCTCATGCGATCGATAAAAACTAAAGGGTTGTGGTCTGTATAAACAATAACTGGTTGCGTAGAAGAGCCAACATAAACCTCAAAGTGGCTCAAGGCCAGTACAAGTGCGAGTGCTTCTTTTTCGATGGTCGAATAAACTCGCTGATGACGGTTGAACTTTTTTGAAAAATACGAGACCGGGTGCTCGACGCCATCGGCACCATCCTGAAGGAGGAGAGCGCCCGTACCCGATTCACTGGCATCCACCGCTACCCTGAAGGGACGATCGAATACTGGCGCAGCTAATCCCGGGGCATTTGTCAGTATTGCCTTAATCGCTTCAAACGCCTGTTGACAGCGCTCTGACCAGTGGAAACAAACTTTGGGGCTGAGCAGGTCAGTGAGCGGAGCTGCCACCGCAGAGAAGTTCCTACAGAAGCTTCTATAGTACCCCGCCATCCCCAAAAAGCGGCGCAGCTGACGCTGAGAAGATGGGGCAGGAAACGACAGAATGGCCTCGATTTTACAAAGTACCGGCTTAACCTGCCCCCGACCCACAACCTTGCCCAAGTAAGTCACCGTGGCCCGCCCAAACTCGCACTTCGCCAGATCCAACGTAAGGTTCACGCCTCTCAGGCGTGCGAAGACTTCATGGAGTTTGGCGACATGGTCTTCCCACGATTCGGAGTAAACTACAAAGTCGTCGAGGTACGCGTCACAAACACGACACACCTGCAAGAATCCTCGAAACCTCGAAAATATTGTAGGAAGGCGTCAGGTGTCACAAACGCCGAGACTTCCTTCGCATGTTCGGTCAGCGGTACCTGTCAGTACCCCTTCAAAAGATCGAGTTTCGACACGTAGGTAGCACTGCAAACCCAATCAACACAATCGTCAACTCGCGGTAGAGGGAAACAGTCGGGGTTAGTGACGTTGTTGACTTGGCGATAGTCAGTACAAAAACAATCTGTACCATCTGATTTAGTTGAAAGGACGCACAGCGAGCTCCACGCACTGCAGCTGGGCTCCGCAATTCCATTTTCTAGCATGTAACCAACTTGCTGTTGTAAACGAGCACGTTTGTCGGGGTTCACCCTATACGCATGTTGTTTAATGGGGGTTGAATTGTGCACATCAATGTCATGCTCGAGCACATGCATTCGGGTCGGCACGTCAGAAAACAGCTGCAAGTTCGATGATATTAAATTGGTCACATCTTCACGCTGGGCCCCTTTTAAATCGTTAAAATGAAAATCAAGCTTAGACAAGACCTCCAAATTCTTAAGCCGGCCTTGCACCACCGCCGGAGACGGAAAGATAAAATCATCTGCGTCACTGGCTCCCGCTTCTGATGAATCAGCACCGGACAGCGCCAAGACGGTCTTACTCACCACACCAGCTTGAGTCGGGGGATCGGCGCCCTTATCCAAGTACAGTTTTAACATATTTATGTGGCACAGCCGGCTCCTCCGTCTTCGGTCCGGCGTGTCCACAATATAATCTTGATTGCTTACTTTTTCTTTGATCTCCTATGGACCGGAGAACCGTGCCTGCAACGCTGATCCCAGGACCGGCAATAGTATTAAAACTTTGTCGCCAGGACTGAAACTTCAAGTCTTGGCGCCCTAATCAAACCACGTTTTCATTTTCAATTGCACTACAGATAAGAGTTCTTTCGCCAACTGGCAAGCACGGTGCAGCTTGAATCGGAAATTACTGACATGGTCACATAAGTTCTGTCGTTTTTCATCGCCCAGCCACTTGTCGTACAATAGGGGCAAAAACGCGTGACATAGAATTAGTCCCCTGATCAGTTTGGATCACCTTTGGTAACCCAAAGACAGAGAAAGATTTCAACAAGGCTTTTAAAACCGTAGGAGCCGTAATTTTGCGTAGCGGGACTGATTCAGGGAAATGAGTCGTCGCGCACATGATGGTCAGGATAAAGTTATTACCTGCTTTGGTGCGAGGCAAGGGGCCGACACAGTCCACGATAACTTGTTCGAAAGGCTCACCCATAACTGGGATCGGGTATAGCGGCTAGCGGGACACGGTTTCATTTGGCTTGCCACAGACTTGACAGACATGACAAGTTTTGCAGTGCTGTTTAACGTCACGCTTCAGTCATGGCCAAAAGAAACGACGCAAAACACGGTCGTACGTCTTAGTGAGGCCAAGATGACCCGCAAACAGATCATCGTGTGCAAGACGAAGAACCTCACCGCGGAAGGGTTCGAGGACGACGACTTGTGTCACGATGTCCCAGTCGCCAGCTGTGGACGCGGTACGCGGTGTCCATTGAGCACACCGTTACTCAGAACGTAACCCGTTCTTATTTTGTCAGCTTCTTCCCCTGACACTACTGCGGCCAAAAGTGAAGAAAGGGACCCGTCACGTCTCTGCTCGGCGACAAGCTTTTTACGTGAGACGCGACTTTTCGAATTCCAGCTCCCACAGTGACGACCGACAGTTGATGCAGGAGGCGCACAAGGAACGGAGGTCGTTGACGCGGGTGAACCAATGCTATCGGCTAAAAAGCTTTTGCTTAGATCTACCACAGCGTCACCATCCCACGTCTTCTGGCCCTCTTTGGCTGCCATAGCGCGTGTGACAGCAGAGACAGGGAACACTCGTGGGAACTTCCTCTCCAATTCATCAGGTCGCTCGTCTACAGGGACTGTTACCACCTCGGGATTTAAAAGAATTTTACCTCCCGCTAAGTCATTCCCCAGGATGAAATGAAAGAAACCCCACGCACTGGAAGCTCCGACCTCACCCCAACGACCACCCCGCCTTTGACGAGACCTGACTCAAGCAGTATCGTGTGGAGTGGCACACCGATATAGCTGATCCCGATTCCCCGGATCAACGCGCTGGAGTATACGGACGTCTCGTCGGAAAGAGGCAGCACCCCTTCCAGGAGGACGGACTGCAATGCCCCACTGTCTCGTAAAATTGTCACCGGAACCATCGGACTCTGTTCGGAGAGAGAGACAAAACCATTCATTAAAAACGGAGCGTAAACCCCGAGACCATCTTCTGTTTCAGGAGTGGGATTAGGAGGGGATTGCACATCAGGTAACCTTCTAGTTTGTACCAAGTTCACCGCCTTTGGTGTCTTTGTTTTCTTGTTCAGTACAAAACACTGGTTTATTGTGTGACCCGGCTTTTTACAATAAAAACAGACTCTGCCTTTAAGGTTTACACTCTCCTTAATTTTATCCTCGCCTTGAGTCTGCGTTTTAAATTGCGCCACGTAAGGTTTAAACGGGGGCATGCTACGCTCACTGTCCCGGTGCGTTAGCACATACTCCTCGGCAAATACGGCCGCATCAGCCACAGTTTTAACTTTTTGTTCATTTATGTAGGTGCAGATTTTATCAGGGAGGCAATTTTTAAATTCTTCTCAAATAATTAAGTCCCTTAGCTCTTCGAAATTATGGACTGTTGTGGATTGACACCATCTGTCTAACAGAGCTTCCTTCAGGAAGTGCATTACATGCCCTTCCTTCCCACTGCAGACTCCCTCTGGTTGCCAAAGTAAGAATTGCATGCAAAAACCATCTGTGCATTTGCAATGTCCTGTTTCCATCTCTTCGTTTGATTGATTCAATTAACCAATCATCCTCCTCTACACACTGGAACATCCACACTGACACTGTTTCCACAGCAACATCCACGCTGACAATGTTCATACTGCAATATCCATGACGACACTGTTTCCACTGTCACATCTACACTGACATTGTTTTCACCGCATATCCACGATGACACTATTCACACTGCTACATCACTACTGATGCTGGTCACACTACAGCATCCAAGCTGGCACTGTTCTCACTGCAACATCCATACTAACGCCGCCCGGAAAGGATCTTTTCAAGGCGGCTCTGCCAGGATATGGACTTGAAATGTCAGCGACACAGCTTCCTGTTGAGGTTATGGGATATTATTTGCTACAGGAAACATGACTCGGTTTGAATGTCAACATTAAAAACCTTGCAGCCCTGCACCGTTGTTTTCAGCTTGCACAACGACAAAAGATTTGTGTTGTTTTCGCCCGTCTCCTCACTTCACAGCCATGATGCGATCAGCCAACAGGATGCTGCTCTTTTCATCTTTAATCTATTTTCACGTGGGAGGTGAGAGTGCAAGGCAACGGGGCTGTTGTGTAAAATTGATTCATATGCCAGTGTATTTGTTGAACATGGTGGAAAATGTCAGAAGCCGGTGCACTTTTCGCCACAAACCTGATGTTTATTCTTGAGAAAGTGTTTAGAGAGGGTTTTTTTTCCTTCCCCGTAAATGTCAAATGTTGCTCTGCGTTATTATTTCTGAAGCCTGTGTGTGTGTGTGTGTGTGTGTGCGTGCGTGCGTGCGTGCGTACGTACGTGCATCCGTGCGTGCGTACGTGCATGTGTGCGTGCATGCGTGTGTGTAAAAAGCACCTCAGGCAGCCACAACAGACACTGCACAGTACAAAAACACAAAAAAAACTAACGTTTTTCAATTCTGGGAAATCAGAAATCATGCTGTGAACAATCCGCAAAGTACTGTGAAGAGCTCTCTTATAATGCCAGTTACACACACACCCACACACGCAAACTCACATTTCAATTAACCTTCACCAGTGGGACAGAAAACAGAGTTTAGGATGTAAAATTAGAGCAGCCGTAGGTCAGACGTCAGTGATGGGCAGCAGCAGCAGCAACAACAGGAATAACTTCACAGATTTATCAACCCCTCTCATCCTCCCCCTGATTTGACTTCACATTGCCAGTTACAGAATCAGTTTTAATGCTATGCTCATCAAGTCTGGAGGAGATACAGAGACAAGTTGCAACAACAACAAGAAGAAGCTGGATTATTAAGCGAAAGCAAGGCAGCAAGCTGTGTTTGTGTCACTGTCACTGTTCACTGTTAGTGAATAGCTCTTCAAGCAAGCTCTTGGGCAACGGCGCATGCTCTGCTGACACTGACGACACTGCCCGTACTGATGACTTAGCTTCGTACAAGGCTGAGAAGACGGCCCTTCAGACCACCGCTACCCTCCATCATCATGGCAAACATTGGATCGCTCCGGAACAAGGTGGATATGCTCCAAGCCAAACTTTGGGAGAGAGCCTACAAGGAGGCCTGCGTTATTTCCCTGACGGAGACCTGGCTAGATGAGGCCAACCCTGACATGGAGGTGTGCTTGGATAATTTCAACATCACACGGGTGGACAGGACAAAGAGCTTGGGTAAAGAGAGGGCCAGAGGGGTATGTGTGTATATTAACTCTTTAAGGGCCAGAGGGGTATGTGTGTATATTAACTCTTTAAGTGCCAGAATTTCTTCAAGAAAATATTCAATTTTGGTATCAAGATTTCAAAAGGCTGTGACTTGAAATTGGTTACAGATAAAGCCATACTGTAATTGAGAAAAATCTTCAGTATGACCCAAACTTTACGAAAGGAGTAAAGTTTTTTTTTGTTTGGTTTTTGTATTTTTTTTTGTGTGTGTATTTTCTTTTGTTTGTTTTATCAATCAAAAACGTCATCGATCCAGATGGCATTGCTTGAAGTGCTTCAGCGTGTGGTATCTCTCGTTGCAAGGCACAGCACACAGACCTACTTCACGCTGACTGCACCTGAACTGTGTCTGGCGACGGCCTTTGGGGCAGCTGCGATCAGAACACGCAACGCAATCTGGATGATCATCCGTATTGCGGAGCCAGTGTCGTTCCGTGAGCCTCTGTGGCATTTCTCCCTGCTGCATTGAAGGCCTTCTTCCTTTTTTGCCTTCCTTCTTGAAGTAGCCCTCAAGCAAAGACGTTATTATGCTTTGAATGAAGGCCTTCAGTGGTTTGTGTGGACCTAGACTACATCTGGTGTAAATGATGTGGGCGTTGACCACGCTGATGCTGAGAACCGCGTTCAAAATGCGGTTGTACCATTTCCGTGATCTGTGTGGAAAGAAGTTTTCATGCGCTGATCAGCGGTATCTACTCCTCCCATAAAGGTCTTGTAGCTGTCGATGCACCGGTTTCACAATTTGCCGATGCCCAGTCACATTTTCTTTTGTGCGGACCCGTTTCTCACTGCATGCGTTGCCGTGAATGGTAGACAGCAGAGTGACACCATTGCCTTACTAAAAACTGATGGTTCTGTAATTAACATCTGCACTGAGGAGGTGGTGAGGGCTCTTAAGAGGACCAAAGTGAACACAGCACCTGGACCCCACATGATCTGTGGCTGCACTCTGAAGCACTGTGTGGATCAGCTAGGTGGCATGTTCCGATTCTTCTTCCAAAGCTCTGTTGCCAGCTCCACAGTTCGCCAGCTGTGGAAACACTATACTGTCATCCCCCTCCCCCAAAAAAGCACTGTAAGCACGCTAAACGATCTCAGACCTGTTGCTTTTACTTCACTTGTAATGAAGGCCTTGGAGAGGATGATAAAAAAAATGCTATCACAGCAGTCGACTTTCAGCTGGACCCACTCCAATTTGCATACCGGGCAGGGAGAGGGGTGGACAATGCAAAAGCCTTTATTCTGGACACCATGCACAAACATCTTGAAACCCCAAACACGACAGCCAGGTTGCTGTTCGCTGACTTCTCCTCTAAATTGAACACCGTGCAGCCACATATTATAGCTGAAAGACTCGCTACTCGCTTCCATCTTAAGGACAGTCCCATCCCTGTGGATCCTGGATTTTCTAACCAACGGGCCGCAGAGAGTGCTGGGTAACAACATTTATTCTAATCCCACTTACACTTCAACTGGTTCACCACAGGGATGCGTTCTCTCCCCTCTCCTTTCACACACCGATGAGCGCAGGTCCACCGACCACAACTGCCATCTGGTCAAGTTTACAGATGACATGGCCCTCCTGTCCCTTCTGTCGAGCTCCTTCCACCACCATGGGTTGTCTCTCAGTGACTTTGTGGACTGGTGTCATGGATCATGTCTGGAGGTTAATGTGATCAAAACCCAAGAGATGATTGTAACCTTCTCGAAAAGACAGAGGGAGATGGCTGAGGCCGTAGTGACCACCACCCACGGGGAGCCAGTGGAAATAGTGGAGAGGTGCAAGTTCCTGGGCACAATGTTTGATCACCAGCTGAAGTTCGACCAAAGCACCAAAGTGATTCTCAAAAAGTGCCGGCAATGGCAGTACTTTTTGAGGAAACTGAACTCCTTCTGGGTGAGCAAAAACATCCTCACATTTTACTATTCCCCCACTCCATCTCAATCCAAGGCAGAAACCGGCTGTCTGGTGTGGTGTGAATCTCTGCTCTTAGATCCCTTTCCACCATCTGTGATCAATGGACCTTGAGGAAGGCCACCATGATTCTTCAGGACCCATCCCATCCGCTCTTCTCCTCATTTGGAAATTCTGCTGCAAATCTGTGGAGGTTCACACCAAACAGTCAGAACCGGCGTGTATGTATATTTTTCTCTATATACACACCTCATCATCAGAGAGAGTCGCTGTGACGCCAGAAACGTTTTAATGGACAAAACTGTGCCTGGTTTTAGCAGGACGTGTTTACGTCTGTCAAATTACGTGCGGACGTAAGTGCAAACTCTTTGTGGATCCGGCGTTGTTTCAAATTGGGCATATTTGCAAAGAAGGGGGTGTCATTTTGCGCGAAATCACAAATTTAGATATATTCAAATAAGTCTGGCGCAGCCCTGTGGAGAAGAAGTTTAATTCCTTTAGTTTATTCTCTTTAAATTTAACGTCCACTTAACCACCAATTCACCTTCATCCAACCAGCAGTCAAAGACGAAAAAAAAAACAGCAAATAATCTGTTTTCTACCCAGACTGGATCAGCCCTGACAAACTAGGGATGCACGATTAATCGTGAAAAAAAAAATTGCGATCTCGATTCATGTTGGCAGCGATCTCATTTCTAAAAATCAGTGATTCTGTCTCATCAGCTGCAAGAAAGTCAGCGCTTCTACAGAGGTTTTGCATGCACATCTGGATAATTTTAACAGCTTTGGTACTTACAATGTATATTTTTTCAGTTTCAACTGCAGCACGACCAAATTGTAATCGGTTTATCTTTCTACCAGAAACTTACTGAACACAGTGACCCTAAAGCCGGAATACTCAAAAATAACCTCCCTATAAAATATGCTCCATTTTTATATTGAACTTCAAAACAGCAGAATTCAAACACTGTACCTCTACTTCAAGCAACAACAGCTATAATAAATAAATTGCAGTTTGATTAACAGTTTCTTTTCAACAAAAAAGTAACAAGCATATTTTTTCCAGTGTAAGAAATAGAAAGAACATTTTAGCACTTGTATTTAATCAAAAATGAGGCCAACGTGAGGCGCATGTAATATAAGATTCAGAAGATGCTAGAGTTTGCTCAAAGAGGGAGTGGAGACAAGCGACCAGAGACAGGTTTGCATTTATATATATGTATTTATATGAATAATGGTGGTAAACAATGTGAAATTATATACAGTGAACAAAAATAAGTTTGCAAAAGGAAAACAAAATGGCCATTTAAACAAATAACACAAAACCAAAAACTTCAACAAAACCATCAAACAAACTGTTCCATAGCCCAGCAATGCAGCCACCCAACCCTTCCGCCCACCCACAGTTCATGACAGAACAACCCACGTCTGGGTTTGGGGTCAAATGCAGTAGTCAGGGTGAAATATGAGAAGGAAATGAAAATTCAGTAAAAGAGGGTATGTGTATGTAAATGAGTGTGAATGTATGTCAGTGTGTATGGGTCTGGATGGAAAGGGGCCACGGCTTAGCAAGTGGGGTGAGAGTTTTTTCAATTGAGCTCCAAGGAGCCCCCTACCGGCCTGGCAGGTGGGGGGGCGTTTCGGTTGTAGGATCGTTCAAATCCTGCTTCGTAAGCTCGCCATCATTTCAGTTCAGGGACCTGGCCTGGAGGACAGGACCGCAGTTCTTATAAATCATATTTACATACACATCAAATCAAAACAAATTTGTATGTCTCTAAGGGTTTTAAAGTAAAATTAATCAACATAAGATCAAACACATAGAAACCATATAATATCACAAAAGCATGGGAACTGGCTAAGATAGCATTAGCACAACAAATGACTCACCAGGTCACAGGCATGGCAACACTCAGCCATGTTCAGTTTGAGTTGGCACAGTTGAAGGCTCCTACAAGTCAACAATAAGTCAAATGACAAAAACAGCCTTGCAGTGCCCAAAACAGATCTCTGGTGGGTAGCTCAGAACCAACCTGTAGCTCATCTCTCCTGTAGCTTCCCCCATTGCTTCCCTGAGAGGGAGCCACAGAGGCCTTATATACCTACCCACTGGTGGTGATTGGTTGCACCAACCCACCTGACCATATGACATCACATGCTGGCTGGCCACTGTTTGGCCAGCTCACACATGTGCCTCCATGTCATAAGAGCATTGGTTTCCATTGGCCACCTCGACCCATGTGATCATATGACAATTCCTGGGGCACAAAAAGCAATTTATCACCCTTGCTACAACATACATTTGTATACAAAGTCAGAAAAATAAATATATACTATACTATAAACATACTATCCATAAGTATAGTAATAAAGTTTTTTTCCCCTGGTTACTTCCACCTCTGGTTCTTAGGATTGGGAGTCAAATTAATATTTGAATTTGATTACTTTACTAAGTAGTCAGACGTGGCAGTTACGACTGCTCCTTTTGATGACCGGAGTTTATGTGCCACTCTTTGCATGAAGCACACACACACACACACACACACACACTTGTCTGCCTCTGCTCCGGCCTCTCAGCTACTTACCTTGGTGTCCAGCAGCTGCAGGTGTGGCCCGCCGTCATGTTTCTCTGTGGTCGACCAGTTTAACCAGCAGGTCTCCGTTCTGAAGCTCCTCCATCAAGCGTAACACCCCATGGACACACATACCTGGCCAAGAGAACACACACACACACACACACACGCACACACACAGAGGTTAGCATCTGCTGCGCCTTGTCAAAGAGCTGCGGAGTCTTCACAGAAGGGTTTTATGTAATAATGATGTAATAATGAGACTTTAAATGGGATTAACACAATTTAATCTGAGTCAGTCTTGAAGGAGTCTGAACTGAAGTTCCTGAACCTGCTTGGTTCTGTGAAGTCAACACAATGAAGACACAGAGCAGTTTGTTTGTTTGTTTGTGTTAGCAGGGTTTCCCGTATATCGCAGGTTTGTATCTTCTGCTTACCCGCAGCAGCGGAATAATGATTTAGGTTTACAGACGGACAATTTAGCGTTCTTCCTCAGCCACCTTGGTGATCTTTATTGACAACAAAAAAATATGCAGCGAAAAAAATGACGTTACTTGTCACATGCATAGCGCAAGAGCACCTCCTACTGGTCTGAACAAACAGTTACACTCAATCATATATCCATCAACAGTTTGTTATGGATTGACTTGAATGTTTCTTGTCATCACTGTAATGAGTGTATAGTTAGTTTTTTTTTTTGCATTGTTTTTCGTGCTGCGACAGTCACTACGTTTACAAGCACAGCTTAGTCAAGTTATGCTCAAAATTTACTCGACTTCTCTTCACGAGTATACGTGCAGCTGTGAAAATTGAATTATTGACAGGCATGTGTCTTCCTGCCCAACACAAGGGGGCAATTTTTCCGGTTAACCTCTTTTTTGTCGCACAATAACGAAACAACTGGAGCGAGACACAACACCAGCGTTATTGCCATACTAGTCTTCAATTTAATGGGTTTCCTCACCGAACAGCTGCAGATGTGTTGCACCACAGTCAAACATACACAACATATTACTGTCATACAGTCCAATTCTACCAAACCAAATATATTCTTGTAAGTGAGTGCTATGTAGCAATGACATTGAAAGACAAAGTATTACACACGCAAATTTGGATCGAGCTGGACTTCATTTTACTCAAACAAAAAACTCAGTAGCCACTTACAATATCAGCTGTCTCCTCTGTGAGCCACCGAGACTCACAGCAAGCTATTAATAGGTATTTGAATTTCTCCTTCCTCCATGTGTACGTCTGCACGATCGCTGCTTGGCTTTCTCCGGGTATTAGTAAATGAAGTCAGCATCCAGGTGAAATGTTGATTTGGGCTGCCTGAGACAACTAGTTTCCCTTGGCTATCATGTTGTGTATATTTGTCTTTTTTTTTTTTTTTTTTGGACAATGCGCTGACGGTGACGCAGCAGCTGTTCGGAAGCTTCAGTAAAAGCAACAAAACTTATCAGCAGAGTCATTTTACTGTGTTGATAAATAGAAGGAGAAACACAATTTTTTTGAAAGTTTTAAACTCATAAAGAGAGACAATTTCCGAAAGACGCGCAGATCATTTGATAAATTTAGTGGACTTGTGAAGGTGTGACAGGCCAATTCCACTCCAGGTGAGAAGTGCCATTGTTCTGTATGAACTGGCGAGTTGTGCAGAGTACCGTGCACTTTTTGGAGTACACAAAATAACAAAAAAAAATGTAAAAGCCCTACGCATTGAAGGAGCTTGTGTCTCCTTCCTTTTTTTCTTCCCGGAGGCACACGCCAGCACAGGCGGGTGTGGCGCATGTGCACACAGATTGTCAAGTTAAAGGCGTATTTTAAGACGTACACACGGAGGAAGGAGAAATTCAAATACCTTAATTACTGAATTAATAGTCATGGTCGGAAAAGGGCAATAATTCGGTTTTTCAACAAATCTCTTTTACAACCTCATTTAATCGAGTTTGTGTCGACACAGAGCGACTCTGCCGCCTCCTTCCAGACCTTGAGGAAGTTAGTTTTGACAAACGACCACGAGGAGTGAGCGTAGTTAACGTATTGACGACTCTGAGCGCAGTCGGCCACACACAAACACATTCAAAGAAATCCAGCGAGAGTCCATCCGTCCATCCCTCTCCACTGCTCGCTGAGCAGAGATAGTATTCTATGCAAATTAGCATATGATGTCATCTGGCATCACACACACACACACACACACACACACACTCACACACCAGGCAGTAGTGGCCAGCCAGGGCAGATGGCTGACTCCGCCTCCTGGCTGATGTAGTCACAATAAATTTGGCCAATTTAACTGGAGGAGAGACAAAAAAATTTAAAGCTGCAAGCAGCATTAGCGGATGACCTCCAACACCTGCTGATGCCGCCTGACACCTGCCGACCCCTCCCGACGTCTACCAACCCCTTGTGGACCCCTTCCAACCCCTGCCGAAACCTGCCCTTGATGCCGCTGGCGTTGTCGCCAGGAAACCACTCAAAAAGGTTTCTCTAGTGTGACTGTCTGATTCACAGGCCCTGATGAGACAAATGAATGATCTGTCTTTCACACAGATGTGGATGGGTGCTTTTGTTTGTGTAGGTGGCACGGTAGAGCCAAGCGGGTTCATTCGTCATGTTTGTGAAATGTTTGTTAACCAGTCTGGACTTGTGTGTCAAATTTGATGAGTTTTGAAGCATGATTATTGGGTGAATGTGAACTGGAAGAAGTCTTATTAATCCCGTGTGTAAGCAAATGATGCAGATATTGCGCTGTTTTGTTTCGTCAAATGTAAATTACAGGCCTTAATGAGACAAACTTGTGGGTTTTTCAATGATGTCTGGTAGCACCTTCCAAATGGCAACAGTTTTAACAACAGAAAGAACATTTATGTGTGTGTTGTTAAAAAAAAAAAAAAGAAGAAGGAAAAGAAAAAAAAGCAGAGGGAATTGTAGCTGCTGAGTCATGTCTCCCTCATGGAGCTCTGTGGACACAAGATCCTTGCTGTTGGGCTCGAAGCGCCAAAATGAAAGCATGTAATATAAAACTGGAAAAAAAAATAAATGCACAACGAAAGTTATAATGAGTTATTAGTGTTTTTACGGTTACTTTTTTCTTCTCTTTGACCGGTCTGGTCGTAATGACAAGCAGGAATGTATATTCAAATATAGAGAGGACAGAGAGGGATAGGGAGATGAATGGCAATAAAACACATTGGTGTGGCATTAATGAAAGCAGACAATAGACAACCAGAAATCAGAAAAAGAAAAGAGAGATCACATATTTGATCACAGTCACATATTTAACAGTCTGTCTCTCTCTCTCTCTCTCTCTCTCTCTTTCTCACGCACGCACACACATACACACGCGTGCTCGCGCGCGCACACACACACACACACGCACAAGATCAAGAGCAGAGGCTAATGGTTAGCTCAGTTTTAAAACCTGGGAAACAAACGCTTCTAACAGGGCCATTTCTGTGTCAAAACGAAAGCTATAGGTATGGTCTTTTAGCTTAGGTCTTGAGGAATCTAACACTGTCGCATTTGATGGAGTCAGAGTAACGGTATACGCGTGATGAATGAATGGACGGACAGTCACACTGATTATGACTGAAAGATCTTTCCTTATTTTCATGCAATTACCTCTCGTTAGTTCTTTTTATCTCAGACATAGACTTTTGAAGGTTTTGGCTTACCTGACATGTTCCAGCGTATTCTTCCGCCTTCATCAGAGTATCTGATTAAAATCTTTGTCTGAGATAATAGAACTAACGAGAAGTACAGGATGTTTATGTTAGGGGGCTGGAATCTTGCTGAGACTTTTGTTCCTCAAAGTGTTTGCTGCCACATAATTTAGTTTGAAGAATCTTGAGTGAGAGGCGTTTAAAAACAGTATGGGAACGGATTTACGCAGGACAGCTATTTTTTTATTTTTTTTTTTACCTCTGTAGGTGGTGCTGTAGGCCCTATTTGGTAGATTCTTTTATAATCAGAATGTTTGGACCTATATTCACGTGTGTGTGAAATGTCATGACATTTTTAACCATGTTTATTGTGTCAAATGTGTACTGGGAGAGGACAATGGCGTTTTTGTTAACGTTCTTTGTGCTAATTTGGCCACTTTGCCTCACTTCCGGTTTATGTGGTGTAAAAAAAAAAGTGCATTAGTCAATTGTAGAGCTTGATGAGACAAACACGTGAGCGTTGGTTCCATAATGGTAGTTCTTTCCTAAGGAAAAATAGGGCAGTTGGTTGGCATTTCATCAATTTGTTTACCCAAATTTAAAGGAAGGAAAACAGTAAGGATGTTGGCACTCATTTATTTGTTTTCTTTATCTCATTTTAATCAGCAAGGTCCTGTCTGTCTTTTAGTACATTTTCAAGGGGTTCTGGAGTTGGGAAAATCTGGGAGGGTTTCAAACAAGTGGAAATAACTCACTTCAAGTTTGTCCGATTCACGTCTCTACGACGTTCCTAGAGGGCGCTATTGGCATTTTAGTTTTCTGGTGTGTTTTTTTTTTTTTATTTTGAGTGTACTGCAACCTCTGAGGTTCATTAGGAAGCTCCAGCATGGGCACACACACACACACACACACACACACACACACACAGAAGTCTGGCTGAAATCAACCTGATGTGATGATCAATAACAGAACTAAAGATATTAAAAAATAAAAAAACGAGAGAGTAGATTTTAATCAGCCGTTTTAAAATAAAACCAGTCTTGGCTGAATCCAATCTATTTTTCCCTTCCCTTCTCTTGTGACTCGCAAAAAATAAAATTCTGCGAAAGAAGCCAATAGCTGTTTGCTGGAGGTCATAACCAAAAATCAACAGTTAATTCAATGTGTCCTGACCCAATGAGTTCTGCTGTCAGGATGGACCTGATTCCAATGAA
Organism: Nelusetta ayraudi; assembly: GCF_046127955.1. Classification (NCBI taxonomy): domain Eukaryota; kingdom Metazoa; phylum Chordata; class Actinopteri; order Tetraodontiformes; family Monacanthidae; genus Nelusetta; species Nelusetta ayraudi. Next base: position 653,729 of record NW_027466051.1, on the reverse strand, counting down.
AACGACTCATTTCAACGCAGCCAGGGTGAGTCAACGACTAGCCGTGACCTCTGACTTCCTGCGGAAGAAAGCACTTGTTTTTTTCTCTCTCTCTCTCTCTCTCTCTCAGCTTCATCACGGCAAGCTGTTGGCACACGCAGCGAAAATGAACACGCTACAAATGGACTTTTAATGAGCCTCAGAGCGTGTGTGTTCAAGTATGAGCGGCATTCAGAGTGAGACTGCACAGCTGCATGATTGAACAACAGATACTGATTAAAAACTGCCGTCCCGACCAGTCAGGTGGCATCAAACCCACAAAATATGGAAGATTTAAGGAGAAAAAAAAATAGGTTGAGTTCAGTCGGCCTCACGAGGAGGCAGCGAGAACTTTAGAACCTAAAAGATCCACCTTGAAAAGCTCCTCTTGTTTATATTTTGGTAAATTGGCCGCTGTTCCCAACTGAAACTTCAAATCTACCAATCTGACACTTCCGCCTTGAAAAAGTCTTGTCCAATTCCATGCCAAATTTTTTTTTGAACGGCCATCCTCCTCTTTCCCCACAATGACGGCAAATCATCCATTAATCATGACTTTGCGTGACTGTCTGCAGAGTTCAGTGACGGTTCGAGTCTTCATACCTCCGCCTGCGTGAGTTTATTAATAGAAGCTTCGGCTCGTGAATACTGGAGGTACGGATCAAAGGGTGCGGCGATAAAAAAAAAAAAATCGAAAAAAAACAAGAGTGCAAGAAAAAAAAAGAAGAGAGGCATCAAAAAAACATAAAGGTTTAACTCTGCAGCCGTGAGGAAAGAGAAGTGGCACACACACACACACAATTTAGACAAAAAAAAAGGGAAGGGGCGGAGCTCGTTCAGCTCTGATATCTCGGCCCTTTAAATTTAAACTTTGATCTCAATTTAAAAATTTTAAATGAAAAATAAAATATAAAATGTTCTCAAATCCACAGTCTTTATGGCATAACAGCATTACAGTACTACACATCGTATTTGGGCATATTGCAGTCCCGCCCTTATGTCTCTCATCATCATTTGATTGTCTGACTCACTGACTCAGTGCTTCTCAAAATTACGCCAACAACATGTCTAAGAGAATTTTGAATATTTAATAATGAAAATACAAACAAAAAAACCTAACTGATTCATTGATGTTTCCTCACCTGGATGCACCAGATGGAACATTTCCTCTACAGCATTGAAGACAAAATAATGAAAAAAAAATCACAATCAACAAATCAACTCCTGCTGGACGGAGGAGCCACAATTCCTGATGAATGGAGGAGGAGGCGGATGAGGAAACGCTCCATAGGTTTCATCCCGCAGCAGCAGTTGCAGCAGCAGTTGCAGCTCCTTGTCTCCGTATAGGCCGCTGTAAACATCCTGCTGCTCCTACGGCTCGTCGTTATCGGTCCGAGTGGAGCGCAGTTAGCCCATAACAGCCGCTCGGAAATTGAATTACGGCGCCGGCGCTGCTCACAAAGAGGCTTGTCAGTGCCTCTGAAGCTCGTCTCCAAACATCTCACCCAGGCTGACGTTGATCTGTTTAAGCCGCAGCAGCAACAGCAACAACGACAACAACATTACGGAAAGAAAAAAATAAATAAAAGCGCTCGATGCTCCGAAACCTCATTTAATCTTTGAGCTGTGAGTTTTTAAGCAGCACCTCCATCCGACAGGCTGCACTGCAATAGCGTAGTCACACACACACACACACACACACACACACACACACACACACACACACACACACACACCGAGTGGGGACACAGCAGCAGGCGCTGAAACAAGAGCTCAGAAAAAAACAGACCACAAAACTATATTATAAAAAATGTTACGTTGCTTTTACGTATTGATTGAAAATAAATACTTAACTAATAATTACTAATAAAGACCCTTTAATAATTAAGCTCGAGTGTTAAGAGATCTGACATCCGTCGTCAGTTCAGGGATGGCATACGTACATTAACAAAACCACTCAGTTTCCTTATTAACATGTAAGAATAGCCCTGGTGTCTGGGTTGGAGTATTCAGAGGTTATAGAACATGATACCTAATCTTGTCGGTCCAACTCAGAGGTTAAGGGTTTGAATAATGCTCAGTGAAACGTACCATATAACTAAAGTCTGAGGGATACAAATTAGTCCCTATCATAGTTCCGTGATGGCAGATATAGACTAAAATTATTCAGTGATCTTCTTAACATAGAAGAACAGCCCAGACATCTAGGTTGTGATATTCAGAGATTACAAAATATAAGTAGTTAGTTGTTAAAGAACATGATACTCAATCTTTTCTATTTGACTCAGAGGTAGAGAGTACAAGTGTTACTCAGATAAACTTACCATATAACTGAAGACCAAATCAATATCTGATGTCAGGTTATTCACCTCATAGAACAGAAGTCTCAATAGTCAATATTAAAGAGAAATGGACGACATACCCGTTTATTGTGATGTCCAAAGTGAAAATGCAGCACAAAATGTAACAGACGAAGAAGAACAAGAAGAAGGAGGAGGAGGAGGAGAAGTAGAAGAAAAGTCGACCCCGAGGTTCTTTCTCTTTCCCTTAAATATCCCCCCAGAACAGAGACCGCTCTGGATTGCATATTAAGCAGATACAAGGAGATTCCATTCCTATCTGGGAACCTTTTGGCCATCAGGGTTTCTTTTCCCGTGACAATAACCCACCTACACCTTTGTGCTTCTCGCACTGAGACACACACCATTTCAAAGGGAATTCAGGTAAACAAGAGATGTTGGTTTTGAGTAATAAGAGACAGTCCCTAAATGGTGACTGTCTTGCAGTAGGAGCCAGAGGAGGGAGCTTGTTTCCAGTTTCAACAGCAGCCACATTATTAAAGCCGTCCCTGCAAAAGTTTGTCAAAAAAGAAAAACAACTTAGAAATTCAGATTTGCAATTTTCTTTTTCTGGCCTGGAGTGGCGGCGGCCATCATTGCCGCCGCCGTCGCTCAGTGCGGCGACGATACTTCAGCAGCCTAATGAGCCGCGTCACAACATCCTGGTGAAAACACTTCCTGTCACCAGCAGAGGGATTCCCCTCCTCCAGCCTGATTGGTTGACACACACTGCCACACAAAAACACACACACACACCCTCCTGGCTGAGAGGGCTGCGGTGTGTGTGTGTGTGTGTGTGTGTGTGTGTGTGTGATCTGCTACAGTTAAAAGTGATTTTCAGGAGAAAAAAGAAGAGGCTGATGGGTTTCCGACAGAGGAAGAGTGCAGCCAAGCGCTTCCCCCCCAGAACCCAGGTGATGAATGGGATAAGTGAAGTCTGTGTTTGTGTGTGTGTGCGCGTGTGTGTGTGTGTGTGTGTGTGTGTGTGTGTGTGTGTGTGTGTGTGTGTGTGTGTTTCAAGAGGAGGAATCAGGTGGGAAGTCTCTCTGCCGCTCGGCGAAGCGTGACTGCTGCCGTTACTGATGGGCTGCATTAATCACACCATCAGCCACTGCCTGACACACACACACACACACACACACACACACACACACAAAACACACAACACAACCCACTGTGTTGTGGTGGGAGTGTGTGCGTGTGTCCTCATGATTTGATTAGCCGTCCTCCATTTGCAGCCGTCGCTGTTGCTCTGGATTACAACCTAATTGCCGTCTTGCTTTCTGTCCAATTTAAACGTCAAAAGGCCGGAGATGGAGCCGCAGTAGGCGGTTTTTTTTTTTAATATTGGACTTGGAGAGTGGAGCGGCATCCATTGCAAAGTGACATGTCTCTTAAGTGTCGCATTGTCATCGAGAAGAGAGATAATCACGGCCCCACGGTGCAGAAGAAGAATAGAGCTCAGTGGAAAAAATGAAAACAAAACCAAAAAAAAAAAAGACTTTATTAGCATCAAGCTGCTAACAGGTGTATCAGCTTCTTTTCAAAACAAAAAACGGAGAACACACTCATGTAGGTGATGACGTTGGAGCCGTTGCACAAAAGCAGGATTCCGTCATCCAAGATCAGTAACTAAGTCGCGTTCAGCCAATCCGCAACTCCTTAAATAGATCTCCCCCACACACACACACACACACACACACACACATTATCGAGCTCAGAATCAAGGATTCACCATGACGGGAGTGGCTTACTTCTCTGTGTCCTCATGGAGACTTAAGAGGAGGTAAAAGAAGAGAAGAAAGGCAACACCGCCACAGTTGTAAAACAGAGAGAAAAAGCGCGGCAGAGTATCGCAGATGGTCTGAATGCAGTAGTGCACAAATACGAACTTGCTGCTCCGCTGAAACGGTCGAAATTACGATCATAACACTTAATGGCGTTCATATCTGAAAACGAAGTCGTACTCAGTCATACCAGTTGAAATTGAAGATGGAATTGATTGCAGATGTGAGTGAAATTGTGTCAATGTAACTCCAAAAAAAAAAAGCTCACTGACTGACTGAATTTCCATTTGAGCTTAAAATAAAAAGTGACTTATCGTGTGTGCTTGCGTGCGTGTGTGTGTGTGGGCGTACAGATCAAACATGACCGGGCCAAAAAGGACATGGTAGCAAGTGAAACTAAAATACAAGAACATCCTACAGAATGGTAAATGCCCTAACTAATAAGATACACAGGAGTAAGTGATTGCTCATGTTGTGTGTTCTGTTTTAGCAGTCAAAAAGGCCGTGCGCAAAAGAGGAAGAGGTGGTGGATCACCAAAAGCTGACCTCACCCCAGCAGAGGACCTAGCCTTGGCTCTGAACAAAGACAGGCCTGTGTTGGAGGGGATCCCTGGGGGCACAGAAACAAATGTATGTCCCTCCCAAGATGCCCCCCACAAATATATTGTTGTCAACTAAGAGGATAGAATAAGTGAAAATCAGGGATGTAGAGTTGACGTCAGTGTGTTATTTGTTACGATAGCCTCACATTTTTAAGAGCAATAGAGAGAGATCATCATTCTCACATCTCATCCCTGGCTTCTAGTTAACTAAATGGGACGTAATGATACTTGGGGTTTAATATTTTGCATAGGCCAAAACAACGACAGCCTCTTTCTCTTCAATTCAAACAAGCGCGCACTTGGTTTACAAAAGTCCACAACCTTAAGAAGAAGAAGAAGAAGAAAAAAGCCGACTTGCTAACTGTCTCCTACTCTGCTGCCCATTGATTGGATGCAAGACTCCACTTCCTTTCATTGATGTTTATTAAACACCGCAGAACTGAAAGCACAGACAAACAAAAATAATACATCAGCTTGTACCGTCATTAGCGAAATGCCATTGCTTTGCACTGAAACTAATACAGATGAAGACATAAGCTAACACTAACCCCTTCTCAACCAACGGCAGAGTTATCTTGTCACTTCATCCAGGCAATCTTCTCCGTCTCAGTAAACTGCTTGGACATAAACATTTCTTCAGTCTGACTATATTTAATGAAAAGGTACAATAAAAGGTACATAAACTCAAAAAAAATACCTTGCTTCCGCAGGTGCGTCTGAGTCCTTGTGTTAAGTTTACGGATTATGGATAACAGGAAGCACAGCTCAAGACATTTATTTCGTCACTCTTCCTGAAACCGCACTCTTGCACACCTGACGACGATCGGCGATCTGCACAGCTGACGGCGACCAGCTGTTGTCCGGCAATATAACTCACCGGGTCGGGAAGTACCAGGGTTTGCTTCCTGACTGTCAGCTCGGTAACTTACATGTCTCCTTTCTCCTGACCAGCAGACTGACCCGTGTGCATCTTACAAACGTGAGTGCGGTTTCTTCCCCTTTGGGTCGTTTATGTCGATATTCCTCCGAACGTTGTCCGGTTCCGCCGTGGTCTCGCCGATCGGGTCGGGTCCGCCACGATCGGCGAGAGTGATTTTAATTAGATAGATATCCTGAAGCAGCATATTGATTTATTCGTTTTCCGTTTCCTGCATTAATGATGTTATAGTTTAAGTATTTCCCTGATCATATACTGATCCCTTTAAGAGCGTAAATTGTAAATCTGCGAAAGGAAAATTGATACGGACGCTCATTGGGGCCAAAAAAAGAGTTTAGCGATTATTACTGCATGGTGTATATGTCGAAGCGCTGAGGCACAGTGCATATTTTCTGTTCGGTATAAACAATTTCTACTTCTCTTTTTGTTGTTGCAGCACACGCAGAAAATAAACTCATAAATGACTGTTGCTGCCCTGAACTGATCGGTCCTGTGTCCTCCTTCCCACCCCTCACCTCAGCCATCTGACCGTGGTTAGCCTGCTCCCCAGTCTCTTAATACCTCACCCAGTGTTCCCTTTACTTTAGAGTGATCACTCAATTCCGTTCGCCATCTAACGATGCCGTTGGATGATCAAATAAGTAAAATCCTACGTTAAAAACTGGATACTTTATGTGAAACTTCAATACTTAAATTTATATGTTGTGTCTTTGCCAGTACATGCCGCTAATTTCAGCTGACTTTCCAGGATCCTACGATGCTTTGCAGCAGCACGCAAAGCATCATGGGATACACACGTACGCGAAGGATAGTAGCGGTGCATCCTTGGAAATCGGCTAAAAACGAGGGCGCATTCCGAGTACGCATTTGGAGCGTCCTAAGAACTTTTGGGAATTTGGGACAAGCTTTCGCGCAGTGCTATGACGCAACTTCCTTTCAAAATGCGTACTTCAAGGATGCAGACCCTGAATTGAAACACAGCAAAGGACTGATTCAACCAGAGGGCAGAGCAACAGAGATGACAACAATCAGGGGCAGCACAGTCAACGAGACACATGTGAGGTTCAGAGATTGGGGTAAAAAATTTGGAACGGGATATATATTGGACAACACACGAGGAGAGATGAGACTGTAGTAGTAGTAGTGAGACCAGCTCGGTGGTCTAGCGGTTGAGTGTCCGCCCTGAAACTGGTGGGTTTTTCGTTCAATCCCTGGCTGGGTCATACCAAAGACTGTAAAAAATAGTACCAATTGACTCTCCGGGCGCAGCGCCGCTGCTGCCCACCGTTCTGTTAAATGCGGAGGGAAATGTTTGCATCCTTCAGGATGTGACAATCGTCCGGAGTGACTTTTGGAGGGACACAATGCGAAAACCCTTTAAGTCTCCTCCTTTTCAAGCCGGAGCTCTGGACGCTCCGTCAGTCACACTGCTGTTATTTTTACACTGTATTTGCAGGCCGGATCGGCGGGAGTCTAGTCTGCCGTCCCCCTCGTTAAAAATCCATTAGGTGAGAAAAATAACCGCTGCCTGCTTCTTCACCTTCTCCTCCACCACCCCACCCTTCATCCCCATCTCACTTCGGACCGGGGCGGTGCAGGTGCAGCCAATGATTTCCGCTCCATAAAATATCTATAAGGGAATCTGCGGCTGGTACCGCTCCGCTGCTGCCGCCGCTGCTGCTGCTTTTTTTGTTTTCTCTCTGCTGAGTCTATTTCCAGATATTGGCTCAGGCACCCACTTCCTCCCCTCCTGCTCACCCTCAGCTCGTCTTCCCCACCGGCTCACTTTTCTTTCTTTTCTTTTCTTTCTCTTTTTCAACTTTCACTTATTTCTTCCATCTTCTCTTGAACTACCCCCACACCCCTAAAAAAAAAACTCTCTTCAGCATTTCTCTCCCCAGCTGCCGATGACAGGAGAAAAGAACTTTTCTTCTTGTTACCACCAAATGCGGAGAAAAAAAAAAAAATGTTGGTGTCTTTTTGCTTAACAAATCTGTGGAATAAAAACATCTACAGGCAGAAAATGAGCAAATCACTGAAGTCTAATTTGAGAGTGTTGGCGTAGAAAAGCATCATCAAAAATGATTTACAAGAGCGCAGAAACAAATGCGAAGAACTTAAAGGATAATTTCATCCAAAGGGGAAAAAAAAACGAAAATTAATTTAAGGCTGCATGCCGTTCAAGGCATAAATTCTTGAAATTAGACAATTTTGTCGCAGGTAGTAATAAGTCCAGCAAACAATCCAAAAAAACGCAAAGATGGATGGATTGTAAATGAGCTTTTGGATCATAAAGTGTGTTTGAAACCTTTACCTTGAAAAGCAACTTCTGTCGCCTTTTCTGCAGAGCTGCGATGGGACTTTTGCACATGGAGAAGCGTCGTCCGTCACACTGAGTCCGGTCCAGCTTATAGAGAAGCATTAAAAACGCATCAAAATCCAGCTGCGAATCCACATCAAACTATCAAGCCAAGACACTTCATCTGCCTGTCCAGCGAATGGCTGCTAGTTCGAACGTGCTCGCACCTTTTTTTTTTTTTTTTTTTAATTTATTTAGTTATTTTTCAGCTCACTGGGAACATTGATGTAAAAAAAAAATACATGATTAAAAACAATGGCCCAATTCTTTTAAATGCAACTGCCAACCAAAATAGGAGAAAGTTAGCCAGGTTGTCTGAAAAGAAAGAAGCCTGCAGGTGTACAGGGAGTCGGCGACTCAGCGGACATTTGTGAAATATATGTATGTATATGTATGTATGTATATTAATCCGACTCTCTGGCATCTCTTGGGGGAAAAAAAACTATAATGTAGAAATGCTCTGTCGTCACCGTGTCCCCACCAACCTTTACAGACAGTGGCCCAGTGGGTGTGGTCTCTAAACTCTTTAGCCCACCTTCACCCTGCGGAGGATATGTTTGTCAGTTTTTGTTAGTTTTGTTTGTTTTTACACAAAAAAAGACATGTAGGATGCAATTCTAGTACTGGCCCCGCCCACCCCACAATCCATCCAATCCTCCCTCCCTTGCTCCCGGTTGACTGCGCTCGGCTTGATTAAATCTGCAAATTAATGAATATGCTGCCTTTTTCTTCTTTATCAGACAGGATCATCTGAGCCACTGTTCATCGACAGCAAACAAGGTGAACCTGCTCTCTGTAGTCAATGTGCGAAGCGAGAGAGGAAGTGAAGGTTGGGATCGCACACCGACGCTCCGTGTGTGTGTGTGTGTGTGTGTGTGTGTGTGTGTGTGTGTGTGTGTGTGTGTGTGTGTGTGTGTGTGTGTGTGTGTGTGTGTGTGTGTGTGTGTGTCTTTATGTACCAGCAGCAATCACATCACCTGCAAATGTTAACCAGATCACTCAGTTTATAAACTCTGAACTTTGATCCGTCGTCTGTCTTCAGCTGTCAGTCAGACAAGGTGGGCGAGGCCTACTTACCACAGTTCTCTCCATCAACTATCAGATTTACCTGATCCTGCTGCTCACTGTCAGCTGGAACTCAAAAGTCAAAGGTCGACCAGCTTTTAGCAAAGCAGCTTCATCTTCTGTTCAGCCACAATAAGGAAACAAACACACACACACACACACACACACACACACACACACACACACACACACCCTGAAACTCCTCTTCCTGGAGTGAGTCAGGGATGTTGAATCCCCTCCCCCTGTGCTCCCTGCAGCCAATCACAGTCCTGTCTGGGTGTTTGCTCTCTTTCAGTTTTAAGTAGCTCCAGCTGAGGAGGTGGAACTCAGGCCCTGTTTGCACTTGGTCATTTCAAGCGTTTTTCGTATTCCGATCGGCAAAAATCACACAAAGTAACCAAGTGCAAACACTCGGCTTTGCATAGCATAGCATAGCATTCCTCACGGACGTGTGAACAGAATGCGATCTCAGTCTCTTCTAGACTCTCTTATTAGGATGCTAATAAATTTCATACCGCATTAGCGTATTTTGTCAGTGGAGCAGCGGTCGCAGTTTCCCACATATGGGATTAAATGTGCGACGTTGCACGTTTGCGCTTTACTGCCCCTAGTGGTTAAAAATGCACTAATGCGATCACAATGGCACGCTTGAGACGCATGTTAATGTCATGTGCAAACAGATGCTTCAAGATGCGTACTTGTGATACGATCCCCCAAAACAGTTACAAGTGGCCAAGTGCAAACAGGGCCTCAGTCACTCAGTCACTCTCAGAGGTGAAATGTCTCAGGCAGCACCTCAGCTGGACCTCTCTTGTTCACTCTGTCTGGATCTTCTGAAGGATCCAGTTACTACTTCCTTTGGAGACAGCTACTGCAGGAAGTTTCTCCAACATCACTGGGATACAGAGAAGGAGAGGAGAGTCTACAGCTGCCCTCAGTGTAGGAGGCCCTTCACACCGAGGAGGCCCTTAACTCCATCGACAACTCTGCTGATGAAGTAGTGAAGGACAGCGAGGACGTCTTTACCCAGATGATCCGTCTGCTGGAGAAAAGATGCTCTGAGGTGTAACAGGAGGACAGATCCACGCAGGAAGCAGAAGTGAGTCGAGTTAAAGAGTTTAGAGGAAGATGGAGCAGAAGTTGAGTGAGCTCAAGAGGAGAGATGCATGAACAAAGGGAAGCAGTGACCACAGCCCTTTGTCTACTTGGGAAGAGCTCCCTGTGCTGAAATAATGAAGAGTTCTCCGTGAGCCACCTAACTGTTGAGGCCTTGAGACCCTTTGAAGAGGTGTCAAGAGAGGTTTCAGCAGAAAAATATGTCTCAATGTCAAAAGTAATCCGCCTTGTATCGCTACTTAGAGCAGCTGCAGCCACTGAGCATGAAGGTACTGGGAGCTCTCTTTCAGCAGAGCTGGCACTGCAAACTCAACGCAGATTCCGTGCGATTGAAGCCTGCCACAGTCTTGCTGCAAGCACTTTCCTGGATATCAGGTTTAAAAACCTAGCATTCCGTGACAAAGACAATGTAGAAAACATGAAAAAGCGGCTCATCACTGAAATGCAGGCTTCAGAGTCGTCTTCTGCAGCCCCACAGGCAGCTGCCTCATCACCTGGTCCAAGCTCTGCCTCTGCACCTGGGCCAAGCTCTGCCTCACCCGGGAGTCCTGCACCTACTTCCAGCTCTGCCCAAGTGAAAAAAGGGATATGGGCCGCTTTTGACACTCAGATTTTGGCAGCCCAACAGCGCCGCACAACAGGTACCAAAGCACTTATTGAAATGTGTCGCTACATGGAGGAAAAGCCAGTTCCAAGAGACCAGGACCCATTACTTTGGTGGAAAAGCCACGAGCAAGCCTTCCCATCCCTCATCAGACTGGCAGCTCAGTACCTTGGAATCACAGCTTCATCTGTACCCTCAGAGAGGATATTTTCCAAGGCAGGAGAGTGAGCCAGAGAAGAAACCAACTGAAGGGGGATCACGTCAACATTCGGTTGTTTCTGAACAAAAACTTATAAATGGGAAATGAGAGACATTTCCCATGTAGAATGTGACCTTTGTTGTCGTTCAAGTTCATATTCTGACAGGTTCTAACCTAAAGACCACTCTGTCTGGTCCAAAAAGAACTGTAGTGAATTCAGAGCAGCTGTTCTTATTTTCTCTTTTATGAGAGAGATTTTTTTTTCTTTGCTCAGATTTTCAGTTCACAAAGTCTGATATTTGGAAGCTTGTTAAATTCTTATACATAGGTATAAAATACATTTTTCATAATCACATTCACGAATTTTCGTTGTAAAAGTCATCATTTTCATATACACAAGTAGGACATCTAAAACAGGGGTCTCAAACTAGCGGCCCACGAGACGAAATTTTGTGGCCCCGCACCTTAATATGAAAGTTTAATATTAGTGCGGCCCGCGAGTTTTATAAGAATGGCACTTCACAGTGTTGTGTGCGGAGCTTAACAAACCTACCAATCACAGTGGGGTATATGGCTCTCAGGGCGGGACATCGACAGGGCTTGATGCAAGCAGAGAAACATTTCTTAATGAGTGAAAGTTACAGCAGCGTTGCCATGTAGAGTTTTCTTCCGTGCCTGGCTGGCTGCCTCGTTTCTACTGTATTAGGCAAATGCAGACTTTCGTCCCTGCGCGCTGCGTTCACACTTCCAAAAAAAGTTGCTGCCCAGCGAGACATTATACGTATATAAGTCTCTCTCTGACAAGATAAATCGGTGAGATAAAATAAAAGTAAGGAACTCAATTGTAGCCTAATGTGGTCTGCAGTCATTTAGCGACACCCATCTGTCGACAATAACAGTCCCCGATAACCTGGACAACTTTAGGGTGGCATCGTTATTTGGGGTCATTATATATATATATATATATATATTTATTTATTTAATTTTTTTTTTTTGCATTTCCTCACATGACGAATACTACATAGATTTCTTTATATGTCATTTGTTTCTTTTTTTTTGTTTCTATTTTTACATTCGCAACAACAACAGCATGGTGTCATTTTCGCTTCTATTTCCTGTGACAACACGCCGGACAACACTCTGGGAGCAGTTGCCTTTTTGCGTTCGCTGTCCCGGTACTTTCTACCATCTACAAATGCCATGAGGTTCATTTCATCATGAAAGACATTAACATCGGACGCAAAAGCAAAAACGATGCACATTGCTGAAATGACGTTTTCCACGAGTCGGCTAAATACGACAGTGTGTTAGAGAAAGATAAAGATGCTTTTATATTTTATCTCATGATATGCTTAAAGATGCTTTTATATTTTATCTCATGATATGCTTTTAATTGATATGCTTATAAATGCTGCAAATAAAATGTAATAGCCACTGCTTTGTTGAGCACAGGGGCACCCCGATGTGTCTTATTTGCACAGAGAAAGTTGCGGTGCACAAGGAATACAATTTGAAACGTCATTACACAACTAGACATGCTGAGGAGTATGCAAAATATCTGGAGATGAGAGAGCCAAATAGGCTGCAAATCTTAAAACATGTCTACTATTTTGTTTATTTATTATTATTATTATTATTTTTTTTTTTTATTATTATTATTTTTTTTTTAACGAAGCTTTTATTGTGGAATACCCCATGCGGTCCAGCCTCACCCAGCCTCTGCCCCCAACGGCCCCCAGGTAAATTGAGTTTGAGACCCCTGATCTAAAAGTATCGGTATTGGTATCGTGATACTAGCCTTGGTATCACCTGGTATCGTATCGAAAGGAAGAATAGTGGTATCGCACATCCCTAGTATTGTGGAGACTGACATACAGATCCCTGACATCTGACATAATACAAAAACAAACAAACAAATGGACTCCTTTCACAAAGTTTCGGTCATACTGAAGATTTTTCTCGATCACAGTCTGGCTTTATCTCTAACAAATTTCAAGTCACAGCCATTTGAAATCTTGATATCAAAATTGAATATTTTCTTGAAAAAAAATCTGGCGCTTAAAGGGTTAACAAGCGTAGACAGTGAAGCAGAAGCTATCCAGCTATGTTCAAGAGACAAGGGACCTCTGTAGCACTGGTAAGCTCCACTTACACAAATTCACCACAAGCAGCGAGAAGGTGCTTGCCACAATCCCAATAGAAGAATGTGCTGAAGGTGCAACTGATCCGGACATGGCCTTGGGAGAACTCAAAATGGAACGAGCACTCGGCGTCCAGTGGTGTATTAGCTCGGACAAGTTCCAGTTCAGAGTGGTGGTAAAGGAACATCCATTTACTAGAAGAGGAATTGTTTCTACAGTAGCCTCAATGTTTGAGCCTCTTGGATTTGTGTCACACTGTATTTTGAAAGGTAAACGGATCCTGCGAAGGATGTGTCAAGACAAGGTAGGATGGGACGAGCCACTTCCTGACGATCTCAAGCGGCATTGGGAAGTGTGGCCGCAAGACCTCCATAAAATGTCTTTGGTGGAGATATGACGGTGCTGCATACCACTGACAGAGAAGGAAGTTAAGCAATATGAATTTCATCATTTCTCCGACGCTAGTGTTGGAAAAATACCTTGTAGAAAAAAGAGAAAGGAAGGAAACCGCTTTTCACTCCGACGTCACTATGGAGTGTGCTCTTCCCTCAAAGCTGTTTCCAAGTCTGGAGAATAGTGATGGGTCGTTCACGAGCGAACCGGGTCTAAGAGCCGGCTCTTTGAAGTGAACGAAGAGAGCCGGCTCCTGATTGGCTGGGAGCCGGGGGTTTTTTCTCCGGGAGCCGATTAGCTTTGTTTTTGTTTTTTGCCAAAGTCCAAAAGTCTCTCTGGTCGTCGAACAGCCGCCTCCACATGTTCCTTCATCATCCTGGTGTCTCGGGTAGAGACGCAGACCTGGTGGCGCCCTCTACTAGCTGCCAGGTGTTCCTCAAGGAGCAGTTAGCCTCCTCCCTTAGTAGTTAGCGTCCTCCAATAGCAGGTAGGCTCATCCTCGTTGCTTCTTCCATTAGCAGTTAGCATTGTACTTGTATAATAATCGTGTATAATCCTCCAGTGGCTTTTAGCTTCTTCTATTATCATTTACCATCCTCCATTGGCATTTAGCATCCTCCATTAATAGTTAGCGCCCTCAATGAGACGTTAGCATGCTCCATTTGTAGTTAACGCCCTGAATAAGCAGTTAGCATGCTCGATTATTAGTTAGCTTCCTCAATGAGCAGTTCAATCAATCAATCAGTGAACTTTTATTTGTACAGCGCTAAATCACATCAAAAGGCATCTCGAAGCCCTTTGTACAATCAAAAAATGTTTTTTTAAAAACTTGGCCCCCAGAGTAAGCGAGGTGCGACAGTGGCCAGGAAAAACTACCCTGTGGAAAGAAACCTAGCGCAGTTCCAGAATCCAGTGGGCCGTCATCCATCTATGACCAGTTAGCGTTGTACATTATGAGTTAGCTTCATCCATTAGCATGTAGCCTCCTCCTTGAGGTGTGCTTCTTCCGTTCGCAGTTATCGTCTTCGTCATCAGTAGGCATCCTCCAGTAGCAGTTAGCTTCCCTATTAGTAGTTAGTCTTCTCCACTAGCAGATAGCTTGACAAGGAGTCAGCTCAGAGTTCACAGGAGGCAGAGAGGTCCCACCTGCTCGTCCGAAGACGTCATCGTCGCTCGCTTTGTTTTCATTTTTATCATTTCGTTTCTCATCTCAAGGTGGAAACAAGTTCCTTGTTGAAATCCTGCTTTGTGTCAAGATGGACGTTCTCTGCAACTCTCTAAATGCCAGGGTGAGGCCTCTGTTTGAAGAGACTGTTCTTGTAAGTTTTTAATGAAACCGCCAGGGAAAAAAAGTAAAAACAAAAAATATGCAAAATGGCAACAAAAAAAGTAACAGGCATTTTTTTCTCGTGTTCTGAGCCCAAGGCTCTCTCTCTCTCTCTCTCTCTCTCTCTCTCTCTCTCTCTCTCTCTCTCTCTCTCTCATACACACACACACACACACGCTCCCCGGCAGATGCACAGAATTGTTGCGATCAGCATTGTGGCCGTACAAAGCTTTCACTGCCGAATAAATTAGTGGCTTTTCAATCGAGCAGCGGGACGTTGCTACTGTATCGGCATGTCAAAGAGATTAATTGTGCCCGCGGCGTCATCTCATTGGTAAACAGTTATTATAATTCCGCAAGCGTGCTGCATAATTAATGAGCGGGTTAAAGAGCTGATGTGGGCCAGACGAGCGGAGCGGAGCGGCGAGAGGGACGACAACTTCACGCCCAACTCCAGTCGACAGTCTGGAGAACCAAGACAGCACACACACACACACACACACACACACACACACACACACACTGCTGTTTGAATGCTGGTGTTTGTTCTGAACTACTTTCAATCTGAACCGCTGACTTGTATGATAAGAAAGTGGGCGGAGCTTACTGTTTCAGAAAGGCCTGAACGCTGAGGTACCAAAGAAAAATAATTAATAAGTTATGTGTCAGTATGTAGATAAATGTAAATTATCCAACCACTCAAGCTGTAAATATATTGTTTTATTCCTTTCTTACTTTATAAATATTTTACTATATATTTATATATGTATATATATATATATATATATATATATATATATATATATATATATATATATACATATATGTATATATATATATATATATATATTAAATTAATATAATTTTCCTTCTCTCTACGCTATATTGTTTATGGTATTATGCAAATTTCCCCCAATTTGGGTTTAATAAAGGCGTCCTATTCTATTCTAAAAACTGCATTCTACCACTTGGCCAGCAGGGGGCGACCAGGGAGCCACCAGGGCTGGTAGCAGAAAAACTGAAAATGACTGGCTGTCAATAAGGGGGTGGAGCCCTGAATTCACAACACGTTACAAACTTATTATTATTATTATTATTATTATTATTATTATTATTATTGTTATCATTATTATTGTTATTATTTCTTCCTCTGGAAAGATTTAGTGACTCTTCAATGCAGCACCCACTTCCTGTCTGCCACTCTCACTCAGATCACTGTGTTTTCTTTCCTGATCAGCGGCTCGCTCTGATTGGCCGGTGGCCCTGACGGGAAAATTGTGCCGCCGGTCGACACCCACAATCAGCAGCGGCGTTAAAAAAATTAAAACATCACACTTTTTTCAGGCCGGCTATAATTGAATTGGTGGGAGGTATTTGTGGCAGATCGGGGCACAAAGGGGAAACGTCGAGAGTCGTGGAAAAAAATCACATTGTCGCTCAGGATATAAAAAAAACCAAAAAGTGCCGTCACTTTAAAGAAAGAGGCTGACGAGGAAATGAGGAGGAAGCTTTCAGCTGTCGCGTCTTTTCAGGCGCAATTCTTTTTTTTCATTTTTCCTTTAATTCTTTTTTTTCTTTACACGTGATGTCACCGCCTGATGAGTTCACGACACCCAGCGCAAATTAGCATTAGCCTCAGAGTGGCACATCGGTTTTACCCCGCAAACCGCTTCTTGTGTGTTCAGCGTTTGTTCGTATCACTCTTGTTTTGGTCTTGAGATAGAACCACAACAACTAAGAGATCTTTCTCTTTTTTTATGTAGTGGACGGTGGTGTACTGTTCTTATGCTATGAGCTAAAACATTAAGTTTAACTTCATGCCAGCTTCAGCTCGCTGTTCATCCACATGCTCTCGTGCCGTGTCTGCTCGTTCTGTCTGACCTCCTTTATCAACATACACACTCTGAAAGTGGTCTACTGAGGCAACACTGGCACCTATGGGCGATACCTTTGTATAGGCACTTATCACTACAGGCGGTTCCTTTTGCTCGTAGGGGGAAAAAAGATTCCTGATGTTAGCTGCTGTTAGCATCATTGCTAACAACACCTAAACACCTAAGAGTCTGAAGCTTCTTGGAAACTGTCCACCATCCAGGAGAAGCTTCATCAAGAACATCCGAGAGGTCATGTGATGTGACATGACCCCCCCCCCCCCACCATCCTCCACACTCATCACCACATCAAGGTTAATCTCGCTGGCTCCACCTCTCTTTCTTCCTTCATCCTCTGGTGGCCAGGCGCAACATCTTCAGTCAGACCCTCCAGGATTACATCATCAATAACTCATTAGCATCGCCCCCCCTTTTCATCTCCACACACACACACACTCAGAGTTTGAAGATGCCATTTGATGATGATGATGCGCAATTAGTGATGGAGAAGAAGACGTCACTCGTTCTTTTCAACCCCCGCCTCCCCCCGATAAACAAAAGGAGCAGCAGCAGCAGCTGCGGTCAAGGACACAGCAGCGAACTGTGAAGGTTGAGGAGTTTTAAAGGACTGAGAGAACTTTGTGAATGTTTCACAAATTCACTTGTTTCCTCTCACACGTTTGGGTGAGGAGAAGGAGGAGGGGGGAGAGGGGGGGACCAGTGGGGAGGAAAAAGGGTGATTGGATGAAACATCTGTCAGCCACAATGAAAAACAATCCAATCAGATTTCTCTCTCATCAGCGACTGCAGCTGGAAACAGCTGCGCTGAGGGAGGTGGTGACAGAGTCTAACGACAGCATCTCCGCTCAGCCAATCAGCTGCAGAGGAAAAAGTAAAAAAAAAAAAACAGTAAAAAACCAAAACCCCTCCGAGGCTCCCGGTTCTTCTTCTTCTTCTTAAGGAAATGTTGTCCAGCTGTGGATAATCGACTTCCTGTTTCCTGTCGCAGGGTGAACTCTGGCTGTAGCTCCGCCTCTTCTGATTGGTCCAATATCATTCTGATGATTTTTTTTTATATACATGCGTGTATCTGTTGATGCAGCTGAGGTGCCCTCTGGGATGTCCGGGGAAATTAACTTTATATAAATCGATCGCTCTGTTGATTTATCTACAATTCAAAACACTTCTCCATCTGAACCTCCTTTGGGATGTCATCGTGACACCACAGCTATAGATACATACATACATGCACATATATATACACACACATATATATACACACACACATATATATACATATACACTAATATATATACACAGATCACACACACACACACACACACATACATACATATATACACACACATACATGTATATATGCATATATATATATATGCATATATATATGTGTTTATATGTATATATATGTATGTATATATATATATACATACATATATATATATATATATACATACATATATATATACACACACACATATATATATACACACACACACATATATATATATCTATATATATGTACACATATACACATATATATACACACACACACACACACATACATATATACACACACATACATGTATATATGCATATATATATATATGTGTGTGTGTTTATATGTATATATATGTGTGTATATATATATATATATACATATATATATACATATATATATATATACATACATATATATATACACACACACATATATATATCTATATATATGTACACATATATACTGTATATGTACACACACACACACATATGTGTGTGTGTGTATAAATAGATAGATATTATACTGGGTGTTGATGATGCTAATCACCACCAGGGGTTCTGCTAATCCTTCTGATCCACCACCACCCCCGCACCCTCCCACTCAAAGGTTCCACAGCCGGAGGAAGAGACGGTGACCAGCGGGGGGCGCTGCAGCCAGCTTATGCAAAACACTTGCTTTCTCCCCAGTTTGCGCAGTCACCTTGAGGCCAGAGCTCCTCTTTTGTTTCCTCCTTCTGCTTTCTTTCAAACCTCTTTTTGTGCCAACGACAGTCATCTGGACTGCATGGCGACGGCGGTGGAAGCTCGTTAGCAGCGGCGGCGTGTTCAGCAGCTTCCTCGCAAAAACGGGCTTAGAGAGAGAAAAAAAAGAGGTGGAAAAGAAGAAAAGGTGCAAGACAAACCTGCATTTTGTTGCGAATGAATTGGGGAGAAGGATCAGCCGAAGAAGAGACAATGAGGTCTTAGTTTGATGTTCTTTCTCGTGGGTTTCCCCGACACGCCACAACAACAGAGTTCACGTCTTGCACACAAACACGATGTGTGAAAGGGAGGAGGGGGGAGGAAGAAGGAAGAAGGGAGGGGCGGTTTAAGGCGTCTCTGAAGACTGCGACACTCGTTCTTACCTCGAAGTCCTTGACCTCCTCCTCCTCTTCTTCGTTCTCCTCCTCCTCTTCCAATTCCTTCTCCTTCTCACCTTCGTCTTCCACCTCCTCCTCATCTTCCCTCTCCTCTTCTTCCTTCTCCTCCTCCTCCTCATCTTCCCTCTCCTCTTCTTCCTTCTCCTCCTCCTCCTCTTCCAATTCCTTCTCCTTCTCACCTTCCTCTTCCACCTCCTCCTCATCTTCCCTCTCCTCTTCTTCCTTCTCCTCCTCCTCCTCATCTTCCCTCTCTTCTTCCTTCTCCTCCTCATCTTCCCTCTCCTCTTCTTCCACCTCCTCCTCCTCCTCTTCCAATTCCTTCTCCTTCTCACCTTCCTCTTCCACCTCCTCCTCATCTTCCCTCTCCTCTTCTTCCTTCTCCTCCTCCTCCTCATCTTCCCTCTCTTCTTCCTTCTCCTCCTCCTCCTCATCTTCCCTCTCCTCTTCTTCCTTCTCCTCCTCCTCCTCTTCTAATTCCTTCTCCTTCTCACCTTCCTCTTCCACCTCCTCCTCATCTTCCCTCTCCTCTTCTTCCTTCTCCTCCTCCTCCTCATCTTCCCTCTCTTCTTCCTTCTCCTCCTCATCTTCCCTCTCCTCTTCTTCCTTCTCCTCCTCCTCCTCTTCCAATTCCTTCTCCTTCTCACCTTCCTCTTCCACCTCCTCCTCATCTTCCCTCTCCTCTTCTTCCTTCTCCTCCTCCTCCTCATCTTCCCTCTCTTCTTCCTTCTCCTCCTCCTCCTCATCTTCCCTCTCCTCTTCTTCCTTCTCCTCCTCATCTTTCCTCTCCTCTTCTTCCTTCTCCTCCTCCTCCTCTTCCAATTCATTCTCCTTCTCACCTTCCTCTTCCACCTCCTCCTCATCTTCCCTCTCCTCTTCTTCCTTCTCCTCCTCCTCCTCATCTTCCCTCTCTTCTTCCTTCTCCTCCTCCTCCTCATCTTCCCTCTCCTCTTCTTCCTTCTCCTCCTCATCTTTCCTCTCCTCTTCTTCCTTCTCCTCCTCCTCCTCTTCCAATTCATTCTCCTTCTCACCTTCCTCTTCCACCTCCTCCTCATCTTCCCTCTCCTCTTCTTCCTTCTCCTCCTCCTCCTCATCTTCCCTCTCTTCTTCCTTCTCCTCCTCCTCCTCATCTTCCCTCTCCTCTTCTTCCTTCTCCTCCTCCTCCTCTTCCAATTCCTTCTCCTTCTCACCTTCCTCTTCCACCTCCTCCTCATCTTCCCTCTCCTCTTCTTCCTTCTCCTCCTCCTCCTCCTCATCTTCCCTCTCTTCTTCCTTCACCTCCTCCTCCTCCTCATCTTCCCTCTCCTCTTCTTCCTTCTCCTCCTCATCTTCCCTCTCCTCTTCTTCCTTCTCCTCCTCCTCCTCTTCCAATTCCTTCTCCTTCTCAACTTCCTCTTCCACCTCCTCCACTTCCTTCTCATCTTCCTCTTCCACCTCATCCTTCTCCTCCTCATCCTCTTTCTCCACCTGCTCATCTTCCTCCTCATCCTCATGCCCCTCCTCCTGGGCCTCGTCCAGGCGCAACAGGCACAGCAGGCACAGCAGGCACACACGGCGGCTGGAACACAGAGGATCATCCTGAGAGGGAGCAACGTTCCTCTCTGTTTTTCCCTTTTCCTTTCCTGGCTGGATGAAAACCATGTCGGGGATCCAGCCGGATGAAACCCTGTGGCTCAGATTGAGACATGGCAGATTAACGCGGCTTCCCCGAGACACAGTGCACTTTGACATGACAAGGTGGAATCCTGAGGTGTTAGAGAGCAGCAACTAGCAGCCAACCTAGCAGCTAGCAGCGAGATTAGATTAGATGGATACTTTATTGATCTCCAGGAGGAATTTGCAAGTAGCTAGCAGTGTTACTGCTGTCAAACTGCTTCTTTTTTTTTTCTAAAAGAAACCAAACAAAAGCACCTGAAACCGTCATGGTCAGGTCAAATAATAATAATAATAATAATAATAATAATAATAATAATAATAATAATAATTTTCAGACTGCTTCAGTTGCTTTAGAAGAAAACAGGCAAAAACCAAAAATGAATCAAGTTTGAAATTGTCTTGCGTTGGCTTAGAAGTCAGCTAGCAAACCACTGGCTAAAAGGTGGTCCCCCACTGCCCCACAACCACACCCCCAAGGTTTTTGTTTTGTCCAATGAAATAGTAGGAAACTGAGTTTCTTCTCACACAAACAGCGACGTGTGCAGCAGCCAATAACAGGCCGCCTTGGTTGTCGCTAACTAACGAGCCGCCGTTGACGGCGTGTATGGTGGGGGGTGAGGGAGGGATGGGGGGCGAGGGGGCAGGAGGGAGGATGGGGGCGGAGACTCTTCGAACCAATTAAGGAGGTAATTGCTTGTGAAGGAGGGGGAGATCAGCGCCGGTCGATCCCACGGCCCGGTTCTCCAGCGAGCACATTGATGTGCTGAAGGTCAGCAGAGGTCCGGCGGGAGAGAGCGTCCTCTCATCCTGCTGCATGACAACACCCCCCCCGCCCCACCACCACCACCACCACCACCCAACACACACACACACACAGGCTTTCTTATGTCAACTTTAGAGAGAATTGCACACGCAGCCATCAATTCTTCCTGCAAACCTTGTCCACATGATGTTGATGACAATGAAAGACACTCTTCTTCGTCTGAGTCCTTGTTAGACAAAAAGATTCTCAGCATCAAAGTGCTCCATGAAGGCCGCAGCAGCAGCAGCAGCAGCAGCAGCAGCAGCAGCCGCAGCAGCAGCCGCAAAGTGTTGTTTGAATGTAAGAAAATAAATAGATAAATAAAATACGAAGCCAACGAGTCGAACAAACTGTTGAAGAAACAGATGAAAAATGTTGCATCAGTAATTATGATCCACAAACTTGAAACACTTACACACAAAATAAGTAAATAGATTTTTTTTTTTTTTAATCCTTTGAAGAGTTTGATTTCTGCGCTCACCACTGGTACACACACAGTAAAAGTTTTACCTCCTCGTCTTCCGTCCTCTTCCTCCTTCACTTCTCCTCCACCTCTTCTTCTTCCTCCTCCTCCACCTCTTCCCCCCAGCCCGACTCTCCTCTTTCTCTCCTGCCCTCCAACAGTCTCTTTGAAGTGAGGCTGAAGGCAGATATGAGAGGTCCGGTCCTCGTCCTCCATGAAGAGAGCACAGTTTTATTGTACCGATTCCCAGAGCGCCGCCTGGCCCGGGGAGCTGCCCGCCACACCCCCCTCCCCTCCACCGCTGCTCCAGCGCCACTTCCTCCCGCAGACGGCCATTATCTGCTAATGCTTTTGAAAAAGTGGCAGGTGAATGGGACGAAAAAAAGGCAGCACCTCTCTCTCGCTCGCCCAGAGCTTCTTGTGTGATGTCAATACGGACGGACGCCATTCACACACAACCTTACTCTGGTCGGGGGTGGGGCTAATGAGATTACAGTGGCGCCGAGGGCAGGAGGACGAGCAGCGACTTCCTGGAGGAAGGAATTCACGCCTTCTTCTTTAAAAGAACTTGTGGATCTTGGCCACCGAAACACTCCATCCATCAAATTTTAGAAGCCGTTGTGGCCCCGACGTTTAAAAAGTTTGCCCACCCCCGGTGTATCTTGAAAAACACAAAAGTAACCTGTTTTTCAAAAGTAAGGGCAGATATGAAGATATCAAGTAGAGTACAGATATCTGACCAATGTACTTAAGTAAAGTATTTGCACTTTATTACTAAATACCTGAGTTTAGATCTCATAAAGGCGAGTGAGCCAGGTTTGACCTCCGTCACCCCCTTCAGATTGGAGCGATGAGGAGTTTAAAGGCCTCAGGGCCGATTCATGTTGACCGGCTCCGTGTTGCTGAAAGATGAACAGAATCCGGTCGGATGAGTGCGTCTGGGCCTTGAGGTGAGAAGCTGATGTTTCCTTCCCCGTTACGACTCTTATCACCGCCATCATCATCATCATCATCATCATCACTCGGAATTTATCAGGTGAGTTTGCTTTGGCTGCTGTGTGTTTGCCAGCAGTTGGTTTCACCTCCTCCTGAGACTTAAACATCAATCTTAAAAACGGCTGCAGCCTCCGAGTTGCCCAGGCAAGGGGGGGAAAGTGAACTGGCCATGCACACTTTTATCTTCTCTAGATTCACAAAGTTAAAAAAAAATAAACTAAAAAAAAAAGACATCTAACGTGCCCAAAGAGCCAAAGAGAAGCGAGTGGAGAAATCAAAGAGTGGGTTCGGAGCGGTTGCCGAGTCCCAGACGGACCTTCAGACATCCCCAAATCTCAATCGAGTCTAGCCAATCAGAGGCGCCCATGGAATCACTTCATTATTTGGAGTTAAAGTATTTACTCGACGTTGACTCGGTTTGGGCATCCGGTTTCAACACAAATCACTTCAGGAATCACCACTTCCGAGGAAAGGAAGGAATTTATTTTTTTTTATCTTAAAAAGAAAAAAAGAACAAGCAAGTTGCAACAACTGAAGGAAATCCACTCCCAGCGACTGTTTTTGTTCTTGTGAAATGTACAGTAAAGACAGACCAGGTTTAATAGCTCAATACTCAGGTGCATTTAATAGGTGGGAAAAAAACAGGAAACAGTGGGGGTGAGAACAAAACAACAAGCCACAGCAAAGGAAAGAAACATAAATAAAGAGAAGGAAGAAGGGGGGTATATTAAGTATTCATCAAGTATAAATATATACATTAGCGCAGCATCCTGTCTAGTGACAGACACTAAAACAAAGGTTTTAAAACTGGGACGGAGATAATAAAATAATAATAATAAAAAAAAAAAAAGACGAAGAGCCGAGTGCTTTAATTCTTCTCCTCAAGCATGTTAAAAAAAACACAAAAAAACAAAAAGAAAACAAAAAAAAACACAGCAGCTTTATAAAAGCCGGAAGTTTTTTTTTTCTTCTTTTTCTTCCTCGAGTTAGTTGACAATTAAAAAAGACGGGGTTAATATCCAACAAAGTGTCGGGTCTAACTGGGCTACAATAAAATAAGATTAAAGGTCGCTTAGCATAAAGGCGTCTCTCTTTCGCTCTCGCTGTGATTAAGTGCACTGGAATCTCAAAAAAATATATAAAATAAAAACTACGTGGAGCCGCAGAGAGGAACAGACTTTGAAACCCACAAACAGAAAAAAAAAGAAAAAAAAAAAGAAAACACAATTTTTTTTTTACAAATCACTGCTCGACCACCAGCTAGTGTGAATTAGCCACTTGCGCTAATAATTAGTGTTAGGAACCCGACAACAATACAACCAGGAAGTAGATGCTTGAAAGAAAAAAAAAAAAAAAAAAAAAAAAATTAAAACAAAATAAAAACTGGGCATCCTTCATTCAAACAGGGAGGCTGAAGTTCACCAGCTGGTCACAAAATCTCCAGGTCGGCCGCGCATGGTGCAGTACCGTTCCAGTTGGCCCAGTTTGGACTGAATGGCAGCTCTGTGTGTGTGTGTGTGTGTGTGTGTGTGTGTGTGTGTGTGACAGACAGGGTGGTGGTGGTGGGGGGGGGGGTCTCTGATGTGATGCTCTGCCCCCTCTCGCAGCTGCTGCATCTTTTTTGTAAAGTTCTGGGGCGAGAGTAGCTCGTGACCTCATCGGGGGCCGCAGGGGCGAGGAGGGGTTAAGGGAGCCCCGCCCCCCTTCTTGGCCCCACCCACCCAGACTCAGTAGAGGTGCGTGGTGGAGCGGCTGAAGGTGTGGTACTTCCTCTCGAACATGGAGGGCAGGTGGACCATGGAGGGGGAATGGTGCGCCTGGCAGGTTGGGAGGGGAGGGGGGTAAGAGAGAGAGAGAGAGAGAGAGAGAGAGAGAGAGAGAGAGAGAAAGATTAGGTTAAAAAAGGTTGCGAATGTTGTGGAAAGAAAAACAATACATTGAGATATTATTGGTGGTTGTAAAAAAAATAATAATCAACATATCAAAAAAAAAAAAAAAAAAAAAAGAACAGGCAGAAAAAAGGGAGGATTAAACAGACTTTGAATTGTGTTTGCAGCCTTCTGGTCCTTACACACCGGGCAAGAGGTGAAGCGACGGGAATAAGTGACGCAAAAATGTGAATTTTGAGAATTCGTTCGCGCCAAAGGAGAAACAATGGAGTCGACTACACAACTGCAGAAGTGTTGATGTGACGTCATCGACGCGCCAAAACCATTTTGATTGGTCACAGGTCCAGCCAACAAAACAGCCAACGGACAGAACTGATTCCAGAGCAGTGTCTCCACGTCGTGACCACGCCCCCCCCCAAGCAGGTTCAATGACCAAGGTTGAGTGGAGGAAGCAGGCTCGGTGCTGCCACCTGGTGCCAGAAGTCAGTATTTTGATTCAGGCTGCGTTATTTGGTTGTCGCAGTAGCAGCAGGTCCACCAGGACTTCCACACTGGACAAACACCTCCACCACTCTCAGCATCACCTCCTCCACCACCTCCTCACCAGTGTCCTTCTCCCAAAAAGCTGCCCATGTAACATGTAAACATTTTCAGCAGAGCGAGTGAGAAACATTCCAAATCAGCCCCTTTAAAGTCTCAGAGAAGATTAGAGAAGCATCAAACCAACTTTTCTCTTTTTTTTTTTAATGCCTCAGCTTCTCTGACAAGATCTGCAGAGTACAAATCATAAATATATATATATATATATATATATATATATATATATATATATATATATATATATATATATATATATATATATATATATATATATATATATATATATATATATATATATATATGTATGCATATATACATATATATATATATACATATATCTTCTCTGAGTTTCATCTTTTTGAGTGGGTGGGTTTTTGGAGAGTCAAAAAAGAAATCAACTTTTTTCCTGCCCAGTGCTGATAATGTGAACCAGGAAGGGAACCCTTGGTGGTGGCGGTGGTAGGAATGAGTGTAATTGATTAGTGAATAGTGATTAGTGACACCCTGAGACAGAACCAGAGCAGAGGGACGTTGGCTCACTTTGGGGCTGAACTGGCTGTTTACAGCAGGGTCTCCCTACGAGGGCTGGTCAGGCCGGGCCCTCGGGGATGCAGGGGGCGCTGAGGCTCCCTAAAGAGCGCCGGCAGGGTCCCAATGCTACCGCCACCTCCGACATTTAGCGTCTGAGGGGCAGCGGTGGCAGAGGAGCGTGGACGGGGCCCCGCAAAGCGCTGCTGCTTGGGCCTCGGGGGCGCAGGCTGTGGAAGGGGCTCCTGAGCCTTGGCCTCCGGCACCACCTCGGGGGCGGGGCTACAGGGGGCTCGCAGACACACGGCCACCCGTGGCCTGATGGGCGGGTGGTCCAGGGAGTTGGAGCGCTGCACCACAGCGCCCCCCTTGGCAGAGTCGCTCAGAGTAAAGGTGGAGGCGGAGCGAGACATCTGAGGTCATGACCGGAGGGAGGGAGGGAACACACACACACACACACACACACACACACACACACACACTCACACACACACACATCACAGAAAAAATAAACAAACAAACACAGTAGGAGACGGACAGGAAGCTGAAAATTGTGGGAAATCAGGGAGAAGCTAAATCATTGAGAGGTGAAACAGAATCCAGGGAAAATTAAAGAAAGGTTTTAGCTGATTGGCTGAGGGAGAGTTCGACCGGTCCGGGATAAGAGGTCTACGGCAGTCTCAGGCGTGTGGCTGTTAAAGAATCAGCAGCCGATGCAAAATAAGGAAGTCACCAGCAGAAAGAAAAATAAAGAAAATTAAATTAAATCAGCCGACTATGAATCAAAGTTACTGTTATTTTGAGAGGACTAATGATGGGTCCTCATAAAAACAATAACAGCAAGGTAGAGGGTGAGAAGTGTGGTGAAGAAGCAGAACCAGGCCAGACAGAGAGGCCACATCCAATGATCTTTTTCAAAACGGAACAAACTAAAAATTGTGAGGAGAAGCGGAGAAGCACTGACGGTGAGACGGAGAATATGGATTGACTCACAGCCAGTGTGGAGCTACTGCTGCTGCAGGCCAGGTGCTCGCAGCTCAGCCTCTGGTTCTTCTCCTCCGGGGTGCAGGAGGCCAGGAAGGCCCTCTGGATGACCCGCTTGGGGGTCTTGGTGAAGGAGAAGGCCCGGGTTACCTGGAGAGCACACGTGGTCAGATGGTGAGATGTAGAGGTGACCGTGTGCAGAATTCACTTTACGAGTGTTCAATGCACACCTCAGGGATACAGGAGGTGTCGAGTCATCATCAGAAACATCAGAACCATGAAAGATTACTGCACCACCGACCCCAACCAACAACCATACACTGCCCCTCTAATGCACAAAACACGCAACACTCTTACACTCTATTACACTTACACACTGTACAGTAGAGTCACTTTAGTTGGGGTATTGATTGGAACGTTTATTTCGAATGCAAAGCATTTTAAAAACAGCAAAGGAGCGAGAAGAAGCTCAGATTAGTCACTTTCATAATTGCTTAAACTCATGCTTTTGTGAATAGTGTGCTTCTTTTGTTTAAAAAAAAACAAAAAAAACTATGCTTCTTGTGTTTTCATATATATATATATATATATATATATATATATATATATATATATATATATATATTTATATATATATATATATATATATATATATTTATATATATATATATATATGTATATATATATATATATATATATATATATATGAAAAATTGGTTGTACAGTGTTCATTGAGATTGTTCCTGATTTCTTTACTGAGAATTGTTTACACTCTGTGAGGCATTGCCACTGTTACATTTCACTGCACATCCTTTGAGCTTGTGACAAATGACAAACAAGTTCTTGAATCTTGAAAGTTTTAGTTCAATCAAATATTTATTATTTTAATTCATATCCAAACGGAAATGACAGTTTTATTTCTAGTTAATTTCAATTTTAGTCTGAAGGTTTAGTTGTCACTTGGAATATAAAAAGGACATTTTGTTAAAAATATTTCAGCGTCATCACCATATGTGGTCTGAGCGACCTCTGTAAATGGAGCTTTGACTCTATGTGGCCCTTTAAGATGTATTTGAGAACTGACACCATTAGCAGGAGATGTGTGTGTGTGTGTGTGTGTGTGTGTGTGTGTGTGTGTGTGTGTGTGTGTGTGTGAGCGGTCACCTTCTTGGAGGTCTTCTTGAAGGCCCTGGAGGCCTTGCTCAGGGTGCTGTCCACGTCCTTGGTGCTGACCTGCAGCGGGTCTGGGTCTGTGCTCTGGATCAAGTTTTCCTGGTTCATCAAGAAAGAAAAAAAAAAAGAAGATATGTTGGAGTTGTACTCGATGGGGCGATGGTGCTGCCGGAGGAGAGCGTGTCTGTCACAAGCGCTCTTTATTTCTCTCTCCTCTCCGCTCGCCTTCAGCCTGCAGAGGGCTTGTTAACAAGCAGCCCATCCATCTCGTTGGTATTCACGACGCGGCGCTGACCCAGTAGAAAACTGCATTAGGAATGCAGCTGTGTGGAGGAGGAGGAGGAGGAGGAGAAGGGGGAAGGGATGGAGGGAGAGAGGACGGCAGGCAGAGAGAGGACAACACCGCCCCCTGCTGGCCGGCTGCTCTGCTGAATGAAACGCTGATGGGCAGACTGTGATTCTTCTTCGTTGGAGATTTCAAGACCGTTAAGACTCATCAGAACCCCGAGATGAAACCAACAAAACCAGTGAGAGCGATATGCAAAAAAAACACAAAACAACAACAACAACAACAACAAAAAGCCCCGTAAAAGAAAGGAAAAATTAAGAGACTGTGACCCCCATTTTCCAGTGAAAGTGTCTGCACTTCCCCTGTTCCACCAGCTGTGTGGGGCATCCAGCGTGCCAGCAGAACCTGTTCACGCCAGGATTTGCAAGATTGCATGCCAAACCAGGTAGTTTAGTGTGTATTTAAAGAAAACAGTGAAATAAAATGATATCACTGTATGTATCACTGTGTAAAAAAATGAAAAATAATAATAATGCAAACTGCTGGTATCATACAAAATCCAGGAATTTAAGGTATACATTCATTTTATTCATCCTAGTTTCGGATTGAAAATGAAATCTGCTTTGTTTGACAGCCAGACAGAACAGTGGCGAAGCCCACACGTCCATCCATCTGCTACCGCTTATCTGGAGTCGGGTCGCTGGGGCAACAGTCTCAGAGGAGATGTCCAGACTTCCCTGGCTCGAGTCACCTCCTCCAGCTCGTCCGGCAGGACCCTAAGGCGTTCCCAGGCCAGCCAAGAGACATAGTCCCTCCAGCGTGTCCTGGGTCTTCCGCTGGGCCTCCACCCGGTGGGACACGCCTGGAACACCCCTCGAGGGAGGCGTCCAGGAGGCATCCGAAACCGGTTCCACAGCCACCTCAACTGACTCCTCTCAATGTGGAGGAGCAGCAGCAGCTCT
This sequence comes from Nelusetta ayraudi, assembly GCF_046127955.1. Taxonomy (NCBI): domain Eukaryota; kingdom Metazoa; phylum Chordata; class Actinopteri; order Tetraodontiformes; family Monacanthidae; genus Nelusetta; species Nelusetta ayraudi. The sequence continues at coordinate 624,194 of NW_027466051.1, read as the reverse complement.
ACTCCAGGCTCCTCCCGGGTAACCGAGCTCATCAGCCTGTCCCATCTCGTTCTTTCGTCACTACCCAAAGGTCATGATCATGGGTGAGGGTGAGAACGTAGATCGACCGGAAAATTGAGAGCTTCGCCTTTCATCTTAGCTCCTACACCACGACAGATCGGTACAGCGACCGCAGCACTGCAGACACCGCACCAATCCGCCCGTCGATCTCGCGCTCTATCTTTCCCTAACTTGTGAACAAGACCCCGAGATACTTGAACTCCTCCACCTGAGGCAGGGTCTCTCCACCGACCCGGAGATGACAAAGCCACCCACATTACACATTAACGTTTCACTGTAAAATACAGCACAAATAAAAACTAAATACAGCACATTGTATATTGTGATGAAAACCAACAGGATCCACCGTGGTTTTTCCGATTACGGACTTCCTTTGTGAGCAGATTCTACCTGCTGCGATTGACGCCGTCGCCACTCATGAAGCGTGAAAAATAAAACGGCAGCCGTGTATTTTTTCCTAAAGCGCCACCATTGGTTTCACCGTCCTGGGACGATTCTGAAAACGCACCCAGCACCGACCCCCTGGTGGCTGCTTTCAGCCCCGAACAGCGGAGCTGCTGGAATCATCCTGTCAATAAAACCCGATCAGTGCTGCTGTGAACCGTTTTCTCCCTGCAGAGTCAGTGGACAATACGATAAAGACTCATACAAAGACTGTTTCTGAGCTGCAGAGAGGAACCCCGGATGGAAGCCTGCCGCTTCTTCTACTCTGAAGATTTAAAAGAAACAAGACGTTCTGGAAGTCAATGCCCTGAAACTTCAAAGGAACCTTTTAATCCTGGTCATTATATTGCACAGACGTGAGTTAAGATGGCTGTAATCTGGTTAAAACGGCTGCGTAACTGGGATTCAGGAAGTCCTGTTCTTGTTCATAAATCCGCCGGTGATTAGTGGCCGAACTCAAACGCAGCACTGCATGAAGGAAGGAAGGAAGGAAGGAAGGAAGACTTTATTTCTAACATGTGCTAGTAAAAGAAAATGAAAAAAAAAAGGAAAATGAATTAAAATGGTTAAAACGGGACCAATCCGCACCCATCCGCCTGTCAATCTCGCGCTCCACCTGAGGCAAGGTCTCTCCACGGACCCAGAGAGGGCCAGCCACCTTTTTCCGGATGAGAACCATGGCCTCAGACTTGGAGATGCTGATTCTCATCCCCGCCGCAAACCACCCCAGCGCACATTGGAGGTCTAAGGCTCGATGAAGCGAATATGACCACATCATCTGCAAAAAGCAGAGACCCAATCATGTGGTTCCCAAACCAGACCCCCTCCGTCCACTGGCTGCACCTAGAAATTCTGGCCATGAAAATAATGACCAGAACCGGTGACAAAGGGCAGCCCTGAACACTCAGAAGACAGACTGTACGGTCAGAGACACACTCTGACCGTACAGGGACAGAACGGCCCTGAACAGAGGGCCCCGAATCCCAGCACACCCGACAAGATGCGTTGAGGGACATGGTCGAATGCCTTCTCTAGATCACACAAAGCACATGTGGACTGGTTGGGCGAACTCCCATGAACCCTCGAGCACCCGACGGAGTGTGGAGCTGGTCCAGTGTTCTGCGACCCGGACGGAAGCCGCATTGTTCCTCCTGAATCCGAGGTGCGACGATCGGCCGTATCCTCCTCTCTTGCACCGTGAAGTAGGACTTTACCGGGGAGGCTGAGGAGTGTGATGCCCCTATAATTAGAGCACACCCTCCGGTCCCACTTCTTCAAAAGAGGAATCATTACCGCAGTTTAATAAACCAGAGGCACTGTCCCCAACCGCCAAGCGATGTTACAGAGACGTGTCAGCCACGACAGTCCCTGCACATCCAGAGACTTGAGGTACTCAGGGCGGATCTGATCCTGCTCAGACAGAAGAAAATAAATACTGTAAATAAGCAAATAAACAATGTGTGAAATCTTCCTCCCCCTACCTTGTGAAAATCATGGGTTTTTACCGCTTTTTGAACTGGGTCATGCTTGGACATTGCTTGACCCTGCCTCCAGTCTGTTCCACAACCTCACTCCACACACAGAAACAAAAAAACTTTTTGATGTTGTACGCACCCACAGTTGTTTTAAGTTTAACACCCCCCCTCAAATTATAACCCCCATCTCTGTTAAAATTTTTTTTTGAACACTGGTTTGTTTATTGCTTTATACACGATTTGTGTCGTTTAAAATTGGACCAGATGAGTGAATTTTAATGTTTTTGATTTTAAGAATAATGAATTACTGTGATTTCCATAACCAGTATTATGAATTTTCCTTCTGGCTCTTTTTTGCAATATAAATATTGATTGTATTGTATATTTATTTGTATTGCTGAGGCCCACAACCGAGCGACCCGGACGCCGGCGTGCTATTCCCGAGCATTATCTGTGCAGCAGCGCTCGCTCCTCCACCCCGAGCGGAGCAGCGCAAAGGCCCGCGACCAATCAGTAAGGCACCATCCGTGCAGCACCGGCCCACCCAGTGGTCCAGCGGTGCAGTGCCGAGGCCCAACAAATCGAGCAGTGGGACGCCAGCGGCAGCGTGCCTCACCCGGGCACCACCCGGGCACCAAAGGCCCTCCTAACGGGACAGTGCTGAGGCCCAAAAACACGAGCAGCTGGCCGCTGGCGCTGCCCTAACAACAACCAATGGCTCCACTCACCTCTCCGTCCAGCTGTCTCAGCTGCGCCCGCTTGGCCGAGAAAATCATAGAGCTGGAAGGTAGGATCTCAGCGCTATACCAGATCCAGGAGGCCGAGAAACTCCTGGACACCATCATCTTTGGCCCAGCACAAGCGGCATCAACTGGAAGCCGTGCAACTGGTGCCACTCCTCCATGTCCAGCTGCGGCGGCTACCTCTCCGCCTGAGCCTGATGTCGCCGCTCTCGGCTCCTCTGCCGATGTTCCTCCTCCGCTCGCTCCCTCAGACGACTCCTGGACACGACTTGGGGCCAAACCCAAAGTCCCAATCAGTTCCACTCTGTCCCATGTCATCTCTGAGTCTCGCGGCGAATGCAACAGGAGAGGGGGGCGCGCTGGCCACGCTCCCTAAAAACTTCAGCATCCAGCTGGAGAACAAATTCAACATCCTCGACGAGAATGATTTTCCTCCTCTACTCTAGTAAAATCCAAGTCCCCCCTCCTCGTGTCTCTCTCTTACCCCCCTACTTCACAAATCCCAGTCCACGGTGCCACCGTACAGTAGCACTCCCGTCCTGCTTGGTCTCGCCGCTCTTCACTCAGGCTCCGAGTAAAGCTCCTGCGAGATGGGTCGCACGGCGGATACTACACCTGCAGCTCCTAGCCCATACGAGTCTTCACTTGCCTTGTCCTCGCCCTCTTTTCCCACCGACGACGCCGATAGTTGGGGACTCCATAGTCAGAGACATCTGCTTCTTCACACGCTGTCACACGCCGCGTCCCCGGAGCCACGGTCTGACATACTCACGGGACTCCGTCGTCTGCTGCCCACCCTGCCGTCCTGGAGAATTATAGTTCACGTGGGAACCGATGACGCTGCGCTCAAACAATCAGAGGTGACGAAATCCGACTTCACTGACATGCTGCGTTTCTTAAATCGCTCTGGCGGGTCGGTTCTAATCAGTGGCCCAATTCCCACACTCGGCCGTGGATCAGAGGGTTTCAGCAGACTCCTCGGTCTCCACTCCTGGCTCCAGTCTGCGTGCAAGAACTTCAACATTCTGCACATTGACAATTTTAACTTATTCTGGGATCGTTGGTCGCATTTTAAACCCGGTGGTTTTAACCCAAAATAGGCAGGGCAGCCACTTGCTAGCGGCTAACCTAAAGTGTATCGTTTATCTTCAGTGTTGCATGACAATTTTTCCCTACGTTAGAGGGGGCACCCCCACTCCTCTTCCTCTACGACACTGCGGCACAGGACTGCCTCTCCGGATGCTGCCCCCCTCAGGCCCCACTCGGCATTGATAGATCCACCTTCGATGTTCATTCAGGTCATTGTGAATGATAGGGTGCCACGGGCATGCAGCGGTTGTAAAGTTGCAAACTTAAATAACTTAACCTATTCAAAACATCGTGTCCCTGTCCCCTCACCACCTGCTACCCTGTGCCATTTTGCTTTCTTGAATGTGAGGTCTCTTTCAAACAAGTCCTTCATCATCAATGACTTTATCACATCCTCACATGTGGACTTTCTGTTCTTAACTGAAACCTGGCTGAAGCCTGGTGAACACAGCCAACTTTTGGAGGCCAGCCCACCAGACTATGTCTTTTACAGCTCTCTGCGACTAAGTGGTCATGGTGGTGGCCTAGCAGTGAGCAACAGAGACTGTCATAAGTGCACCCCTATTACTACTAATTATGAACTACTAGCTTTGAAGTTCCCCTGCTCAAAACTAGTGGATCCAGTCCAGTCCTCTGTGTTCTAGTCTATCGGCCCACTAGGCACAATGCAAATTTCATCCCAGAATTTTCTGAGCTTTTATCCTCTGCTGTTTTAGAAAGTGATAAGATTAATTTTCATGTGGACACCTCATCTAACATTAAAGCAACTGAATTTCTCGGCCTTCCTTTAACTTTTTGAAGCTTGTTTCAGGCCCCACTCACAACCGTGGCCATACATTAGACCTAGTCTTTACTGCTGGCCTGACTGTTCCCTCTCTTGCCCTGAAGGAGACAGGAATCTCTGATCACCTTTGTGTCATGTTCTCTTTTAAATTTGAGTCTGCTCCCAATTTGCAAGTTTCAGCTGCCCAATCCTGTACTATCACTCCCCTCACAGCCAGCAAATTCAATGATGCATATCTAGCCTCTCCCTTCGTCTGCAGCCCTCCTCTATCAGCACTGAGGAACTCATCAAATTTTAAATCTACTTGCTCTGACATTTTGAACTCTGTTGGCCCCCTTAAGGCCAGAAAACCGAAAACAAAAACACAACCTTGGCTCAACACTGTCACCCGTTCCTTTAGGCAAGGGTGCAGGAAAGCCGAGAGGAAGTGGAAAAAAGATAGGCTTCAAGTTTCCTATGAAATCCCGAGAAATTGCCTAAGAGCATATCAGCAGGCAGTGAAAGCAGCGAGGGCCTCATACTTTGCTGACATTATTTCTAGGCACTCCCACTCACCCAAAGTCTTGTTTGAGACTATCAACTCCGTCCTTAACCCCACACCCACTGCGTCTACATCAGTCACTCCCGATGTCTTCCTGAGCTATTTTACAAAGATTGATGACATCCGCTCTGCAATTTCGCCTCCTAATTACGACCCCTCCGCTCCATGCTCTGCCACCCTTTGTGAGTTTGAGCCGGTGCCCCTCACCTTTATCATAAACTTAGTAATTTACTAAGTCTGCCACCTGCCCAATGGATCTCATACCGGCGCAACTACTAAAGGAGGTATTTGACTCGGTGGGTCAAACAATTTCCCTCATTCTCAATAGCAGCCTTGCCACCAGTTCTGTTCCCCTGTCCTTCAAGCATGCAGTTGTCCAGCCCATCCTCAAGAAGCCAAACTTAGATAATACAGCATTAAAAAAAAATTTCGCCCCATCTCCAAGCTTCCTTTTCTATCCAAAATCTTGAAAAAAAAATTGTCTACTCCCAGCTCCAGTCATTCATTGGAAATAACTCCATTCTGGTCAATCAGGTTTTAGAGCCCACCATAGTACAGAGTCAGCCCTTGCCCTGAGAGTCACCAATGATCTCCTTCTAACATTGGATTCAGGCAAACCCACTGTTTTAATCCTTTTAATCCTCCTCTTCTGCCCCCATCACCTGCGGAGTTCCTCAAGGCTCTATCTTAGCGCCTACCCTGTTTGCTCTCTACATCTTCCAGAAGGCTCCATCTTCCAGAGGTTCAACATCTATCATTTCTACGTGATGACACCCAAATCTACCTGCCCCTAGAACCCAATGATAAAAACATTTCCCCCGTTAACTCACTGCTAAACTGCATGAAGGAAGTCCAACACTGGATGGCCTCAAATTTCCTCCAGCTAAATAAAGACAAAATGGAGCAATTTTATTTGGCCCCTCCCCTGATAATAATAATAATAATAATAGAGCTGTTAGTCAATTCAAATTTTTAATTGTGATTAATCACATTAGTTTCCTGAGTTAACTCACAATTAATCGCAAATTAAGTGCAAATTTTCTACCCAGCTCTATATATTGTTTTTCTTATACTCTAGGAAAATTTGGAGAGGACAATAATAATTCCTTTTTATTTTCATTGGAACATTCCAAAAATAATTACAATAGCTGTACAGGTTTACATGGACACAAATAATCGGAATAAAGGCCCAGTCAGATTAAAAATGCTTCATGTAAACGCGTCAATCGTAAGCTTCTGATCCGATCTGTTCGGAACAAAATTTTATTCCGAACAAGAGAGGTGGTTAAGATGATTAAGATGATTCATTCAAAGCAGTAGTAAACTCAATTTGGGCCTTTAGTAAGGTTGTTGGGGCAGCTAGCAACTGAGGAAAATGCAGCTAGCTGCTGTGTATGAAACAAGTTTGGTGGCAAAATACATTCCCTTTGGTCAACCCTCTGGTCAGTTGTAGAAACTGACAGAGTTGACACGAAAGTTGATTGAGTTGAACAATCTGCCTATAACCTCTAAATTTGCAAATTAAATATTATCTGTGAACATAGTAAAGGATTAAAACATATAAGGGGTCTCCCACATCTTTGGAAAAAAATGTGTTTTTTGTCAACTCCGTCAGGTGTCTGTTTATGTTGATTTTCGTGAAAAAGGTTTATTCTTTGTTAAATCCATAAAGGACATTCAGTTCTGCAACTTCTTATGTCTTATTTATTTAAGAAAAGTATTTTAATCACACTAAAATTAAGAGCAAATATTGTAGATACAATATAGTTAAAAAGTTAAAAAATGAGGCCTTTTAGAATAGTGTGAAATCAGAATACAAATTGATACATTATATTTTATGGCATATCATCGAAACTAAAGAGTGTTCCAATGTATGTCACGACTTTGGTTTCCTCTTGAAGGAAAGGAGTTGAAATTATCTACTTTTTTGTACGCGTTTTGTACGACGGAGTTGACAAAAATCAAGATCTCAACTGAAACATGATTAATTTTTTATAAAAAGTGACTACATGGTTAGATAATCAGGACTTTTCTCTCCAAATATAGGCAAAAACAATGAATATACCTGTTTTGTCCCTTATCTCAAGAATGAGATAATAATAACAATAATGAAAATAATAACAACAGCAATAGTCACACTAACTCCAGTCTGCAAAGCTTCAGGCCCATTATGTTATTGAATTTTGACAAGGCTGGGAAAGGTTTGTGTGTGTGTGTGTGTGTGTGTGTGTGTGTGTGTGTGTCTCAGACTTACGGCGTCAGCCCTGCAGATGGTGTTGGCGATGTGGCGGCACAGCGTCCGCAGCCAGCAGCTCTTCTTAATCGTCTCCTCTCCGGCCAGCTGGAAGCTGAACAGCAGGTTCTCCTGTGCGGTCGGAGGGCGGACCACCAGCGCAAAGGCGTTCACACACTCTGGACGGGAGGGAGGACGAAGGACAAGCAGTGAGTCAGCGAGCAAAGAGAAGAAACCAGCAGTAGCTTCTGAAACATCGGTGTGAGTCTTTGGGTCTCACGATTCGATTCGAAATAGATTATGAACGATTCTTGATTCAAAACTTGAAAACTTCTCTGGTGCGTTGATAATTCAGCAAATTATGGCATCCAAACAAAATACAGTCTTGTGTAACACGTGATTATGTCTTTTGCATTTAAACAATGACGAACGATGATTCGATGATGGAAACAAAAAAAAAGCTAAACTCAAGACAAAAGGTTCAACATTTATTCATGAACAGGCTGAACAAGAAACAATGTCGTCATGCCAAGAACAATTGCACCAGATACATTTCTGCCAGAAGGTTACAAAAAACAAAAATGCACAAAAATAACACCAATGAGTGTTTTGTGTTATTTTCATCAAGACAGAAACTTTTTAAGTATGTCTCCATTCTCAGCGACTCCCAGAATGAATTCAGGTTCTGCTACACAATGAAACTCTTGGCAGCCAGAAAGATGAAGCGACGTAGTGTGTCCGTGTGCATGTGTGTGTGTGTGTGTGTGTCAACTGGCCCTCACCCTCCGTGTCCTGAAGGTCCAAGACCCGTCGGATCTGGGACAGCGGCATCAGTGCGATGTGTTTGAGCGGCGGTGGCGGCCTGGTCTGACCAAGCGGACTCTTGAAGGTGTTGATCACTTTGTGTCGCTTCCTCGCAATCTGCACACGCACGTCAACACACAAACACACACACACACACACAAAAGGTACCAAATTAAGTTGTGCCTTCAGCGGAGAGGAATGCGAGGAGATAGAGGGAGAGAGAGTGAGAGAGAGAGTGAGAGTGTGTGTGTGTGTTTGAAGCTGCTATCGGTTACTTGGCAATAAATCAATGCAGCCTTCGTCGAGGTAAATGATGCAACTCATTAATGTCACATTAATGAGACAGTGAGAAAGACCGAGAGAGAGGGAGAGAGAGAGAGAGCATGAAATAGGGGAACTGCTATCAAAGGTCACTGAGGCTATCTGGGTGATGAGGAAAAACAAAGTTTGGAGTAAATGTTTGGTTTAAAATCAAATTGTTTTCTGGCCTTGAGTTTAAAAAAAAAAAAAAAAAAGTTTGTCCACATCTGACAGAACAGAATGAAAGCATAAACATTAGGAGGAGGAGGTGGAACCTCCTAAGGTCCATGGGGTTAAAATCTATTAGACACAAACAGGGAAATTCAATTGTACAGCAGCTTAAAGAAGCAACAACAGCAGCAGCAGATGCACAGAGACGTGAAAACGCTGCCACAGAGGTTTATACAGCAGAGGTACCGAGCTTCTGTCTGCTGCTGGAGGGTCGAAGGTCACGGAAACAAACTTCACACAACGCAAAAAAAATAAATAAAAAAAATTTAAAAAAAGCTTTAGTTTTTCACAGTCTAAAAATCTGAAGGTGTTTCGGGATGAAAGAAATCAAACCACACTAGAACAAACATCAACAGCCATGTGTGATGAGATTACTATGATGGTTAGAGTTATTATTATTATGACAATTTCAATCCCAGTGAGTTACTGGGGGGTATGAGAGGACTATCTGTCTTCTGTCACTTTTCAAGCACTGTAATTCCAGTCACTGTGTGTGTGAAGCTGTGTATGTGTTTCCTCCTCTCCAGTCTTTTTAATGAACATGTTCACACAGAAAAGCAAGCTCCCTGTTACAGAGACGCCACAATTTCACACAAAGACAAAGATAAAGAAAGAAAAAAAAGTGTGAATACCTCCAGGCAGTCATTGAAGAGGAAGAGCGTTACGTTCTCGCCGCGGTCGCACGGCTGGTCTCCCAGCGCCACCGTCTCCACCCGGTGCACCAGGCTGCGATGGGACGACAGCAGGTTGGCCTGAAGGGGGCGACGTGAAAAAAAAAAAGCAATGGGACGACGATGCCAACAACAACAGCAACACAAATATTCTGACATCTAAAGTTTCTAAACTCTTAAAAAAAAAAACACAATTTAAAAACACATTTTCAACAATAGTGCTGTATCAGATATGATTCAACACTAGCGCTTAAAAAAAGATGTATGTTCTATGTCAGGCATTGGCAAACTACCACCCGGGGGCCATATATTGACCCTTAAGTTTTTTTTTTACATCTGGCCCACCAAACTTGGAAAGATTACATTAATAGTCAATAATTCATAAAATAGCAGTAGTTCATCGACTTTTTTCAGTGCTTTCATGAATCATTTCAATTAAGAGCTAAATAACATTTTGTTTTAACGCTTCTTTTAATTTTCAGTTGACATTAAATCACATTTCAAACATATCCAATGATATATTTTTTTCATCCTATGAGTAGGGCTGCAACTATCGATTATTTTTGTTGTCAACTAATGGATTTTGTTTTTTGTTTTTTTCGATTAGTCACGATTGTGTTCTTTATCTTCACCACCTATTTTGGACTTCTGTTTAACTTTCTTTAAATCTTCACAATTGTGTTATACGGCTGATGATTAACAAATAAGCGTGTCATTTAGAAAATATCTACAAAATATCCGTCCTTAACGTTATTTGTGAACTCCTCTCCGTGATGCGTGATGATACAGCAACTCCGGTGTGTTGCTTTTAAGATGTTGGCGTATCGCCGGAGTGCTACCCTGGAATGCTGGGGGAGATTTACAGAGTCTGCAACTGTTATGAATATTCCTGAACTTTAGAAACTTTGGGTTAGAGTTTTTGAGCCTTTTCAGAGAAGAAGCCGTTCTTCTTCTCCGTTTTTTGCAGGACGTAAACAATGAGCAACTCTGCCACCCTCAGCGCTCAGTTACTGCACTGCAGGTACGAATGAGCATGAAGCGGCTAGAGTGGGATTTTATCATTCAGCAATTTACAACTACAAGAAATTTTCGAGTCGACAAATTTATGTTGTCGATGTAATCGATTATGTCGGCTAATCATTGCAGCCCTGCCTATGGGTTGGATCACCAAAACACTCCATCCATCTGCTCCTGCTCCAGCCCCTCTGTCAACTTTTAGAACCATTGCGGCCCACCAGTCAAAGTTCACCCACCCAAGGTCTCTATGCTATGCGTGTCACTTGCTATCGACCGAGTAGACAGAGATGAGGTGACTCACAGGACAGCCGTCCACCTCATACACCACGTCAAAGATCTGTTTCTGGCCCTCTGTCTTCCTCTTATCCTCGTTGATGTGGCTGGCCGGCGGTAGGTAGTCGGGAGGGGGGAGAAGGGGGAAAAAAACAACAACATATCAACAGGTTATTTCTTGAATGGGGACGGTAGAAATTTATTTAGAGGGAAAACTGATCCGAGCCACCCATTCATCACCAGCACCGCAACCTGGTAACCACAATTACATCATACGCTGTGCGCGTTCTCTAACGGCCTCATTTGCGGACGTCTGTGCTTCAAAACCTGCCGGCCAGGTGGAAAGTGTTGGGGTGGGGAGAGGAGATGGGGGGCAATTACAGCAGCAAAGGCCACATGGCGTGCTGAGAGCAACCGTGTCAGGCCGAGGAAACAGTTAGCGGCGCGGTGCGTCACCGCAACAGGTGGCGAGCGGAGCGGGAAAAACAAAATGTAAAACAGATAGAAAATGTTTGATCTGTGTCGGCCCTGAACTACCACATAGAGACGGTGATGGATCAAACAGAAGACAAGCGAAAACACGCTGTGTTCTTGCGGAGTGTAGTGGAGAATCCTGTGTGAATCCATGAGGGCAATAAAAAAAAAAGAGTAAAAGGTCTGGTAAAAAAAAAAAAAAATTGGTATGCCTACTCAACTTTGTTCTGACCCTTCAATGTTAAAAAACTGAACAGTGCGTGTCAGGTGTCTGAACCTCCGTCAGCTTGTAAGAGTGGAGCAGCTAGAGACGACTGGAGGGGAGGGAGGGGGGACAGAGGTGGGGAGAGGTTAACTTACGTCATGACCTCTTTCAGGGACTCGATGGCTCTCTCCAGCATTATCTTGTCTGGGTTGTCATCAGACGTGTGCTTCTTTATGTCTGCAGTCGTTGGAGGAGGAGACAATAAGAGTTTGTCAGAGACCCGGAGTAGAGCGAGGAAGAAGGGGAGAGGAGAGATGGAGGAGGAGGAGGAGGAAGAGACACACAATAGAGTTTACGCTCTGTGTGTGTGTGTGTGTGTGTGTGTGTGTTAGGGCGTGTTTTCATTGCCTCACCTCGCCACGGTACGGTGTTAGGGTGTTTGCACCGGCCGCTACACGGCTGTAGGGGGTGCTGTTTTGGTACCTCTATCGATGAGGGGCCGAGCGAGTCGAAGCAAGTTTAGCGGTGACGTAGCGACGAGCAGGGCACTGATTGGCTCAGTGTCCTCGTCGATGTCCCCTGTCGGAGCGGACATTGACGCCAACTCCTTCGCAGCGCTCCGTGTCAGGTACGTTTGACCGTGAATACAAGTCGCTACAATTGATGTTGTACGAATACATTTATTTGTGTATTCGTTTTTTGAACGCAGCTTTTTGAATACATGGGTTTTTGTCTTTTGGGGAGGGGCGGGCGAACCGGGAATGCCCTCGACGTCGCAGGTGTGTTCAACCATATTCGCGAAAACGACGAGCGGAACAAATGGATTTGCTCCCGCGTGAGGCGCGGCAAGCTAGGGAGTCCGAGGAGCCTTGAAGCGAGAGGAAATACGGATTCGTCGAGAGGACGTGGCTCTTCACCGCGAGGAAGCCTCGAACACCGTGGCCTTCCTTGGCTCGCTAGGGCAGCTCACACAGGCTATTTCAAATAAGTAGGAGGCTCTATTTTGGGCGTGTTTCCAGTCTGTTTTTCTATTGTTCTTTGATAAATGCTATTTTCCCATTATATCTGTCTCGTGTTTACTTTTGGTGAAAATATAAAGGTTGCAGCAGGTATGAAACAACCTCTACTTTTTGTCCATTGCTGCGCTGTTGTGTGTCGTACAGAAATGATGCTGACGAAAACATTGTCCCGCTTTACCGCGTCGACTCCGCCCACGGTCTCGTGATCACAGAGCCAATGAAAACACAATCGTACCGAGGCGTGGCGTACCGTGGCGAGGCGAGGGAATGACAACACGCCCTTAGAGGGGAATCGATTCATGTGAGAATCACGATTCTGATCCTGGATTGATTCAAGATCCACAATCGATTTAAATAAAAGCATGAATTTGCATTATTTGAGTTCAAATTGTTTTTTGTCACCTTCTGGGAGAAAAGTGCAATAAAATTACACAAAATAAAAATTGACATCATTTCATTAACATCTCGTTGTTCCTTGTACGGCCAGAGCGTGAACAATGTGTTTACGCCACTGGAATCAATTAATCAGCAGCTTAGCTAAATTGTGCAAATTGTATTCCATTAAGATGACAGGATTTACCAAAGCATCAACACATTACGCTTGGTATCGAATTTTCTATCGAGAATCCATTTAGAAGAAAATTGTGACGACGTAGAATCAAAATCGAATTGAGAGACACCCAAAGATTCACATCCCCTGTGTGTGTGTGTCTTACCGTTGAGGAGCAGCACCACACTGGGCAGCCTCTGCACGGGCCGGATGAGCAGCTCCGCCAACGTCTGCCGTCCACACTCTGGTTTGGCCTGGTTGATCTGAACACACACACACACTAGTGACTTAAAAGTAAATGAATTGTCTCGATGAATCCCCTGACAAAACAACAAGGCTATATGAAGAAAGTAATGCCCAAACTTTTTTCCCCTTCTATTTCATTTGTATTTTGGTTTTATTTTACTGCCTGAAATTTTGTAATGCCATTTTTTGCCATTTTATGATGACAAAAGCTGCAAGCAATTCATCTTGTGGAGCAGTTGGCTTTATTTGAAACATCTTTGCAATGTTAGTTTTCTTTTAAAAATAAATAAACAGTTAAAAATCCCCAGATGCGCACTGACATCATGCGTGTCATCTCTTCACACCGTCGTTGCTTGCCTATAGTTTTCAATAAGACAGTGGCTGTTTTTCAAAAAGCCTCCACATTTCTCTGTGTGTTTAGTAGCCCTAAGAACGCCAATTAAAGACAGAATGTTTAGTGACTTGATTTTCACCGGTGCACTGTGGCATTTACGGTTTGATCCATTTTGTTGACGTGGAAAATGACTCAATGGAAGCCAATATGCCCTAGGTCTTTATTTAAGAAGCCACCCAGACCGATCTGGAGGTAACTCAGGACAACAAGTCTGTAGACTTCTAGACAACAAAGACATCTAAAAAAAAAAATTAAAAAAATTGAACTCATTTGATTGGTCGAGTCTGGTGTTGGACTGCAGAAGCGTTCCTACCTTCAAGAAGGCGTGAAATCGAGGCTTTAGCTTCTCACACCTGACGATGGTCTCTTTGCTCATCTCAAAGAAGTTGACAAAGGGTGGGTAGGCCTTGACCAGCTCACTGGACTGGAGGAGGAAGGGAAAGGGTGGGAGGGGGAAGGAAAAGTGGAGGGGTGAGCGAGAGATTTACGTCCTCTTCCACAGATCGGCTCCTCAGGCACAACCTCACATTTCCCTCCACCAAACCACCAAAGAGCGCAATAAACAATCGGCCCACATCCGCAGCCATTACGGCCGCTGCACATTTGAGTGAGAAGCCCTGTCCCCCACAACCCTTCACCCCGCCCCACTGCAAATCTCCCACGACTAAAACTAAATCGTTTCCGCGGGGGAGGGGAGGTGGGGGGGTTGATGCACTTCCGCCTTGCCGAGGAGTTTTCATTCATAAATCGTGGAAGTCTCGTTTATTGCGGCGTTTAACAAGACGTGCTGTCTCAGCTCTGACCTTTTCCCAGCAGCCACCGGACAAATATCACAACAACTCCCGATCACCTGGACGGCGCCGAGCATCACAGGAAGCGGAGGAGCCTGGCTGACATTTGAGCCAAGAGAACACGGAGATGTGACGACCGCGAACGACGGCCAGGACCACCTGTTGCCCAGACTTACATATTTGAGGATGATGTCTGCGACGCTCCGGTCCTCAGACCAGTCCGTCAGCAACTCCTCCAGATCACTCTGATGGACGGGGGGGGAGAGAAAGAGAGAGAGAGAGAGCGAGAGAGCGAGAGAGAGAGAGAGAGAGACAGAGAGAGAGACAGAGACACACACACACACACACGTAAGCACACACTCCTACCACACTTGACGATCTGATGATCAACAGTGTGGTGGCTCCAACCTTGATCCTGGTGTGAACCTCGTAGATGTCTGGGATGCTGCCAAAGATAGTCTTCATCTCCTCCTGGGCCAGGATGGGTCCACCCACCTGACCCTCCTTCTCAAGGGGGAGCTTGAAAAGCTGAGACAAGGGCGGAAATAAATAATTCCTTTCGTTATTATTATTATTATTATTATTATTATTATTATTATTCAATTATTATTCTTTATTATTATCTTAATAAGTCTATTTTTAGCATTGTATTATTATTTAAAAGAGTCAAAAGCTGCTACATGCAGGATTCCATGTACCAGCCCATCAGGTTGAGTCAGAACGAGGGAGGTAACGATTACCGGTAAAATGATAAACCATGTTTGATTACCGTGGTTTGAAAATCCACTGCTCATTGCTCAGAAAAGCTGCTGAGGTCCCTCAGACACAGGCGCGCATGCACAGAAAACAATCCTTGGTCGTAAACAGGGCGGAGGGAAGTTCAGCGGACGAGATTTTTTTGGCCGTCAAAAAAGACAAATAAATTTAAAAAAATCATAGAGGAATTGCTTATTCTTTTATTTTGTGTTTTCAAAATAAAACTTGGTTAAATGATTTCCGTGTGTTCATAAGATAACATTTTGAGCACATTTCAACAATAGCGTGATAATAATGATAATCGTGATAGTTTTGGTCACGATAACAGTGATGTGAAATCTTCATACCAATACATCTCTAGTGCCGTATGAACTCACAAACCACCTGCACAGTCTACACTGGTCGGAGCAGTTAGTAGTAAAGCATCTTGCCCAAAACTTGGTACAAGTTCATTTGATTTCTTTTCTTTTCTTTTTTTTTTTTTTTTTAGCATTTAAAGGCCAAGTGGGTAGAATTTGGCTCAATGTATGATTTTTTTTAAATAGGTAAAAGTTAAATATACATTATAACTGGTAAATATTGAATGTATATTATATTAATGTACAATAATAAATGTGTATAATTGCAGTACAATAAAAGTTTTTTTCATTTGGATTTCCTACCCTTGAAATGGTTCTTGTGTATATTAGAATTATAGATGCACTAATCAGATACCGGTTATCGGTATTGGTCCGATACTGGACGAAATTACAGTATCGAATATCGGACTGTAGAGAAGTAATTTTCCATTCCGATTCCGCAGCTGTTCACGACACCTGTGGCCTCACTGCTCGACGTGTCAAAGTGAGAAACACCCAGAGCGTACGATCCAGCAGATCGGTGGAAATGTCGGAGGTGTGGACTTCGAGCTTAACAAAGCCAAAAGTAAAACAGCAGAGCGCAATTTGTAGAACAAACACGTCCCAAAGGCTGACAGTAGCACTGGAAATACCATGAACTTGATAAAGCGTTTGCGGAAGCAACAAAAGACGAGCGCCAAGCGGAAAAGTGAGCCACAACAACACTACAGGACACTACTGAAAGTGCCAGAAACTCCCTCAAGACAGCAACAAAGCTAAGCTGATAATAGGACTGGGCGATATGACGATATACAGTATATCGTCTGGACGATAAAAAATGTCTTCCCGTTCAACATGAAGCTCCATCGTTACCATCGCAAAAGGCACGCTGCGGTGTTGCCACCTTGCTGACTTTCTCGCTAAATCTGGCGACTTTCCAACTCCCCCATGGCAACCTTTTTGTCAAAAGCAACTTGCAACAAATCTAGCGACTTTTCCTGGTCTTATTGGAGACTGCTCCCGTATTTTGGAGGCCGACATGAAAGCACGTCTCGTTCCTCCGCAGTTCTTGTTCTTAGCGAGCAGCGGGGGCTGCCGCGAGCGCCTGCTCTGCCCCAAACTAGTCAAAAACGGTCACAGCCTTGAGAGTCGAGCCATGCGTTGCGCGGCAGTCTTGGGCAGCTGTCGTCAGTAGAGGAGCAGAGGAGACCCTCAGAGAGGAGACCCTCACCACTCCGAGTCCAGGCAGCAAGTGA